>NW_026683125.1:955066-1273422 GCF_027887145.1 Ammospiza caudacuta | reverse complement strand
CAGCTGCGAAAGGCATCCCAAGGGGAGCGCAAAAGTGACGCAACTTGGCTGCCACCACTGATATTTCCATGAGACCATCCCGAACCATAGGCTGATTTTCCTTCCTAGGGTAAAGGTTTGAGTTACGCCTAGGGTAAGGCTTCTATTAACCAGAAAGCCCTGAGTTCCAAGAACACAGCAGCTGCGAAGGACTAGCCAAGAAGAGCGCAAAAGTACCACAACATGCCTGCCTCCACAGCTTTTTCCTTGGGGACATGCCTAATTCCTGGCTGATTTGCCTTTCTCGTCTTAGGGTTGGGGTTCGGCCTAGGGCTAGGATTTTTAAAAGCAGGAAGCCCTGAGTTCCAGGCACACTGGAGCTGTGAAAGGCATCCAAAAGGGAGTGCAAAAGTGCCACAACATGGCTGCTTTCACGGCTTTTTCCTTGGCAAGAAGCCTAACACCAGGCTGACATACTTTCCCAGGGTTACTGTTAGGCTTAGGCCTAGGGCTAGGATTTTTGAAACTAGGAAGCCCTGGGCTCCAGGCACACTGCAGCTGTTCAAGGCATCCCAAGGGGAGTACAAAAGTGCAACAACATGGCAGCTTTCACAGCTTTTTCCTTGGCACCATCCCTATACCTAGGCTGATTTATCTGCCTAGGTTTAGGGTTAGGGTTCAGCCTAGGGCTTGGATTTCTTTAACCAGGAAGCCCTGAGTTCCAGGCTTACTTCATCTGCCAAAGGCATCCCAAAGGGAGTGCAGAAGTGCCACAACATGGCTGCTTTCACGGCTTTTCCCTTAGGAAGAACCCTAATACCCGGCTGATTTACCTTCCTAGGGTTACTGTTAGGCTTAGGCCTAGGACTTTTAAAACCAGGAAGCCCTGGGCTCCAGGCACACTGCAGCTGCGAAAGGCATCCCAAGGGGAGCGCAAAAGTGACGCAACTTGGCTGCCACCACTGATATTTCCATGAGACCATCCCGAACCATAGGCTGATTTTCCTTCCTAGGCTTAAGGTTTGAGTTACGCCTAGGGTAAGGGTTCTATTAACCAGAAAGCCCTGAGTTCCAAGAACACAGCAGCTGCGAAGGACTACCCAAGAGGAGCGCAAAAGTACCACAACATGCCTGCCTCCACAGCTTTTTCCTTGGGGACATGCCTAATTCCTGGCTGATTTGCCTTTCTCGTCTTAGGGTTGGGGTTCGGCCTAGGGCTAGGATTTTTAAAAGCAGGAAGCCCTGAGTTCCAGGCACACTGGAGCTGTGAAAGGCATCCAAAAGGGAGTGCAAAAGTGCCACAACATGGCTGCTTTCACGGCTTTTTCCTTGGCAAGAAGCCTAACATCAGGTTGATTTACTTTCCCAGGGTTACTGTTAGGCTTAGGCCTAGGGCTAGGATTTTTGAAACTAGGAAGCCCTTAGCTCCAGGCACACTGCAGCTGTTCAAGGCATCCCAAGGGGAGTACAAAAGTGCAACAACATGGCAGCTTTCACAGCTTTTTCCTTGGCACCATCCCTATACCTAGGCTGATTTATCTGCCTAGGGTTAGGGTTAGGGTTCCGCCTAGGGCTTGAATTTTTTTAACCAGGAAGCCCTGAGTTCCAGGCTTACTTCATCTGCCAAAGGCATCCCAAAGGGAGTGCAGAAGTGCCACAACATGGCTGCTTTCACGGCTTTTCCCTTAGGAAGAACCCTAATACCCGGCTGATTTACCTTCCTATGGTTACTGTTAGGCTTAGGCCTAGGACTTTTAAAACCAGGAAGCCCTGGGCTCCAGGCACACTGCAGCTGCAAAAGGCATCCCAAGGGGAGCGCAAAAGTGACGCAACTTGGCTGCCACCACTGATATTTCCATGAGACCATCCCAAACCATAGGCTGATTTTCCTTCCTAGGGTTAAGGTTTGAGTTACGCCTAGGGTAAGGGTTCTATTAACCAGAAAGCCCTGAGTTCCAAGAACACAGCAGCTGCGAAGGACTAGCCAAGAAGAGCGCAAAAGTAGCACAACATGCCTGCCTCCACAGCTTTTTCCTTGGGGACATGCCTAATTCCTGGCTGATTTGCCTTTCTCGTCTTAGGGTTGGGGTTCGGCCTAGGGCTAGGATTTTTAAAAGCAGGAAGCCCTGAGTTCCAGGCACACTGGAGCTGTGAAAGGCATCCAAAAGGGAGTGCAAAAGTGCCACAACATGGCTGCTTTCACGGCTTTTTCCTTGGCAAGAAGCCTAACACCAGGCTGACATACTTTCCCAGGGTTACTGTTAGACTTAGGCCTAGGGCTAGGATTTTTGAAACTAGGAAGCCCTGGGCTCCAGGCACACTGCAGCTGTTCAAGGCATCCCAAGGGGAGTACAAAAGTGCAACAACATGGCAGCTTTCACAGCTTTTTCCTTGGCACCATCCCTATAACTAGGCTGATTTATCTGCCTAGGGTTAGGGTTAGGGTTCAGCCTAGGGCTTGGATTTCTTTAACCAGGAAGCCCTGAGTTCCAGGCTTACTTCATCTGCCAAAGGCATCCCAAAGGGAGTGCAGAAGTGCCACAACATGGCTGCTTTCACGGCTTTTCCCTTAGGAAGAACCCTAATACCCGGCTGATTTACCTTCCTAGGGTTACTGTTAGGCTTAGGCCTAGGACTTTTAAAACCAGGAAGCCCTGGCCTCCAGGCACACTGCAGCTGCAAAAGGCATCCCAAGGGGAGCGCAAAAGTGACGCAACTTGGCTGCCACCACTGATATTTCCATGAGACCATCCCGAACCATAGGCTGATTTTCCTTCCTAGGGTTAAGGTTTGAGTTACGCCTAGGGTAAGGGTTCTATTAACCAGAAAGCCCTGAGTTCCAAGAACACAGCAGCTGCAAAGGACTAGCCAAGAAGAGCGCAAAAGTAGCACAACATGCCTGCCTCCACAGCTTTTTCCTTGGGGACATGCCTAATTCCTGGCTGATTTGCCTTTCTCGTCTTAGGGTTGGGGTTCGGCCTAGGGCTAGGATTTTTAAAAGCAGGAAGCCCTGAGTTCCAGGCACACTGGAGCTGTGAAAGGCATCCAAAAGGGAGTGCAAAAGTGCCACAACATGGCTGCTTTCACGGCTTTTTCCTTGGCAAGACGCCTAACATCAGGCTGATTTACCTTCCCAGGGTTACTGTTAGGCTTAGGCCTAGGGCTAGGATTTTTAAAACTAGGTAGCCCTTAGCTCCAGGCACACTGCAGCTGTTCAAGGCATCCCAAGGGGAGTACAAAAGTGCAACAACATGGCAGCTTTCACAGCTTTTTCCTTGGCACCATCCCTATACCTAGGCTGATTTATCTGCCTAGGGTTAGGGTTAGGGTTCAGCCTAGGGCTTGAATTTTTTTAACCAGGAAGCCCTGAGTTCCAGGCTTACTTCATCTGCCAAAGGCATCCCAAAGGGAGTGCAGAAGTGCCACAACATGGCTGCTTTCACGGCTTTTCCCTTAGGAAGAACCCTAATACCCGGCTGATTTACCTTCCTAGGGTTACTGTTAGGCTTAGGCCTAGGACTTTTAAAACCAGGAAGCCCTGGCCTCCAGGCACACTGCAGCTGCAAAAGGCATCCCAAGGGGAGCGCAAAAGTGACGCAACTTGGCTGCCACCACTGATATTTCCATGAGACCATCCCGAACCATAGGCTGATTTTCCTTCCTAGGGTTAAGGTTTGAGTTACGCCTAGGGTAAGGGCTCTATTAACCAGAAAGCCCTGAGTTCCAAGAACACAGCAGCTGCGAAGGACTAGCCAAGAAGAGCGCAAAAGTACCACAACATGCCTGCCTCCACAGCTTTTTCCTTGGGGACATGCCTAATTCCTGGCTGATTTGCCTTTCTCGTCTTAGGGTTGGGGTTCGGCCTAGGGCTAGGATTTTTAAAAGCAGGAAGCCCTGAGTTCCAGGCACACTGGAGCTGTGAAAGGCATCCAAAAGGGAGTGCAAAAGTGCCACAACATGGCTGCTTTCACGGCTTTTTCCTTGGCAAGAAGCCTAACACCAGGCTGACATACTTTCCCAGGGTTACTGTTAGGCTTAGGCCTAGGGCTAGGATTTTTGAAACTGGGAAGCCCTGGGCTCCAGGCACACTGCAGCTGTTCAAGGCATCCCAAGGGGAGTACAAAAGTGCAACAACATGGCAGCTTTCACAGCTTTTTCCTTGGCACCATCCCTATACCTAGGCTGATTTATCTGCCTAGGGTTAGGGTTAGGGTTCAGCCTAGGGCTTGGATTTCTTTAACCAGGAAGCCCTGAGTTCCAGGCTTACTTCATCTGCCAAAGGCATCCCAAAGGGAGTGCAGAAGTGCCACAACATGGCTGCTTTCACGGCTTTTCCCTTAGGAAGAACCCTAATACCCGGCTGATTTACCTTCCTAGGGTTACTGTTAGGCTTAGGCCTAGGACTTTTAAAACCAGGAAGCCCTGGGCTCCAGGCACACTGCAGCTGCAAAAGGCATCCCAAGGGGAGCGCAAAAGTGACGCAACTTGGCTGCCACCACTGATATTTCCATGAGACCATCCCGAACCATAGGCTGATTTTCCTTCCTAGGGTTAAGGTTTGAGTTACGCCTAGGGTAAGGGTTCTATTAACCAGAAAGCCCTGAGTTCCAAGAACACAGCAGCTGCGAAGGACTAGCCAAGAAGAGCGCAAAAGTACCACAACATGCCTGCCTCCACAGCTTTTTCCTTGGGGACATGCCTAATTCCTGGCTGATTTGCCTTTCTCGTCTTAGGGTTGGGGTTCGGCCTAGGGCTAGTATTTTTAAAAGCAGGAAGCCCTGAGTTCCAGGCACACTGGAGCTGTGAAAGGCATCCAAAAGGGAGTGCAAAAGTGCCACAACATGGCTGCTTTCACGGCTTTTTCCTTGGCAAGACGCCTAACACCAGGCTGATTTACCTTCCCAGGGTTACTGTTAGGCTTAGGCCTAGGGCTAGGATTTTTAAAACTAGGAAGCCCTGGGCTCCAGGCACACTGCAGCTGTTCAAGGCATCCCAAGGGGAGTACAAAAGTGCAACAACATGGCAGCTTTCACAGCTTTTTCCTTGGCACCATCCCTATACCTAGGCTGATTTATCTGCCTAGGGTTAGGGTTAGGGTTCAGCCTAGGGCTTGGATTTCTTTAACCAGGAAGCCCTGAGTTCCAGGCTTACTTCATCTGCCAAAGGCATCCCAAAGGGAGTGCAGAAGTGCCACAACATGGCTGCTTTCACGGCTTTTCCCTTAGGAAGAACCCTAATACCCGTCTGATTTACCTTCCTAGGGTTACTGTTAGGCTTAGGCCTAGGACTTTTAAAACCAGGAAGCCCTGGGCTCCAGGCACACTGCAGCTGCAAAAGGCATCCCAAGGGGAGCGCAAAAGTGACGCAACTTGGCTGCCACCACTGATATTTCCATGAGACCATCCCGAACCATAGGTTGATTTTCCTTCCTAGGGTTAAGGTTTGAGTTACGCCTAGGGTAAGGGCTCTATTAACCAGAAAGCCCTGAGTTCCAAGAACACAGCAGCTGCGAAGAACTAGCCAAGAAGAGCGCAAAAGTACCACAACATGCCTGCCTCCACAGCTTTTTCCTTGGGGACATGCCTAATTCCTGGCTGATTTGCCTTTCTCGTCTTAGGGTTGGGGTTCGGCCTAGGGCTAGGATTTTTAAAAGCAGGAAGCCCTGAGTTCCAGGCACACTGGAGCTGTGAAAGGCATCCAAAAGGGAGTGCAAAAGTGCCACAACATGGCTGCTTTCACGGCTTTTTCCTTGGCAAGACGCCTAACACCAGGCTGATTTACCTTCCCAGGGTTACTGTTAGGCTTAGGCCTAGGGCTAGGATTTTTGAAACTAGGAAGCCCTGGGCTCCAGGCACACTGCAGCTGTTCAAGGCATCCCAAGGGGAGTACAAAAGTGCAACAACATGGCAGCTTTCACAGCTTTTTCCTTGGCACCATCCCTATACCTAGGCTGATTTATCTGCCTAGGGTTAGGGTTAGGGTTCAGCCTAGGGCTTGAATTTCTTTAACCAGGAAGCCCTGAGTTCCAGGCTTACTTCATCTGCCAAAGGCATCCCAAAGGGAGTGCAGAAGTGCCACAACATGGCTGCTTTCACGGCTTTTCCCTTAGGAAGAACCCTAATACCCGGCTGATTTACCTTCCTAGGGTTACTGTTAGGCTTAGGCCTAGGACTTTTAAAACCAGGAAGCCCTGGGCTCCAGGCACACTGCAGCTGCAAAAGGCATCCCAAGGGGAGCGCAAAAGTGACGCAACTTGGCTGCCACCACTGATATTTCCATGAGACCATCCCGAACCATAGGCTGATTTTCCTTCCTAGGGTTAAGGTTTGAGTTACGCCTAGGGTAAGGGCTCTATTAACCAGAAAGCCCTGAGTTCCAAGAACACAGCAGCTGCGAAGGACTAGCCAAGAAGAGCGCAAAAGTACCACAACATGCCTGCCTCCACAGCTTTTTCCTTGGGGACATGCCTAATTCCTGGCTGATTTGCCTTTCTCGTCTTAGGGTTGGGGTTCGGCCTAGGGCTAGGATTTTTAAAAGCAGGAAGCCCTGAGTTCCAGGCACACTGCAGCTGTGAAAGGCATCCAAAAGGGAGTGCAAAAGTGCCACAACATGGCTGCTTTCACGGCTTTTTCCTTGGCAAGAGGCCTAACACCAGGCTGATTTACCTTCCCAATGTTACTGTTAGGCTTAGGCCTAGGGCTAGGATTTTTAAAACTAGGAAGCCCTTGGCTCCAGGCACACTGCAGCTGTTCAAGGCATCCCAAGGGGAGTACAAAAGTGCAACAACATGGCAGCTTTCACAGCTTTTTCCTTGGCACCATCCCTATACCTAGGCTGATTTATCTGCCTAGGGTTAGGGTTAGGGTTCAGCCTAGGGCTTGGATTTCTTTAACCAGGAAGCCCTGAGTTCCAGGCTTACTTCATCTGCCAAAGGCATCCCAAAGGGAGTGCAGAAGTGCCACAACATGGCTGCTTTCACGGCTTTTCCCTTAGGAAGAACCCTAATACCCGGCTGATTTACCTTCCTAGGGTTACTGTTAGGCTTAGGCCTAGGACTTTTAAAACCAGGAAGCCCTGGGCTCCAGGCACACTGCAGCTGCAAAAGGCATCCCAAGGGGAGCGCAAAAGTGACGCAACTTGGCTGCCACCACTGATATTTCCATGAGAGCATCCTGAACCATAGGCTGATTTTCCTTCCTAGGGTTAAGGTTTGAGTTACGCCTAGGGTAAGGGTTCTATTAACCAGAAAGCCCTGAGTTCCAAGAACACAGCAGCTGCGAAGGACTAGCCAAGAAGAGCGCAAAAGTACCACAACATGCCTGCCTCCACAGCTTTTTCCTTGGGGACATGCCTAATTCCTGGCTGATTTGCCTTTCTCCTCTTAGGGTTGGGGTTCGGCCTAGGGCTAGGATTTTAAAAGCAGGAAGCCCTGAGTTCCAGGCACACTGGAGCTGTGAAAGGCATCCAAAAGGGAGTGCAAAAGTGCCACAACATGGCTGCTTTCACGGCTTTTTCCTTGGCAAGAAGCCTAACACCAGGCTGATTTCCCTTCCCAGGGCTACTGTTAGGCTTAGGCCTAGGGCTAGGATTTTTGAAACTAGGAAGCCCTGGGCTCCAGGCACACTGCAGCTGTTCAAGGCATCCCAAGGGGAGTACAAAAGTGCAACAACATGGCAGCTTTCACAGCTTTTTCCTTGGCACCATCCCTATACCTAGGCTGATTTATCTGCCTAGGGTTAGGGTTAGGGTTCAGCCTAGGGCTTGAATTTTTTTAACCAGGAAGCCCTGAGTTCCAGGCTTACTTCATCTGCCAAAGGCATCCCAAAGGGAGTGCAGAAGTGCCACAACATGGCTGCTTTCACGGCTTTTCCCTTAGGAAGAACTCTAATACCCGGCTGATTTACCTTCCTAGGGTTACTGTTAGGCTTAGGCCTAGGACTTTTAAAACCAGGAAGCCCTGGCCTCCAGGCACACTGCAGCTGCAAAAGGCATCCCAAGGGGAGCGCAAAAGTGACGCAACTTGGCTGCCACCACTGATATTTCCATGAGACCATCCCGAACCATAGGCTGATTTTCCTTCCTAGGGTTAAGGTTTGAGTTACGCCTAGGGTAAGGCCTCTATTAACCAGAAAGCCCTGAGTTCCAAGAACACAGCAGCTGCGAAGGACTAGCCAAGAAGAGCGCAAAAGTACCACAACATGCCTGCCTCCACAGCTTTTTCCTTGTGGACATGCCTAATTCCTGGCTGATTTGCCTTTCTCGTCTTAGGGTTGGGGTTCGGCCTAGGGCTAGGATTTTTAAAAGCAGGAAGCCCTGAGTTCCAGGCACACTGGAGCTGTGAAAGGCATCCAAAAGGGAGTGCAAAAGTGCCACAACATGGCTGCTTTCACGGCTTTTTCCTTGGCAAGACGCCTAACACCAGGCTGATTTACTTTCCCAGGGTTACTGTTAGGCTTAGGCCTAGGGCTAGGATTTTTAAAACTAGGAAGCCCTGGGCTCCAGGCACACTGCAGCTGTTCAAGGCATCCCAAGGGGAGTACAAAAGTGCAACAACATGGCAGCTTTCACAGCTTTTTCCTTGGCACCATCCCTATACCTAGGCTGATTTATCTGCCTAGGGTTAGGGTTAGGGTTCAGCCTAGGGCTTGGATTTCTTTAACCAGGAAGCCCTGAGTTCCAGGCTTACTTCATCTGCCAAAGGCATCCCAAAGGGAGTGCAGAAGTGCCACAACATGGCTGCTTTCACGGCTTTTCCCTTAGGAAGAACCCTAATACCCGGCTGATTTACCTTCCTAGGGTTACTGTTAGGCTTAGGCCTAGGACTTTTAAAACCAGGAAGCCCTGGGCTCCAGGCACACTGCAGCTGCAAAAGGCATCCCAAGGGGAGCGCAAAAGTGACGCAACTTGGCTGCCACCACTGATATTTCCATGAGACCATCCCGAACCATAGGCTGATTTTCCTTCCTAGGGTTAAGGTTTGAGTTACGCCTAGGGTAAGGGCTCTATTAACCAGAAAGCCCTGAGTTCCAAGAACACAGCAGCTGCGAAGGACTAGCCAAGAAGAGCGCAAAAGTACCACAACATGCCTGCCTCCACAGCTTTTTCCTTGGGGACATGCCTAATTCCTGGCTGATTTGCCTTTCTCGTCTTAGGGTTGCGGTTCGGCCTAGGGCTAGGATTTTTAAAAGCAGGAAGCCCTGAGTTCCAGGCACACTGGAGCTGTGAAAGGCATCCAAAAGGGAGTGCAAAAGTGCCACAACATGGCTGCTTTCACGGCTTTTTCCTTGGCAAGACGCCTAACACCAGGCTGATTTACTTTCCCAGGGTTACTGTTAGGCTTAGGCCTAGGGCTAGGATTTTTAAAACTAGGAAGCCCTGGGCTCCAGGCACACTGCAGCTGTTCAAGGCATCCCAAGGGGAGTACAAAAGTGCAACAACATGGCAGCTTTCACAGCTTTTTCCTTGGCACCATCCCTATACCTAGGCTGATTTATCTGCCTAGGGTTAGGGTTAGGGTTCAGCCTAGGGCTTGGATTTCTTTAACCAGGAAGCCCTGAGTTCCAGGCTTACTTCATCTGCCAAAGGCATCCCAAAGGGAGTGCAGAAGTGCCACAACATGGCTGCTTTCACGGCTTTTCCCTTAGGAAGAACCCTAATACCCGGCTGATTTACCTTCCTAGGGTTACTGTTAGGCTTAGGCCTAGGACTTTTAAAACCAGGAAGCCCTGGGCTCCAGGCACACTGCAGCTGCAAAAGGCATCCCAAGGGGAGCGCAAAAGTGACGCAACTTGGCTGCCACCACTGATATTTCCATGAGACCATCCCGAACCATAGGCTGATTTTCCTTCCTAGGGTTAAGGTTTGAGTTACGCCTAGGGTAAGGGCTCTATTAACCAGAAAGCCCTGAGTTCCAAGAACACAGCAGCTGCGAAGGACTAGCCAAGAAGAGCGCAAAAGTAGCACAACATGCCTGCCTCCACAGCTTTTTCCTTGGGGACATGCCTAATTCCTGGCTGATTTGCCTTTCTCGTCTTAGGGTTGGGGTTCGGCCTAGGGCTAGGATTTTTAAAAGCAGGAAGCCCTGAGTTCCAGGCACACTGCAGCTGTGAAAGGCATCCAAAAGGGAGTGCAAAAGTGCCACAACATGGCTGCTTTCACGGCTTTTTCCTTGGCAAGAAGCCTAACACCAGGCTGACATACTTTCCCAGGGTTACTGTTAGGCTTAGGCCTAGGGCTAGGATTTTTGAAACTAGGAAGCCCTGGGCTCCAGGCACACTGCAGCTGTTCAAGGCATCCCAAGGGGAGTACAAAAGTGCAACAACATGGCAGCTTTCACAGCTTTTTCCTTGGCACCATCCCTATACCTAGGCTGATTTATCTGCCTAGGGTTAGGGTTAGGGTTCAGCCTAGGGCTTGGATTTCTTTAACCAGGAAGCCCTGAGTTCCAGGCTTACTTCATCTGCCAAAGGCATCCCAAAGGGAGTGCAGAAGTGCCACAACATGGCTGCTTTCACGGCTTTTCCCTTAGGAAGAACCCTAATACCCGGCTGATTTACCTTCCTAGGGTTACTGTTAGGCTTAGGCCTAGGACTTTTAAAACCAGGAAGCCCTGGCCTCCAGGCACACTGCAGCTGCAAAAGGCATCCCAAGGGGAGCGCAAAAGTGACGCAACTTGGCTGCCACCACTGATATTTCCATGAGACCATCCCGAACCATAGGCTGATTTTCCTTCCTAGGGTTAAGGTTTGAGTTACGCCTATGGTAAGGCCTCTATTAACCAGAAAGCCCTGAGTTCCAAGAACACAGCAGCTGCGAAGGACTAGCCAAGAAGAGCGCAAAAGTACCACAACATGCCTGCCTCCACAGCTTTTTCCTTGGGGACATGCCTAATTCCTGGCTGATTTGCCTTTCTCGTCTTAGGGTTGGGGTTCGGCCTAGGGCTAGGATTTTTAAAAGCAGGAAGCCCTGAGTTCCAGGCACACTGGAGCTGTGAAAGGCATCCAAAAGGGAGTGCAAAAGTGCCACAACATGGCTGCTTTCACGGCTTTTTCCTTGGCAAGACGCCTAACACCAGGCTGATTTACCTTCCCAGGGTTACTGTTAGGCTTAGGCCTAGGGCTAGGATTTTTAAAACTAGGAAGCCCTTAGCTCCAGGCACACTGCAGCTGTTCAAGGCATCCCAAGGGGAGTACAAAAGTGCAACAACATGGCAGCTTTCACAGCTTTTTCCTTGGCACCATCCCTATACCTAGGCTGATTTATCTGCCTAGGGTTAGGGTTAGGGTTCAGCCTAGGCCTTGAATTTTTTTAACCAGGAAGCCCTGAGTTCCAGGCTTACTTCATCTGCCAAAGGCATCCCAAAGGGAGTGCAGAAGTGCCACAACATGGCTGCTTTCACGGCTTTTCCCTTAGGAAGAACCCTAATACCCGGCTGATTTACCTTCCTAGGGTTACTGTTAGGCTTAGGCCTAGGACTTTTAAAACCAGGAAGCCCTGGGCTCCAGGCACACTGCAGCTGCAAAAGGCATCCCAAGGGGAGCGCAAAAGTGACGCAACTTGGCTGCCACCACTGATATTTCCATGAGACCATCCCGAACCATAGGCTGATTTTCCTTCCTAGGGTTAAGGTTTGAGTTACGCCTAGGGTAAGGGCTCTATTAACCAGAAAGCCCTGAGTTCCAAGAACACAGCAGCTGCGAAGGACTAGCCAAGAAGAGCGCAAAAGTACCACAACATGCCTGCCTCCACAGCTTTTTCCTTGGGGACATGCCTAATTCCTGGCTGATTTGCCTTTCTCGTCTTAGGGTTGGGGTTCGGCCTAGGGCTAGGATTTTTAAAAGCAGGAAGCCCTGAGTTCCAGGCACACTGGAGCTGTGAAAGGCATCCAAAAGGGAGTGCAAAAGTGCCACAACATGGCTGCTTTCACGGCTTTTTCCTTGGCAAGACGCCTAACACCAGGCTGATTTCCCTTCCCAGGGTTACTGTTAGGCTTAGGCCTAGGGCTAGGATTTTTAAAACTAGGAAGCCCTTAGCTCCAGGCACACTGCAGCTGTTCAAGGCATCCCAAGGGGAGTACAAAAGTGCAACAACATGGCAGCTTTCACAGCTTTTTCCTTGGCACCATCCCTATACCTAGGCTGATTTATCTGCCTAGGGTTAGGGTTAGGGTTCAGCCTAGGCCTTGAATTTTTTTAACCAGGAAGCCCTGAGTTCCAGGCTTACTTCATCTGCCAAAGGCATCCCAAAGGGAGTGCAGAAGTGCCACAACATGGCTGCTTTCACGGCTTTTCCCTTAGGAAGAACCCTAATACCCGGCTGATTTACCTTCCTAGGGTTACTGTTAGGCTTAGGCCTAGGACTTTTAAAACCAGGAAGCCCTGGGCTCCAGGCACACTGCAGCTGCAAAAGGCATCCCAAGGGGAGCGCAAAAGTGACGCAACTTGGCTGCCACCACTGATATTTCCATGAGACCATCCCGAACCATAGGCTGATTTTCCTTCCTAGGCTTAAGGTTTGAGTTACGCCTAGGGTAAGGGTTCTATTAACCAGAAAGCCCTGAGTTCCAAGAACACAGCAGCTGCGAAGGACTAGCCAAGAAGAGCGCAAAAGTAGCACAACATGCCTGCCTCCACAGCTTTTTCCTTGGGGACATGCCTAATTCCTGGCTGATTTGCCTTTCTCGTCTTAGGGTTGGGGTTCGGCCTAGGGCTAGGATTTTTAAAAGCAGGAAGCCCTGAGTTCCAGGCACACTGGAGCTGTGAAAGGCATCCAAAAGGGAGTGCAAAAGTGCCACAACATGGCTGCTTTCACGGCTTTTTCCTTGGCAAGAAGCCTAACATCTGGCTGATTTACTTTCCCAGGGTTACTGTTAGGCTTAGGCCTAGGGCTAGGATTTTTGAAACTAGGAAGCCCTGGGCTCCAGGCACACTGCAGCTGTTCAAGGCATCCCAAGGGGTGTACAAAAGTGCAACAACATGGCAGCTTTCACAGCTTTTTCCTTGGCACCATCCCTATACCTAGGCTGATTTATCTGCCTAGGGTTAGGGTTAGGGTTCAGCCTAGGGCTTGGATTTCTTTAACCAGGAAGCCCTGAGTTCCAGGCTTACTTCATCTGCCAAAGGCATCCCAAAGGGAGTGCAGAAGTGCCACAACATGGCTGCTTTCACGGCTTTTCCCTTAGGAAGAACCCTAATACCCGGCTGATTTACCTTCCTAGGGTTACTGTTAGGCTTAGGCCTAGGACTTTTAAAACCAGGAAGCCCTGGGCTCCAGGCACACTGCAGCTGCAAAAGGCATCCCAAGGGGAGCGCAAAAGTGACGCAACTTGGCTGCCACCACTGATATTTCCATGAGACCATCCCGAACCATAGGCTGATTTTCCTTCCTAGGGTTAAGGTTTGAGTTACGCCTAGGGTAAGGGTCTATTAACCAGAAAGCCCTGAGTTCCAAGAACACAGCAGCTGCGAAGGACTAGCCAAGAAGAGCGCAAAAGTACCACAACATGCCTGCCTCCACAGCTTTTTCCTTGGGGACATGCCTAATTCCTGGCTGATTTGCCTTTCTCGTCTTAGGGTTGGGGTTCGGCCTAGGGCTAGGATTTTTAAAAGCAGGAAGCCCTGAGTTCCAGGCACACTGGAGCTGTGAAAGGCATCCAAAAGGGAGTGCAAAAGTGCCACAACATGGCTGCTTTCACGGCTTTTTCCTTGGCAAGAAGCCTAACACCAGGTTGATTTGCCTTCCCAGGGTTACTGTTAGGCTTAGGCCTAGGGCTAGGATTTTTAAAACTAGGAAGCCCTTAGCTCCAGGCACACTGCAGCTGTTCAAGGCATCCCAAGGGGAGTACAAAAGTGCAACAACATGGCAGCTTTCACAGCTTTTTCCATGGCACCATCCCTATACCTAGGCTGATTTATCTGCCTAGGGTTAGGGTTAGGGTTCAGCCTAGGGCTTGGATTTCTTTAACCAGGAAGCCCTGAGTTCCAGGCTTACTTCATCTGCCAAAGGCATCCCAAAGGGAGTGCAGAAGTGCCACAACATGGCTGCTTTCACGGCTTTTCCCTTAGGAAGAACCCTAATACCCGGCTGATTTACCTTCCTAGGGTTACTGTTAGGCTTAGGCCTAGGACTTTTAAAACCAGGAAGCCCTGGGCTCCAGGCACACTGCAGCTGCGAAAGGCATCCCAAGGGGAGCGCAAAAGTGACGCAACTTGGCTGCCACCACTGATATTTCCATGAGACCATCCCGAACCATAGGCTGATTTTCCTTCCTAGGCTTAAGGTTTGAGTTACGCCTAGGGTAAGGGTTCTATTAACCAGAAAGCCCTGAGTTCCAAGAACACAGCAGCTGCGAAGGACTACCCAAGAAGAGCGCAAAAGTACCACAACATGCCTGCCTCCACAGCTTTTTCCTTGGGGACATGCCTAATTCCTGGCTGATTTGCCTTTCTCCTCTTAGGGCTGGGGTTCGGCCTAGGGCTAGGATTTTTAAAATCAGGAAGCCCTGAGTTCCAGGCACACTGGAGCTGTGAAAGGCATCCAAAAGGGAGTGCAAAAGTGCCACAACATGGCTGCTTTCACGGCTTTTTCCTTGGCAAGAAGCCTAACACCAGGCTGATTTCCCTTCCCAGGGTTACTGTTAGGCTTAGGCCTAGGGCTAGGATTTTTAAAACTAGGAAGCCCTTAGCTCCAGGCACACTGCAGCTGTTCAAGGCATCCCAAGGGGAGTACAAAAGTGCAACAACATGGCAGCTTTCACAGCTTTTTCCTTGGCACCATCCCTATACCTAGGCTGATTTATCTGCCTAGGGTTAGGGTTAGGGTTCAGCCTAGGGCTTGGATTTCTTTAACCAGGAAGCCCTGAGTTCCAGGCTTACTTCATCTGCCAAAGGCATCCCAAAGGGAGTGCAGAAGTGCCACAACATGGCTGCTTTCACTGCTTTTCCCTTAGGAAGAACCCTAATACCCGTCTGATTTACCTTCCTAGGGTTACTGTTAGGCTTAGGCCTAGGACTTTTAAAACCAGGAAGCCCTGGGCTCCAGGCACACTGCAGCTGCGAAAGGCATCCCAAGGGGAGCGCAAAAGTGACGCAACTTGGCTGCCACCACTGATATTTCCATGAGACCATCCCGAACCATAGGCTGATTTTCCTTCCTAGGCTTAAGGTTTGAGTTACGCCTAGGGTAAGGGTTCTATTAACCAGAAAGCCCTGAGTTCCAAGAACACAGCAGCTGCGAAGGACTAGCCAAGAAGAGCGCAAAAGTACCACAACATGCCTGCCTCCACAGCTTTTTCCTTGGGGACATGCCTAATTCCTGGCTGATTTGCCTTTCTCGTCTTAGGGTTGGGGTTCGGCCTAGGGCTAGGATTTTTAAAAGCAGGAAGCCCTGAGTTCCAGGCACACTGGAGCTGTGAAAGGCATCCAAAAGGGAGTGCAAAAGTGCCACAACATGGCTGCTTTCACGGCTTTTTCCTTGGCAAGACGCCTAACACCAGGCTGATTTACCTTCCCAGGGTTACTGTTAGGCTTAGGCCTAGGGCTAGGATTTTTAAAACTAGGAAGCCCTGGGCTCCAGGCACACTGCAGCTGTTCAAGGCATCCCAAGGGGAGTACAAAAGTGCAACAACATGGCAGCTTTCACAGCTTTTTCCTTGGCACCATCCCTATACCTAGGCTGATTTATCTGCCTAGGGTTAGGGTTAGGGTTCAGCCTAGGGCTTGGATTTCTTTAACCAGGAAGCCCTGAGTTCCAGGCTTACTTCATCTGCCAAAGGCATCCCAAAGGGAGTGCAGAAGTGCCACAACATGGCTGCTTTCACGGCTTTTCCCTTAGGAAGAACCCTAATACCCGGCTGATTTACCTTCCTAGGGTTACTGTTAGGCTTAGGCCTAGGACTTTTAAAACCAGGAAGCCCTGGGCTCCAGGCACACTGCAGCTGCAAAAGGCATCCCAAGGGGAGCGCAAAAGTGACGCAACTTGGCTGCCACCACTGATATTTCCATGAGACCATCCCGAACCATAGGCTGATTTTCCTTCCTAGGGTTAAGGTTTGAGTTACGCCTAGGGTAAGGGCTCTATTAACCAGAAAGCCCTGAGTTCCAAGAACACAGCAGCTGCGAAGGACTAGCCAAGAAGAGCGCAAAAGTACCACAACATGCCTGCCTCCACAGCTTTTTCCTTGGGGACATGCCTAATTCCTGGCTGATTTGCCTTTCTCGTCTTAGGGTTGGGGTTCGGCCTAGGGCTAGGATTTTTAAAAGCAGGAAGCCCTGAGTTCCAGGCACACTGGAGCTGTGAAAGGCATCCAAAAGGGAGTGCAAAAGTGCCACAACATGGCTGCTTTCACGGCTTTTTCCTTGGCAAGACGCCTAACACCAGGCTGATTTACCTTCCCAGGGTTACTGTTAGGCTTAGGCCTAGGGCTAGGATTTTTAAAACTAGGAAGCCCTTAGCTCCAGGCACACTGCAGCTGTTCAAGGCATCCCAAGGGGAGTACAAAAGTGCAACAACATGGCAGCTTTCACAGCTTTTTCCTTGGCACCATCCCTATACCTAGGCTGATTTATCTGCCTAGGGTTAGGGTTAGGGTTCAGCCTAGGCCTTGAATTTTTTTAACCAGGAAGCCCTGAGTTCCAGGCTTACTTCATCTGCCAAAGGCATCCCAAAGGGAGTGCAGAAGTGCCACAACATGGCTGCTTTCACGGCTTTTCCCTTAGGAAGAACCCTAATACCCGGCTGATTTACCTTCCTAGGGTTACTGTTAGGCTTAGGCCTAGGACTTTTAAAACCAGGAAGCCCTGGGCTCCAGGCACACTGCAGCTGCGAAAGGCATCCCAAGGGGAGCGCAAAAGTGACGCAACTTGGCTGCCACCACTGATATTTCCATGAGACCATCCCGAACCATAGGCTGATTTTCCTTCCTAGGCTTAAGGTTTGAGTTACGCCTAGGGTAAGGGTTCTATTAACCAGAAAGCCCTGAGTTCCAAGAACACAGCAGCTGCGAAGGACTAGCCAAGAAGAGCGCAAAAGTACCACAACATGCCTGCCTCCACAGCTTTTTCCTTGGGGACATGCCTAATTCCTGGCTGATTTGCCTTTCTCGTCTTAGGGCTGGGGTTCGGCCTAGGGCTAGGATTTTTAAAATCAGGAAGCCCTGAGTTCCAGGCACACTGGAGCTGTGAAAGGCATCCAAAAGGGAGTGCAAAAGTGCCACAACATGGCTGCTTTCACGGCTTTTTCCTTGGCAAGAAGCCTAACACCAGGCTGATTTCCCTTCCCAGGGTTACTGTTAGGCTTAGGCCTAGGGCTAGGATTTTTAAAACTAGGAAGCCCTTAGCTCCAGGCACACTGCAGCTGTTCAAGGCATCCCAAGGGGAGTACAAAAGTGCAACAACATGGCAGCTTTCACAGCTTTTTCCTTGGCACCATCCCTATACCTAGGCTGATTTATCTGCCTAGGGTTAGGGTTAGGGTTCAGCCTAGGGCTTGGATTTCTTTAACCAGGAAGCCCTGAGTTCCAGGCTTACTTCATCTGCCAAAGGCATCCCAAAGGGAGTGCAGAAGTGCCACAACATGGCTGCTTTCACGGCTTTTCCCTTAGGAAGAACCCTAATACCCGTCTGATTTACCATCCTAGGGTTACTGTTAGGCTTAGGCCTAGGACTTTTAAAACCAGGAAGCCCTGGGCTCCAGGCACACTGCAGCTGCGAAAGGCATCCCAAGGGGAGCGCAAAAGTGACGCAACTTGGCTGCCACCACTGATATTTCCATGAGACCATCCCGAACCATAGGCTGATTTTCCTTCCTAGGGTTAAGGTTTGAGTTACGCCTAGGGTAAGGGCTCTATTAACCAGAAAGCCCTGAGTTCCAAGAACACAGCAGCTGCGAAGGACTAGCCAAGAAGAGCGCAAAAGTACCACAACATGCCTGCCTCCACAGCTTTTTCCTTGGGGACATGCCTAATTCCTGGCTGATTTGCCTTTCTCCTCTTAGGGCTGGGGTTCGGCCTAGGGCTAGGATTTTTAAAATCAGGAAGCCCTGAGTTCCAGGCACACTGGAGCTGTGAAAGGCATCCAAAAGGGAGTGCAAAAGTGCCACAACATGGCTGCTTTCACGGCTTTTTCCTTGGCAAGACGCCTAACACCAGGCTGATTTCCCTTCCCAGGGTTACTGTTAGGCTTAGGCCTAGGGCTAGGATTTTTAAAACTAGGAAGCCCTTAGCTCCAGGCACACTGCAGCTGTTCAAGGCATCCCAAGGGGAGTACAAAAGTGCAACAACATGGCAGCTTTCACAGCTTTTTCCTTGGCACCATCCCTATACCTAGGCTGATTTATCTGCCTAGGGTTAGGGTTAGGGTTCAGCCTAGGGCTTGGATTTCTTTAACCAGGAAGCCCTGAGTTCCAGGCTTACTTCATCTGCCAAAGGCATCCCAAAGGGAGTGCAGAAGTGCCACAACATGGCTGCTTTCACGGCTTTTCCCTTAGGAAGAACCCTAATACCCGTCTGATTTACCTTCCTAGGGTTACTGTTAGGCTTAGGCCTAGGACTTTTAAAACCAGGAAGCCCTGGGCTCCAGGCACACTGCAGCTGCGAAAGGCATCCCAAGGGGAGCGCAAAAGTGACGCAACTTGGCTGCCACCACTGATATTTCCATGAGACCATCCCGAACCATAGGCTGATTTTCCTTCCTAGGCTTAAGGTTTGAGTTACGCCTAGGGTAAGGGCTCTATTAACCAGAAAGCCCTGAGTTCCAAGAACACAGCAGCTGCGAAGGACTAGCCAAGAAGAGCGCAAAAGTACCACAACATGCCTGCCTCCACAGCTTTTTCCTTGGGGACATGCCTAATTCCTGGCTGATTTGCCTTTCTCGTCTTAGGGTTGGGGTTCGGCCTAGGGCTAGGATTTTTAAAAGCAGGAAGCCCTGAGTTCCAGGCACACTGGAGCTGTTAAAGGCATCCAAAAGGGAGTGCAAAAGTGCCACAACATGGCTGCTTTCACGGCTTTTTCCTTGGCAAGACGCCTAACACCAGGCTGATTTACCTTCCCAGGGTTACTGTTAGGCTTAGGCCTAGGGCTAGGATTTTTAAAACTAGGAAGCCCTTAGCTCCAGGCACACTGCAGCTGTTCAAGGCATCCCAAGGGGAGTACAAAAGTGCAACAACATGGCAGCTTTCACAGCTTTTTCCTTGGCACCATCCCTATACCTAGGCTGATTTATCTGCCTAGGGTTAGGGTTAGGGTTCAGCCTAGGGCTTGAATTTTTTTAACCAGGAAGCCCTGAGTTCCAGGCTTACTTCATCTGCCAAAGGCATCCCAAAGGGAGTGCAGAAGTGCCACAACATGGCTGCTTTCACGGCTTTTCCCTTAGGAAGAACCCTAATACCCGGCTGATTTACCTTCCTAGGGTTACTGTTAGGCTTAGGCCTAGGACTTTTAAAACCAGGAAGCCCTGGGCTCCAGGCACACTGCAGCTGCAAAAGGCATCCCAAGGGGAGCGCAAAAGTGACGCAACTTGGCTGCCACCACTGATATTTCCATGAGACCATCCCGAACCATAGGCTGATTTTCCTTCCTAGGGTTAAGGTTTGAGTTACGCCTAGGGTAAGGGTTCTATTAACCAGAAAGCCCTGAGTTCCAAGAACACAGCAGCTGCGAAGGACTAGCCAAGAAGAGCGCAAAAGTACCACAACATGCCTGCCTCCACAGCTTTTTCCTTGGGGACATGCCTAATTCCTGGCTGATTTGCCTTTCTCGTCTTAGGGTTGGGGTTCGGCCTAGGGCTAGGATTTTTAAAAGCAGGAAGCCCTGAGTTCCAGGCACACTGGAGCTGTGAAAGGCATCCAAAAGGGAGTGCAAAAGTGCCACAACATGGCTGCTTTCACGGCTTTTTCCTTGGCAAGAAGCCTAACACCAGGTTGATTTGCCTTCCCAGGGTTACTGTTAGGCTTAGGCCTAGGGCTAGGATTTTTAAAACTAGGAAGCCCTTAGCTCCAGGCACACTGCAGCTGTTCAAGGCATCCCAAGGGGAGTACAAAAGTGCAACAACATGGCAGCTTTCACAGCTTTTTCCATGGCACCATCCCTATACCTAGGCTGATTTATCTGCCTAGGGTTAGGGTTAGGGTTCAGCCTAGGGCTTGGATTTCTTTAACCAGGAAGCCCTGAGTTCCAGGCTTACTTCATCTGCCAAAGGCATCCCAAAGGGAGTGCAGAAGTGCCACAACATGGCTGCTTTCACGGCTTTTCCCTTAGGAAGAACCCTAATACCCGGCTGATTTACCTTCCTAGGGTTACTGTTAGGCTTAGGCCTAGGACTTTTAAAACCAGGAAGCCCTGGGCTCCAGGCACACTGCAGCTGCGAAAGGCATCCCAAGGGGAGCGCAAAAGTGACGCAACTTGGCTGCCACCACTGATATTTCCATGAGACCATCCCGAACCATAGGCTGATTTTCCTTCCTAGGCTTAAGGTTTGAGTTACGCCTAGGGTAAGGGTTCTATTAACCAGAAAGCCCTGAGTTCCAAGAACACAGCAGCTGCGAAGGACTAGCCAAGAAGAGCGCAAAAGTACCACAACATGCCTGCCTCCACAGCTTTTTCCTTGGGGACATGCCTAATTCCTGGCTGATTTGCCTTTCTCGTCTTAGGGCTGGGGTTCGGCCTAGGGCTAGGATTTTTAAAATCAGGAAGCCCTGAGTTCCAGGCACACTGGAGCTGTGAAAGGCATCCAAAAGGGAGTGCAAAAGTGCCACAACATGGCTGCTTTCACGGCTTTTTCCTTGGCAAGAAGCCTAACACCAGGCTGATTTCCCTTCCCAGGGTTACTGTTAGGCTTAGGCCTAGGGCTAGGATTTTTAAAACTAGGAAGCCCTTAGCTCCAGGCACACTGCAGCTGTTCAAGGCATCCCAAGGGGAGTACAAAAGTGCAACAACATGGCAGCTTTCACAGCTTTTTCCTTGGCACCATCCCTATACCTAGGCTGATTTATCTGCCTAGGGTTAGGGTTAGGGTTCAGCCTAGGGCTTGGATTTCTTTAACCAGGAAGCCCTGAGTTCCAGGCTTACTTCATCTGCCAAAGGCATCCCAAAGGGAGTGCAGAAGTGCCACAACATGGCTGCTTTCACTGCTTTTCCCTTAGGAAGAACCCTAATACCCGTCTGATTTACCTTCCTAGGGTTACTGTTAGGCTTAGGCCTAGGACTTTTAAAACCAGGAAGCCCTGGGCTCCAGGCACACTGCAGCTGCGAAAGGCATCCCAAGGGGAGCGCAAAAGTGACGCAACTTGGCTGCCACCACTGATATTTCCATGAGACCATCCCGAACCATAGGCTGATTTTCCTTCCTAGGCTTAAGGTTTGAGTTACGCCTAGGGTAAGGGTTCTATTAACCAGAAAGCCCTGAGTTCCAAGAACACAGCAGCTGCGAAGGACTAGCCAAGAAGAGCGCAAAAGTACCACAACATGCCTGCCTCCACAGCTTTTTCCTTGGGGACATGCCTAATTCCTGGCTGATTTGCCTTTCTCGTCTTAGGGTTGGGGTTCGGCCTAGGGCTAGGATTTTTAAAAGCAGGAAGCCCTGAGTTCCAGGCACACTGGAGCTGTGAAAGGCATCCAAAAGGGAGTGCAAAAGTGCCACAACATGGCTGCTTTCACGGCTTTTTCCTTGGCAAGACGCCTAACACCAGGCTGATTTACCTTCCCAGGGTTACTGTTAGGCTTAGGCCTAGGGCTAGGATTTTTAAAACTAGGAAGCCCTGGGCTCCAGGCACACTGCAGCTGTTCAAGGCATCCCAAGGGGAGTACAAAAGTGCAACAACATGGCAGCTTTCACAGCTTTTTCCTTGGCACCATCCCTATACCTAGGCTGATTTATCTGCCTAGGGTTAGGGTTAGGGTTCAGCCTAGGGCTTGGATTTCTTTAACCAGGAAGCCCTGAGTTCCAGGCTTACTTCATCTGCCAAAGGCATCCCAAAGGGAGTGCAGAAGTGCCACAACATGGCTGCTTTCACGGCTTTTCCCTTAGGAAGAACCCTAATACCCGGCTGATTTACCTTCCTAGGGTTACTGTTAGGCTTAGGCCTAGGACTTTTAAAACCAGGAAGCCCTGGGCTCCAGGCACACTGCAGCTGCAAAAGGCATCCCAAGGGGAGCGCAAAAGTGACGCAACTTGGCTGCCACCACTGATATTTCCATGAGACCATCCCGAACCATAGGCTGATTTTCCTTCCTAGGGTTAAGGTTTGAGTTACGCCTAGGGTAAGGGCTCTATTAACCAGAAAGCCCTGAGTTCCAAGAACACAGCAGCTGCGAAGGACTAGCCAAGAAGAGCGCAAAAGTACCACAACATGCCTGCCTCCACAGCTTTTTCCTTGGGGACATGCCTAATTCCTGGCTGATTTGCCTTTCTCGTCTTAGGGTTGGGGTTCGGCCTAGGGCTAGGATTTTTAAAAGCAGGAAGCCCTGAGTTCCAGGCACACTGCAGCTGTGAAAGGCATCCAAAAGGGAGTGCAAAAGTGCCACAACATGGCTGCTTTCACGGCTTTTTCCTTGGCAAGACGCCTAACACCAGGCTGATTTACCTTCCCAGGGTTACTGTTAGGCTTAGGCCTAGGGCTAGGATTTTTAAAACTAGGAAGCCCTTAGCTCCAGGCACACTGCAGCTGTTCAAGGCATCCCAAGGGGAGTACAAAAGTGCAACAACATGGCAGCTTTCACAGCTTTTTCCTTGGCACCATCCCTATACCTAGGCTGATTTATCTGCCTAGGGTTAGGGTTAGGGTTCAGCCTAGGCCTTGAATTTTTTTAACCAGGAAGCCCTGAGTTCCAGGCTTACTTCATCTGCCAAAGGCATCCCAAAGGGAGTGCAGAAGTGCCACAACATGGCTGCTTTCACGGCTTTTCCCTTAGGAAGAACCCTAATACCCGGCTGATTTACCTTCCTAGGGTTACTGTTAGGCTTAGGCCTAGGACTTTTAAAACCAGGAAGCCCTGGGCTCCAGGCACACTGCAGCTGCAAAAGGCATCCCAAGGGGAGCGCAAAAGTGACGCAACTTGGCTGCCACCACTGATATTTCCATGAGACCATCCCGAACCATAGGCTGATTTTCCTTCCTAGGCTTAAGGTTTGAGTTACGCCTAGGGTAAGGGTTCTATTAACCAGAAAGCCCTGAGTTCCAAGAACACAGCAGCTGCGAAGGACTAGCCAAGAAGAGCGCAAAAGTACCACAACATGCCTGCCTCCACAGCTTTTTCCTTGGGGACATGCCTAATTCCTGGCTGATTTGCCTTTCTCGTCTTAGGGCTGGGGTTCGGCCTAGGGCTAGGATTTTTAAAATCAGGAAGCCCTGAGTTCCAGGCACACTGGAGCTGTGAAAGGCATCCAAAAGGGAGTGCAAAAGTGCCACAACATGGCTGCTTTCACGGCTTTTTCCTTGGCAAGAAGCCTAACACCAGGCTGATTTCCCTTCCCAGGGTTACTGTTAGGCTTAGGCCTAGGGCTAGGATTTTTAAAACTAGGAAGCCCTTAGCTCCAGGCACACTGCAGCTGTTCAAGGCATCCCAAGGGGAGTACAAAAGTGCAACAACATGGCAGCTTTCACAGCTTTTTCCTTGGCACCATCCCTATACCTAGGCTGATTTATCTGCCTAGGGTTAGGGTTAGGGTTCAGCCTAGGGCTTGGATTTCTTTAACCAGGAAGCCCTGAGTTCCAGGCTTACTTCATCTGCCAAAGGCATCCCAAAGGGAGTGCAGAAGTGCCACAACATGGCTGCTTTCACGGCTTTTCCCTTAGGAAGAACCCTAATACCCGTCTGATTTACCATCCTAGGGTTACTGTTAGGCTTAGGCCTAGGACTTTTAAAACCAGGAAGCCCTGGGCTCCAGGCACACTGCAGCTGCGAAAGGCATCCCAAGGGGAGCGCAAAAGTGACGCAACTTGGCTGCCACCACTGATATTTCCATGAGACCATCCCGAACCATAGGCTGATTTTCCTTCCTAGGGTTAAGGTTTGAGTTACGCCTAGGGTAAGGGCTCTATTAACCAGAAAGCCCTGAGTTCCAAGAACACAGCAGCTGCGAAGGACTAGCCAAGAAGAGCGCAAAAGTACCACAACATGCCTGCCTCCACAGCTTTTTCCTTGGGGACATGCCTAATTCCTGGCTGATTTGCCTTTCTCCTCTTAGGGCTGGGGTTCGGCCTAGGGCTAGGATTTTTAAAATCAGGAAGCCCTGAGTTCCAGGCACACTGGAGCTGTGAAAGGCATCCAAAAGGGAGTGCAAAAGTGCCACAACATGGCTGCTTTCACGGCTTTTTCCTTGGCAAGACGCCTAACACCAGGCTGATTTACCTTCCCAGGGTTACTGTTAGGCTTAGGCCTAGGGCTAGGATTTTTAAAACTAGGAAGCCCTTAGCTCCAGGCACACTGCAGCTGTTCAAGGCATCCCAAGGGGAGTACAAAAGTGCAACAACATGGCAGCTTTCACAGCTTTTTCCTTGGCACCATCCCTATACCTAGGCTGATTTATCTGCCTAGGGTTAGGGTTAGGGTTCAGCCTAGGGCTTGGATTTCTTTAACCAGGAAGCCCTGAGTTCCAGGCTTACTTCATCTGCCAAAGGCATCCCAAAGGGAGTGCAGAAGTGCCACAACATGGCTGCTTTCACGGCTTTTCCCTTAGGAAGAACCCTAATACCCGTCTTATTTACCTTCCTAGGGTTACTGTTAGGCTTAGGCCTAGGACTTTTAAAACCAGGAAGCCCTGGGCTCCAGGCACACTGCAGCTGCGAAAGGCATCCCAAGGGGAGCGCAAAAGTGACGCAACTTGGCTGCCACCACTGATATTTCCATGAGACCATCCCGAACCATAGGCTGATTTTCCTTCCTAGGGTTAAGGTTTGAGTTACGCCTAGGGTAAGGGCTCTATTAACCAGAAAGCCCTGAGTTCCAAGAACACAGCAGCTGCGAAGGACTAGCCAAGAAGAGCGCAAAAGTACCACAACATGCCTGCCTCCACAGCTTTTTCCTTGGGGACATGCCTAATTCCTGGCTGATTTGCCTTTCTCCTCTTAGGGCTGGGGTTCGGCCTAGGGCTAGGATTTTTAAAAGCAGGAAGCCCTGAGTTCCAGGCACACTGGAGCTGTTAAAGGCATCCAAAAGGGAGTGCAAAAGTGCCACAACATGGCTGCTTTCACGGCTTTTTCCTTGGCAAGACGCCTAACACCAGGCTGATTTACCTTCCCAGGGTTACTGTTAGGCTTAGGCCTAGGGCTAGGATTTTTAAAACTAGGAAGCCCTTAGCTCCAGGCACACTGCAGCTGTTCAAGGCATCCCAAGGGGAGTACAAAAGTGCAACAACATGGCAGCTTTCACAGCTTTTTCCTTGGCACCATCCCTATACCTAGGCTGATTTATCTGCCTAGGGTTAGGGTTAGGGTTCAGCCTAGGGCTTGAATTTTTTTAACCAGGAAGCCCTGAGTTCCAGGCTTACTTCATCTGCCAAAGGCATCCCAAAGGGAGTGCAGAAGTGCCACAACATGGCTGCTTTCACGGCTTTTCCCTTAGGAAGAACCCTAATACCCGGCTGATTTACCTTCCTAGGGTTACTGTTAGGCTTAGGCCTAGGACTTTTAAAACCAGGAAGCCCTGGGCTCCAGGCACACTGCAGCTGCAAAAGGCATCCCAAGGGGAGCGCAAAAGTGACGCAACTTGGCTGCCACCACTGATATTTCCATGAGACCATCCCGAACCATAGGCTGATTTTCCTTCCTAGGCTTAAGGTTTGAGTTACGCCTAGGGTAAGGGTTCTATTAACCAGAAAGCCCTGAGTTCCAAGAACACAGCAGCTGCGAAGGACTAGCCAAGAAGAGCGCAAAAGTACCACAACATGCCTGCCTCCACAGCTTTTTCCTTGGGGACATGCCTAATTCCTGGCTGATTTGCCTTTCTCGTCTTAGGGCTGGGGTTCGGCCTAGGGCTAGGATTTTTAAAATCAGGAAGCCCTGAGTTCCAGGCACACTGGAGCTGTGAAAGGCATCCAAAAGGGAGTGCAAAAGTGCCACAACATGGCTGCTTTCACGGCTTTTTCCTTGGCAAGAAGCCTAACACCAGGCTGATTTCCCTTCCCAGGGTTACTGTTAGGCTTAGGCCTAGGGCTAGGATTTTTAAAACTAGGAAGCCCTTAGCTCCAGGCACACTGCAGCTGTTCAAGGCATCCCAAGGGGAGTACAAAAGTGCAACAACATGGCAGCTTTCACAGCTTTTTCCTTGGCACCATCCCTATACCTAGGCTGATTTATCTGCCTAGGGTTAGGGTTAGGCTTCAGCCTAGGGCTTGGATTTCTTTAACCAGGAAGCCCTGAGTTCCAGGCTTACTTCATCTGCCAAAGGCATCCCAAAGGGAGTGCAGAAGTGCCACAACATGGCTGCTTTCACGGCTTTTCCCTTAGGAAGAACCCTAATACCCGTCTGATTTACCATCCTAGGGTTACTGTTAGGCTTAGGCCTAGGACTTTTAAAACCAGGAAGCCCTGGGCTCCAGGCACACTGCAGCTGCGAAAGGCATCCCAAGGGGAGCGCAAAAGTGACGCAACTTGGCTGCCACCACTGATATTTCCATGAGACCATCCCGAACCATAGGCTGATTTTCCTTCCTAGGGTTAAGGTTTGAGTTACGCCTAGGGTAAGGGCTCTATTAACCAGAAAGCCCTGAGTTCCAAGAACACAGCAGCTGCGAAGGACTAGCCAAGAAGAGCGCAAAAGTACCACAACATGCCTGCCTCCACAGCTTTTTCCTTGGGGACATGCCTAATTCCTGGCTGATTTGCCTTTCTCCTCTTAGGGCTGGGGTTCGGCCTAGGGCTAGGATTTTTAAAATCAGGAAGCCCTGAGTTCCAGGCACACTGGAGCTGTGAAAGGCATCCAAAAGGGAGTGCAAAAGTGCCACAACATGGCTGCTTTCACGGCTTTTTCCTTGGCAAGACGCCTAACACCAGGCTGATTTCCCTTCCCAGGGTTACTGTTAGGCTTAGGCCTAGGGCTAGGATTTTTAAAACTAGGAAGCCCTTAGCTCCAGGCACACTGCAGCTGTTCAAGGCATCCCAAGGGGAGTACAAAAGTGCAACAACATGGCAGCTTTCACAGCTTTTTCCTTGGCACCATCCCTATACCTAGGCTGATTTATCTGCCTAGGGTTAGGGTTAGGGTTCAGCCTAGGGCTTGGATTTCTTTAACCAGGAAGCCCTGAGTTCCAGGCTTACTTCATCTGCCAAAGGCATCCCAAAGGGAGTGCAGAAGTGCCACAACATGGCTGCTTTCACGGCTTTTCCCTTAGGAAGAACCCTAATACCCGTCTGATTTACCTTCCTAGGGTTACTGTTAGGCTTAGGCCTAGGACTTTTAAAACCAGGAAGCCCTGGGCTCCAGGCACACTGCAGCTGCGAAAGGCATCCCAAGGGGAGCGCAAAAGTGACGCAACTTGGCTGCCACCACTGATATTTCCATGAGACCATCCCGAACCATAGGCTGATTTTCCTTCCTAGGCTTAAGGTTTGAGTTACGCCTAGGGTAAGGGCTCTATTAACCAGAAAGCCCTGAGTTCCAAGAACACAGCAGCTGCGAAGGACTAGCCAAGAAGAGCGCAAAAGTACCACAACATGCCTGCCTCCACAGCTTTTTCCTTGGGGACATGCCTAATTCCTGGCTGATTTGCCTTTCTCGTCTTAGGGTTGGGGTTCGGCCTAGGGCTAGGATTTTTAAAAGCAGGAAGCCCTGAGTTCCAGGCACACTGGAGCTGTTAAAGGCATCCAAAAGGGAGTGCAAAAGTGCCACAACATGGCTGCTTTCACGGCTTTTTCCTTGGCAAGACGCCTAACACCAGGCTGATTTACCTTCCCAGGGTTACTCTTAGGCTTAGGCCTAGGGCTAGGATTTTTAAAACTAGGAAGCCCTTAGCTCCAGGCACACTGCAGCTGTTCAAGGCATCCCAAGGGGAGTACAAAAGTGCAACAACATGGCAGCTTTCACAGCTTTTTCCTTGGCACCATCCCTATACCTAGGCTGATTTATCTGCCTAGGGTTAGGGTTAGGGTTCAGCCTAGGGCTTGGATTTCTTTAACCAGGAAGCCCTGAGTTCCAGGCTTACTTCATCTGCCAAAGGCATCCCAAAGGGAGTGCAGAAGTGCCACAACATGGCTGCTTTCACGGCTTTTCCCTTAGGAAGAACCCTAATACCCGGCTGATTTACCTTCCTAGGGTTACTGTTAGGCTTAGGCCTAGGACTTTTAAAACCAGGAAGCCCTGGGCTCCAGGCACACTGCAGCTGCGAAAGGCATCCCAAGGGGAGCGCAAAAGTGACGCAACTTGGCTGCCACCACTGATATTTCCATGAGACCATCCCGAACCATAGGCTGATTTTCCTTCCTAGGCTTAAGGTTTGAGTTACGCCTAGGGTAAGGGCTCTATTAACCAGAAAGCCCTGAGTTCCAAGAACACAGCAGCTGCGAAGGACTAGCCAAGAAGAGCGCAAAAGTACCACAACATGCCTGCCTCCACAGCTTTTTCCTTGGGGACATGCCTAATTCCTGGCTGATTTGCCTTTCTCGTCTTAGGGCTGGGGTTCGGCCTAGGGCTAGGATTTTTAAAATCAGGAAGCCCTGAGTTCCAGGCACACTGGAGCTGTGAAAGGCATCCAAAAGGGAGTGCAAAAGTGCCACAACATGGCTGCTTTCACGGCTTTTTCCTTGGCAAGAAGCCTAACACCAGGCTGATTTCCCTTCCCAGGGTTACTGTTAGGCTTAGGCCTAGGGCTAGGATTTTTAAAACTAGGAAGCCCTTAGCTCCAGGCACACTGCAGCTGTTCAAGGCATCCCAAGGGGAGTACAAAAGTGCAACAACATGGCAGCTTTCACAGCTTTTTCCTTGGCACCATCCCTATACCTAGGCTGATTTATCTGCCTAGGGTTAGGGTTAGGGTTCAGCCTAGGGCTTGGATTTCTTTAACCAGGAAGCCCTGAGTTCCAGGCTTACTTCATCTGCCAAAGGCATCCCAAAGGGAGTGCAGAAGTGCCACAACATGGCTGCTTTCACGGCTTTTCCCTTAGGAAGAACCCTAATACCCGGCTGATTTACCTTCCTAGGGTTACTGTTAGGCTTAGGCCTAGGACTTTTAAAACCAGGAAGCCCTGGGCTCCAGGCACACTGCAGCTGCGAAAGGCATCCCAAGGGGAGCGCAAAAGTGACGCAACTTGGCTGCCACCACTGATATTTCCATGAGACCATCCCGAACCATAGGCTGATTTTCCTTCCTAGGGTAAAGGTTTGAGTTACGCCTAGGGTAAGGCTTCTATTAACCAGAAAGCCCTGAGTTCCAAGAACACAGCAGCTGCGAAGGACTACCCAAGAAGAGCGCAAAAGTACCACAACATGCCTGCCTCCACAGCTTTTTCCTTGGGGACATGCCTAATTCCTGGCTGATTTGCCTTTCTCGTCTTAGGGTTGGGGTTCGGCCGAGGGCTAGGATTTTTAAAAGCAGGAAGCCCTGAGTTCCAGGCACACTGGAGCTGTGAAAGGCATCCAAAAGGGAGTGCAAAAGTGCCACAACATGGCTGCTTTCACGGCTTTTTCCTTGGCAAGAAGCCTAACACCAGGTTGATTTGCCTTCCCAGGGTTACTGTTAGGCTTAGGCCTAGGGCTAGGATTTTTAAAACTAGGAAGCCCTTAGCTCCAGGCACACTGCAGCTGTTCAAGGCATCCCAAGGGGAGTACAAAAGTGCAACAACATGGCAGCTTTCACAGCTTTTTCCATGGCACCATACCTATACCTAGGCTGATTTATCTGCCTACGGTTAGGGTTAGGGTTCAGCCTAGGGCTTGGATTTCTTTAACCAGGAAGCCCTGAGTTCCAGGCTTACTTCATCTGCCAAAGGCATCCCAAAGGGAGTGCAGAAGTGCCACAACATGGCTGCTTTCACGGCTTTTCCCTTAGGAAGAACCCTAATACCCGGCTGATTTACCTTCCTAGGGTTACTGTTAGGCTTAGGCCTAGGACTTTTAAAACCAGGAAGCCCTGGGCTCCAGGCACACTGCAGCTGCGAAAGGCATCCCAAGGGGAGCGCAAAAGTGACGCAACTTGGCTGCCACCACTGATATTTCCATGAGACCATCCCGAACCATAGGCTGATTTTCCTTCCTAGGCTTAAGGTTTGAGTTACGCCTAGGGTAAGGGTTCTATTAACCAGAAAGCCCTGAGTTCCAAGAACACAGCAGCTGCGAAGGACTAGCCAAGAAGAGCGCAAAAGTACCACAACATGCCTGCCTCCACAGCTTTTTCCTTGGGGACATGCCTAATTCCTGGCTGATTTGCCTTTCTCGTCTTAGGGCTGGGGTTCGGCCTAGGGCTAGGATTTTTAAAATCAGGAAGCCCTGAGTTCCAGGCACACTGCAGCTGTGAAAGGCATCCAAAAGGGAGTGCAAAAGTGCCACAACATGGCTGCTTTCACGGCTTTTTCCTTGGCAAGAAGCCTAACATCAGGCTGATTTACTTTCCCAGGGTTACTGTTAGGCTTAGGCCTAGGGCTAGGATTTTTGAAACTAGGAAGCTCTTAGCTCCAGGCACACTGCAGCTGTTCAAGGCATCCCAAGGGGAGTACAAAAGTGCAACAACATGGCAGCTTTCACAGCTTTTTCCTTGGCACCATCCCTATACCTAGGCTGATTTATCTGCCTAGGGTTAGGGTTAGGGTTCAGCCTAGGGCTTGGATTTCTTTAACCAGGAAGCCCTGAGTTCCAGGCTTACTTCATCTGCCAAAGGCATCCCAAAGGGAGTGCAGAAGTGCCACAACATGGCTGCTTTCACGGCTTTTCCCTTAGGAAGAACCCTAATACCCGGCTGATTTACCTTCCTAGGGTTACTGTTAGGCTTAGGCCTAGGACTTTTAAAACCAGGAAGCCCTGGGCTCCAGGCACACTGCAGCTGCGAAAGGCATCCCAAGGGGAGCGCAAAAGTGACGCAACTTGGCTGCCACCACTGATATTTCCATGAGACCATCCCGAACCATAGGCTGATTTTCCTTCCTAGGGTTAAGGTTTGAGTTACGCCTAGGGTAAGGGTCTATTAACCAGAAAGCCCTGAGTTCCAAGAACACAACAGCTGCGAAGGACTAGCCAAGAAGAGCGCAAAAGTACCACAACATGCCTGCCTCCACAGCTTTTTCCTTGGGGACATGCCTAATTCCTGGCTGATTTGCCTTTCTCGTCTTAGGGTTGGGGTTCGGCCTAGGGCTAGGATTTTTAAAAGCAGGAAGCCCTGAGTTCCAGGCACACTGCAGCTGTGAAAGGCATCCAAAAGGGAGTGCAAAAGTGCCACAACATGGCTGCTTTCACGGCTTTTTCCTTGGCAAGAGGCCTAAAACCAGGCTGATTTACCTTCCCAGGGTTACTGCTAGGCTTAGGCCTAGGGCTAGGATTTTTAAAACTAGGAAGCCCTTGGCTCCAGGCACACTGCAGCTGTTCAAGGCATCCCAAGGGGAGTACAAAAGTGCAACAACATGGCAGCTTTCACAGCTTTTTCCTTGGCACCATCCCTATACCTAGGCTGATTTATCTGCCTAGGGTTAGGGTTAGGGTTCAGCCTAGGGCTTGGATTTCTTTAACCAGGAAGCCCTGAGTTCCAGGCTTACTTCATCTGCATAAGGCATCCCAAAGGGAGTGCAGAAGTGCCACAACATGGCTGCTTTCACGGCTTTTCCCTTAGGAAGAACCCTAATACCCGGCTGATTTACCTTCCTAGGGTTACTGTTAGGCTTAGGCCTAGGACTTTTAAAACCAGGAAGCCCTGGGCTCCAGGCACACTGCAGCTGCAAAAGGAATCCCAAGGGGAGCGCAAAAGTGACGCAACTTGGCTGCCACCACTGATATTTCCATGAGACCATCCCGAACCATAGGCTGATTTTCCTTCCTAGGCTTAAGGTTTGAGTTACGCCTAGGGTAAGGGTTCTATTAACCAGAAAGCCCTGAGTTCCAAGAACACAGCAGCTGCGAAGGACTAGCCAAGAAGAGCGCAAAAGTACCACAACATGCCTGCCTCCACAGCTTTTTCCTTGGGGACATGCCTAATTCCTGGCTGATTTGCCTTTCTCGTCTTAGGGTTGGGGTTCGGCCTAGGGCTAGGATTTTTAAAAGCAGGAAGCCCTGAGTTCCAGGCACACTGGAGCTGTGAAAGGCATCCAAAAGGGAGTGCAAAAGTGCCACAACATGGCTGCTTTCACGGCTTTTTCCTTGGCAAGACGCCTAACACCAGGCTGATTTACCTTCCCAGGGTTACTGTTAGGCTTAGGCCTAGGGCTAGGATTTTTAAAACTAGGAAGCCCTTAGCTCCAGGCACACTGCAGCTGTTCAAGGCATCCCAAGGGGAGTACAAAAGTGCAACAACATGGCAGCTTTCACAGCTTTTTCCTTGGCACCATCCCTATACCTAGGCTGATTTATCTGCCTAGGGTTAGGGTTAGGGTTCAGCCTAGGGCTTGAATTTTTTTAACTAGGAAGCCCTGAGTTCCAGGCTTACTTCATCTGCCAAAGGCATCCCAAAGGGAGTGCAGAAGTGCCACAACATGGCTGCTTTCACGGCTTTTCCCTTAGGAAAAACCCTAATACCCGGCTGATTTACCTTCCTAGGGTTACTGTTAGGCTTAGGCCTAGGACTTTTAAAACCAGGAAGCCCTGGGCTCCAGGCACACTGCAGCTGCAAAAGGCATCCCAAGGGGAGCGCAAAAGTGACGCAACTTGGCTGCCACCACTGATATTTCCATGAGACCATCCCGAACCATAGGCTGATTTTCCTTCCTAGGGTTAAGGTTTGAGTTACGCCTAGGGTAAGGGCTCTATTAACCAGAAAGCCCTGAGTTCCAAGAACACAGCAGCTGCGAAGGACTAGCCAAGAAGAGCGCAAAAGTACCACAACATGACTGCCTCCACAGCTTTTTCCTTGGGGACATGCCTAATTCCTGGCTGATTTGCCTTTCTCGTCTTAGGGCTGGGGTTCGGCCTAGGGCTAGGATTTTTAAAATCAGGAAGCCCTGAGTTCCAGGCACACTGGAGCTGTGAAAGGCATCCAAAAGGGAGTGCAAAAGTGCCACAACATGGCTGCTTTCACGGCTTTTTCCTTGGCAAGAAGCCTAACACCAGGCTGATTTCCCTTCCCAGGGTTACTGTTAGGCTTAGGCCTAGGGCTAGGATTTTTAAAACTAGGAAGCCCTTAGCTCCAGGCACACTGCAGCTGTTCAAGGCATCCCAAGGGGAGTACAAAAGTGCAACAACATGGCAGCTTTCACAGCTTTTTCCTTGGCACCATCCCTATACCTAGGCTGATTTATCTGCCTAGGGTTAGGGTTAGGGTTCAGCCTAGGGCTTGGATTTCTTTAACCAGGAAGCCCTGAGTTCCAGGCTTACTTCATCTGCCAAAGGCATCCCAAAGGGAGTGCAGAAGTGCCACAACATGGCTGCTTTCACGGCTTTTCCCTTAGGAAGAACCCTAATACCCGTCTGATTTACCTTCCTAGGGTTACTGTTAGGCTTAGGCCTAGGACTTTTAAAACCAGGAAGCCCTGGGCTCCAGGCACACTGCAGCTGCGAAAGGCATCCCAAGGGGAGCGCAAAAGTGACGCAACTTGGCTGCCACCACTGATATTTCCATGAGACCATCCCGAACCATAGGCTGATTTTCCTTCCTAGGGTTAAGGTTTGAGTTACGCCTAGGGTAAGGCTTCTATTAACCAGAAAGCCCTGAGTTCCAAGAACACAGCAGCTGCGAAGGACTAGCCAAGAAGAGCGCAAAAGTAGCACAACATGCCTGCCTCCACAGCTTTTTCCTTGGGGACATGCCTAATTCCTGGCTGATTTGCCTTTCTCGTCTTAGGGCTGGGGTTCGGCCTAGGGCTAGGATTTTTAAAAGCAGGAAGCCCTGAGTTCCAGGCACACTGGAGCTGTGAAAGGCATCCAAAAGGGAGTGCAAAAGTGCCACAACATGGCTGCTTTCACGGCTTTTTCCTTGGCAAGAAGCCTAACACCAGGTTGATTTGCCTTCCCAGGGTTACTGTTAGGCTTAGGCCTAGGGCTAGGATTTTTAAAACTAGGAAGCCCTTAGCTCCAGGCACACTGCAGCTGTTCAAGGCATCCCAAGGGGAGTACAAAAGTGCAACAACATGGCAGCTTTCACAGCTTTTTCCATGGCACCATACCTATACCTAGGCTGATTTATCTGCCTAGGGTTAGGGTTAGGGTTCAGCCTAGGGCTTGGATTTCTTTAACCAGGAAGCCCTGAGTTCCAGGCTTACTTCATCTGCCAAAGGCATCCCAAAGGGAGTGCAGAAGTGCCACAACATGGCTGCTTTCACGGCTTTTCCCTTAGGAAGAACCCTAATACCCGGCTGATTTACCTTCCTAGGGTTACTGTTAGGCTTAGGCCTAGGACTTTTAAAACCAGGAAGCCCTGGGCTCCAGGCACACTGCAGCTGCGAAAGGCATCCCAAGGGGAGCGCAAAAGTGACGCAACTTGGCTGCCACCACTGATATTTCCATGAGACCATCCCGAACCATAGGCTGATTTTCCTTCCTAGGGTTAAGGTTTGAGTTACGCCTAGGGTAAGGCCTCTATTAACCAGAAAGCCCTGAGTTCCAAGAACACAGCAGCTGCGAAGGACTAGCCAAGAAGAGCGCAAAAGTACCACAACATGCCTGCCTCCACAGCTTTTTCCTTGGGGACATGCCTAATTCCTGGCTGATTTGCCTTTCTCGTCTTAGGGCTGGGGTTCGGACTAGGGCTAGGATTTTTAAAATCAGGAAGCCCTGAGTTCCAGGCACACTGCAGCTGTGAAAGGCATCCAAAAGGGAGTGCAAAAGTGCCACAACATGGCTGCTTTCACGGCTTTTTCCTTGGCAAGAAGCCTAACATCAGGCTGATTTACTTTCCCAGGGTTACTGTTAGGCTTAGGCCTAGGGCTAGGATTTTTGAAACTAGGAAGCCCTTAGCTCCAGGCACACTGCAGCTGTTCAAGGCATCCCAAGGGGAGTACAAAAGTGCAACAACATGGCAGCTTTCACAGCTTTTTCCTTGGCACCATCCCTATACCTAGGCTGATTTATCTGCCTAGGGTTAGGGTTAGGCTTCAGCCTAGGGCTTGGATTTCTTTAACCAGGAAGCCCTGAGTTCCAGGCTTACTTCATCTGCCAAAGGCATCCCAAAGGGAGTGCAGAAGTGCCACAACATGGCTGCTTTCACGGCTTTTCCCTTAGGAAGAACCCTAATACCCGGCTGATTTACCTTCCTAGGGTTACTGTTAGGCTTAGGCCTAGGACTTTTAGAACCAGGAAGCCCTGGGCTCCAGGCACACTGCAGCTGCAAAAGGCATCCCAAGGGGAGCGCAAAAGTGACGCAACTTGGCTGCCACCACTGATATTTCCATGAGACCATCCCGAACCATAGGCTGATTTTCCTTCCTAGGGTTAAGGTTTGAGTTACGCCTAGGGTAAGGGTCTATTAACCAGAAAGCCCTGAGTTCCAAGAACACAACAGCTGCGAAGGACTACCCAAGAAGAGCGCAAAAGTACCACAACATGCCTGCCTCCACAGCTTTTTCCTTGGGGACATGCCTAATTCCTGGCTGATTTGCCTTTCTCGTCTTAGGGTTGGGGTTCGGCCTAGGGCTAGGATTTTTAAAAGCAGGAAGCCCTGAGTTCCAGGCACACTGCAGCTGTGAAAGGCATCCAAAAGGGAGTGCAAAAGTGCCACAACATGGCTGCTTTCACGGCTTTTTCCTTGGCAAGAGGCCTAAAACCAGGCTGATTTACCTTCCCAGGGTTACTGCTAGGCTTAGGCCTAGGGCTAGGATTTTTAAAACTAGGAAGCCCTTAGCTCCAGGCACACTGCAGCTGTTCAAGGCATCCCAAGGGGAGTACAAAAGTGCAACAACATGGCAGCTTTCACAGCTTTTTCCTTGGCACCATCCCTATACCTAGGCTGATTTATCTGCCTAGGGTTAGGGTTAGGGTTCAGCCTAGGGCTTGGATTTCTTTAACCAGGAAGCCCTGAGTTCCAGGCTTACTTCATCTGCCAAAGGCATCCCAAAGGGAGTGCAGAAGTGCCACAACATGGCTGCTTTCACGGCTTTTCCCTTAGGAAGAACCCTAATACCCGGCTGATTTACCTTCCTAGGGTTACTGTTAGGCTTAGGCCTAGGACTTTTAAAACCAGGAAGCCCTGGCCTCCAGGCACACTGCAGCTGCAAAAGGAATCCCAAGGGGAGCGCAAAAGTGACGCAACTTGGCTGCCACCACTGATATTTCCATGAGACCATCCCGAACCATAGGCTGATTTTCCTTCCTAGGGTTAAGGTTTGAGTTACGCCTAGGGTAAGGGTTCTATTAACCAGAAAGCCCTGAGTTCCAAGAACACAGCAGCTGCGAAGGACTAGCCAAGAAGAGCGCAAAAGTACCACAACATGCCTGCCTCCACAGCTTTTTCCTTGGGGACATGCCTAATTCCTGGCTGATTTGCCTTTCTCGTCTTAGGGTTGGGGTTCGGCCTAGGGCTAGGATTTTTAAAAGCAGGAAGCCCTGAGTTCCAGGCACACTGGAGCTGTGAAAGGAATCCCAAAGGGAGTGCAAAAGTGCCACAACATGGCTGCTTTCACGGCTTTTTCCTTGGCAAGACGCCTAACACCAGGCTGATTTACCTTCCCAGGGTTACTGTTAGGCTTAGGCCTAGGGCTAGGATTTTTAAAACTAGGAAGCCCTTAGCTCCAGGCACACTGCAGCTGTTCAAGGCATCCCAAGGGGAGTACAAAAGTGCAACAACATGGCAGCTTTCACAGCTTTTTCCTTGGCACCATCCCTATACCTAGGCTGATTTATCTGCCTAGGGTTAGGGTTAGGGTTCAGCCTAGGGCTTGAATTTTTTTAACTAGGAAGCCCTGAGTTCCAGGCTTACTTCATCTGCCAAAGGCATCCCAAAGGGAGTGCAGAAGTGCCACAACATGGCTGCTTTCACGGCTTTTCCCTTAGGAAAAACCCTAATACCCGGCTGATTTACCTTCCTAGGGTTACTGTTAGGCTTAGGCCTAGGACTTTTAAAACCAGGAAGCCCTGGGCTCCAGGCACACTGCAGCTGCAAAAGGCATCCCAAGGGGAGCGCAAAAGTGACGCAACTTGGCTGCCACCACTGATATTTCCATGAGACCATCCCGAACCATAGGCTGATTTTCCTTCCTAGGGTTAAGGTTTGAGTTACGCCTAGGGTAAGGGCTCTATTAACCAGAAAGCCCTGAGTTCCAAGAACACAGCAGCTGCGAAGGACTAGCCAAGAAGAGCGCAAAAGTAGCACAACATGCCTGCCTCCACAGCTTTTTCCTTGGGGACATGCCTAATTCCTGGCTGATTTGCCTTTCTCGTCTTAGGGTTGGGGTTCGGCCTAGGGCTAGGATTTTTAAAAGCAGGAAGCCCTGAGTTCCAGGCACACTGCAGCTGTGAAAGGCATCCAAAAGGGAGTGCAAAAGTGCCACAACATGGCTGCTTTCACGGCTTTTTCCTTGGCAAGAAGCCTAACACCAGGCTGATTTACTTTCCCAGGGTTACTGTTAGGCTTAGGCCTAGGGCTAGGATTTTTGAAACTAGGAAGCCCTTAGCTCCAGGCACACTGCAGCTGTTCAAGGCATCCCAAGGGGAGTACAAAAGTGCAACAACATGGCAGCTTTCACAGCTTTTTCCTTGGCACCATCCCTATACCTAGGCTGATTTATCTGCCTAGGGTTAGGGTTAGGGTTCAGCCTAGGGCTTGGATTTCTTTAACCAGGAAGCCCTGAGTTCCAGGCTTACTTCATCTGCCAAAGGCATCCCAAAGGGAGTGCAGAAGTGCCACAACATGGCTTCTTTCACGGCTTTTCCCTTAGGAAGAACCCTAATACCCGGCTGATTTACCTTCCTAGGGTTACTGTTAGGCTTAGGCCTAGGACTTTTAAAACCAGGAAGCCCTGGGCTCCAGGCACACTGCAGCTGCAAAAGGCATCCCAAGGGGAGCGCAAAAGTGACGCAACTTGGCTGCCACCACTGATATTTCCATGAGACCATCCCGAACCATAGGTTGATTTTCCTTCCTAGGGTTAAGGTTTGAGTTACGCCTAGGGTAAGGGCTCTATTAACCAGAAAGCCCTGAGTTCCAAGAACACAGCAGCTGCGAAGGACTAGCCAAGAAGAGCGCAAAAGTACCACAACATGCCTGCCTCCACAGCTTTTTCCTTGGGGACATGCCTAATTCCTGGCTGATTTGCCTTTCTCGTCTTAGGGTTGGGGTTCGGCCTAGGGCTAGGATTTTTAAAAGCAGGAAGCCCTGAGTTCCAGGCACACTGGAGCTGTGAAAGGCATCCAAAAGGGAGTGCAAAAGTGCCACAACATGGCTGCTTTCACGGCTTTTTCCTTGGCAAGAAGCCTAACACCAGGCTGACATACTTTCCCAGGGTTACTGTTAGGCTTAGGCCTAGGGCTAGGATTTTTGAAACTAGGAAGCCCTGGGCTCCAGGCACACTGCAGCTGTTCAAGGCATCCCAAGGGGAGTACAAAAGTGCAACAACATGGCAGCTTTCACAGCTTTTTCCTTGGCACCATCCCTATACCTAGGCTGATTTATCTGCCTAGGGTTAGGGTTAGGGTTCAGCCTAGGGCTTGGATTTCTTTAACCAGGAAGCCCTGAGTTCCAGGCTTACTTCATCTGCCAAAGGCATCCCAAAGGGAGTGCAGAAGTGCCACAACATGGCTGCTTTCACGGCTTTTCCCTTAGGAAGAACCCTAATACCCAGCTGATTTACCTTCCTAGGGTTACTGTTAGGCTTAGGCCTAGGACTTTTAAAACCAGGAAGCCCTGGGCTCCAGGCACACTGCAGCTGCAAAAGGCATCCCAAGGGGAGCGCAAAAGTGACGCAACTTGGCTGCCTCCACTGCTATTTCCATGAGACCATCCCGAACCATAGGCTGATTTTCCTTCCTAGGGTTAAGGTTTGAGTTACGCCTAGGGTAAGGGTCTATTAACCAGAAAGCCCTGAGTTCCAAGAACACAGCAGCTGCGAAGGACTAGCCAAGAAGAGCGCAAAAGTACCACAACATGCCTGCCTCCACAGCTTTTTCCTTGGGGACATGCCTAATTCCTAGCTGATTTGCCTTTCTCGTCTTAGGGTTGCGGTTCGGCCTAGGGCTAGGATTTTTAAAATCAGGAAGCCCTGAGTTCCAGGCACACTGGAGCTGTGAAAGGCATCCAAAAGGGAGTGCAAAAGTGCCACAACATGGCTGCTTTCACGGCTTTTTCCTTGGCAAGAAGCCTAACACCAGGCTGATTTACCTTCCCAGGGTTACTGTTAGGCTTAGGCCTAGGGCTAGGATTTTTAAAACTAGGAAGCCCTTGGCTCCAGGCACACTGCAGCTGTTCAAGGCATCCCAAGGGGAGTACAAAAGTGCAACAACATGGCAGCTTTCACAGCTTTTTCCTTGGCACCATCCCTATACCTAGGCTGATTTATCTGCCTAGGGTTAGGGTTAGGGTTCAGCCTAGGGCTTGGATTTCTTTAACCAGGAAGCCCTGAGTTCCAGGCTTACTTCATCTGCCAAAGGCATCCCAAAGGGAGTGCAGAAGTGCCACAACATGGCTGCTTTCACGGCTTTTCCCTTAGGAAGAACCCTAATACCCGGCTGATTTACCTTCCTAGGGTTACTGTTAGGCTTAGGCCTAGGACTTTTAAAACCAGGAAGCCCTGGGCTCCAGGCACACTGCAGCTGCAAAAGGCATCCCAAGGGGAGCGCAAAAGTGACGCAACTTGGCTGCCACCACTGATATTTCCATGAGACCATCCCGAACCATAGGCTGATTTTCCTTCCTAGGGTTAAGGTTTGAGTTACGCCTAGGGTAAGGGTTCTATTAACCAGAAAGCCCTGAGTTCCAAGAACACAGCAGCTGCGAAGGACTAGCCAAGAAGAGCGCAAAAGTACCACAACATGCCTGCCTCCACAGCTTTTTCCTTGGGGACATGCCTAATTCCTTGCTGATTTGCCTTTCTCGTCTTAGGGTTGGGGTTCGGCCTAGGGCTAGGATTTTTAAAAGCAGGAAGCCCTGAGTTCCAGGCACACTGGAGCTGTGAAAGGCATCCAAAAGGGAGTGGAAAAGTGCCACAACATGGCTGCTTTCACGGCTTTTTCCTTGGCAAGACGCCTAACACCAGGCTGATTTACCTTCCCAGGGTTACTGTTAGGCTTAGGCCTAGGGCTAGGATTTTTAAAACTAGGAAGCCCTTAGCTCCAGGCACACTGCAGCTGTTCAAGGCATCCCAAGGGGAGTACAAAAGTGCAACAACATGGCAGCTTTCACAGCTTTTTCCTTGGCACCATCCCTATACCTAGGCTGATTTATCTGCCTAGGGTTAGGGTTAGGGTTCAGCCTAGGGCTTGAATTTTTTTAACCAGGAAGCCCTGAGTTCCAGGCTTACTTCATCTGCCAAAGGCATCCCAAAGGGAGTGCAGAAGTGCCACAACATGGCTGCTTTCACGGCTTTTCCCTTAGGAAGAACCCTAATACCCGGCTGATTTACCTTCCTAGGGTTACTGTTAGGCTTAGGCCTAGGACTTTTAAAACCAGGAAGCCCTGGGCTCCAGGCACACTGCAGCTGCAAAAGGCATCCCAAGGGGAGCACAAAAGTGACGCAACTTGGCTGCCACCACTGATATTTCCATGAGAGCATCCCGAACCATAGGTTGATTTTCCTTCCTAGGGTTAAGGTTTGAGTTACGCCTAGGGTAAGGGTCTATTAACCAGAAAGCCCTGAGTTCCAAGAACACAGCAGCTGCGAAGGACTAGCCAAGAAGAGCGCAAAAGTACCACAACATGCCTGCCTCCACAGCTTTTTCCTTGGGGACATGCCTAATTCCTGGCTGATTTGCCTTTCTCGTCTTAGGGTTGGGGTTCGGCCTAGGGCTAGGATTTTTAAAAGCAGGAAGCCCTGAGTTCCAGGCACACTGGAGCTGTGAAAGGCATCCAAAAGGGAGTGCAAAAGTGCCACAACATGGCTGCTTTCACGGCTTTTTCCTTGGCAAGAAACCTAACATCAGGCTGATTTACTTTCCCAGGGTTACTGTTAGGCTTAGGCCTAGGGCTAGGATTTTTGAAACTGGGAAGCCCTGGGCTCCAGGCACACTGCAGCTGTTCAAGGCATCCCAAGGGGTGTACAAAAGTGCAACAACATGGCAGCTTTCACAGCTTTTTCCTTGGCACCATCCCTATACCTAGGCTGATTTATCTGCCTAGGTTTAGGGTTAGGGTTCAGCCTAGGGCTTGTATTTCTTTAACCAGGAAGCCCTGAGTTCCAGGCTTACTTCATCTGCCAAAGGCATCCCAAAGGGAGTGCAGAAGTGCCACAACATGGCTGCTTTCACGGCTTTTCCCTTAGGAAGAACCCTAATACCCGGCTGATTTACCTTCCTAGGGTTACTGTTAGGCTTAGGCCTAGGACTTTTAAAACCAGGAAGCCCTGGGCTCCAGGCACACTGCAGCTGCAAAAGGCATCCCAAGGGGAGCGCAAAAGTGACGCAACTTGGCTGCCACCACTGATATTTCCATGAGACCATCCCGAACCATAGGCTGATTTTCCTTCCTAGGGTTAAGGTTTGAGTTACGCCTAGGGTAAGGGTTCTATTAACCAGAAAGCCCTGAGTTCCAAGAACACAGCAGCTGCGAAGGACTAGCCAAGAAGAGCGCAAAAGTACCACAACATGCCTGCCTCCACAGCTTTTTCCTTGGGGACATGCCTAATTCCTGGCTGATTTGCCTTTCTCGTCTTAGGGTTGGGGTTCGGCCTAGGGCTAGGATTTTTAAAAGCAGGAAGCCCTGAGTTCCAGGCACACTGGAGCTGTGAAAGGCATCCAAAAGGGAGTGCAAAAGTGCCACAACATGGCTGCTTTCACGGCTTTTTCCTTGGCAAGAAGCCTAACACCAGGCTGATTTACTTTCCCAGGGTTACTGTTAGGCTTAGGCCTAGGGCTAGGATTTTTGAAACTAGGAAGCCCTTAGCTCCAGGCACACTGCAGCTGTTCAAGGCATCCCAAGGGGAGTACAAAAGTGCAACAACATGGCAGCTTTCACAGCTTTTTCCTTGGCACCATCCCTATACCTAGGCTGATTTATCTGCCTAGGGTTAGGGTTAGGGTTCAGCCTAGGGCTTGGATTTCTTTAACCAGGAAGCCCTGAGTTCCAGGCTTACTTCATCTGCCAAAGGCATCCCAAAGGGAGTGCAGAAGTGCCACAACATGGCTGCTTTCACGGCTTTTCCCTTAGGAAGAACCCTAATACCCGGCTGATTTACCTTCCTAGGGTTACTGTTAGGCTTAGGCCTAGGACTTTTAAAACCAGGAAGCCCTGGGCTCCAGGCACACTGCAGCTGCAAAAGGCATCCCAAGGGGAGCGCAAAAGTTACGCAACTTGGCTGCCACCACTGATATTTCCATGAGACCATCCCGAACCATAGGCTGATTTTCCTTCCTAGGGTTAAGGTTTGAGTTACGCCTAGGGTAAGGGCTCTATTAACCAGAAAGCCCTGAGTTCCAAGAACACAGCAGCTGCGAAGGACTAGCCAAGAAGAGCGCAAAAGTACCACAACATGCCTGCCTCCACAGCTTTTTCCTTGGGGACATGCCTAATTCCTGGCTGATTTGCCTTTCTCGTCTTAGGGTTGGGGTTCGGCCTAGGGCTAGGATTTTTAAAAGCAGGAAGCCCTGAGTTCCAGGCACACTGGAGCTGTGAAAGGCATCCAAAAGGGAGTGCAAAAGTGCCACAACATGGCTGCTTTCACGGCTTTTTCCTTGGCAAGAAGCCTAACACCAGGCTGACATACTTTCCCAGGGATACTGTTAGGCTTAGGCCTAGGGCTAGGATTTTTGAAACTAGGAAGCCCTTGGCTCCAGGCACACTGCAGCTGTTCAAGGCATCCCAAGGGGAGTACAAAAGTGCAACAACATGGCAGCTTTCACAGCTTTTTCCTTGGCACCATCCCTATACCTAGGCTGATTTATCTGCCTAGGGTTAGGGTTAGGCTTCAGCCTAGGGCTTGGATTTCTTTAACCAGGAAGCCCTGAGTTCCAGGCTTACTTCATCTGCCAAAGGCATCCCAAAGGGAGTGCAGAAGTGCCACAACATGGCTGCTTTCACGGCTTTTCCCTTAGGAAGAACCCTAATACCCGGCTGATTTACCTTCCTAGGGTTACTGTTAGGCTTAGGCCTAGGACTTTTAAAACCAGGAAGCCCTGGGCTCCAGGCACACTGCAGCTGCAAAAGGCATCCCAAGGGGAGCGCAAAAGTGACGCAACTTGGCTGCCACCACTGATATTTCCATGAGACCATCCCGAACCATAGGCTGATTTTCCTTCCTAGGCTTAAGGTTTGAGTTACGCCTAGGGTAAGGGTTCTATTAACCAGAAAGCCCTGAGTTCCAAGAACACAGCAGCTGCGAAGGACTAGCCAAGAAGAGCGCAAAAGTACCACAACATGCCTGCCTCCACAGCTTTTTCCTTGGGGACATGCCTAATTCCTGGCTGATTTGCCTTTCTCGTCTTAGGGTTGGGGTTCGGCCTAGGGCTAGGATTTTTAAAAGCAGGAAGCCCTGAGTTCCAGGCACACTGGAGCTGTGAAAGGCATCCAAAAGGGAGTGCAAAAGTGCCACAACATGGCTGCTTTCACGGCTTTTTCCTTGGCAAGAAGCCTAACACCAGGCTGACATACTTTCCCAGGGTTACTGTTAGGCTTAGGCCTAGGGCTAGGATTTTTGAAACTAGGAAGCCCTTAGCTCCAGGCACACTGCAGCTGTTCAAGGCATCCCAAGGGGAGTACAAAAGTGCAACAACATGGCAGCTTTCACAGCTTTTTCCTTGGCACCATCCCTATACCTAGGCTGATTTATCTGCCTAGGGTTAGGGTTAGGGTTCAGCCTAGGGCTTGGATTTCTTTAACCAGGAAGCCCTGAGTTCCAGGCTTACTTCATCTGCCAAAGGCATCCCAAAGGGAGTGCAGAAGTGCCACAACATGGCTGCTTTCACGGCTTTTCCCTTAGGAAGAACCCTAATACCCGGCTGATTTACCTTCCTAGGGTTACTGTTAGGCTTAGGCCTAGGACTTTTAAAACCAGGAAGCCCTGGGCTCCAGGCACACTGCAGCTGCAAAAGGCATCCCAAGGGGAGCGCAAAAGTTACGCAACTTGGCTGCCACCACTGATATTTCCATGAGACCATCCCGAACCATAGGCTGATTTTCCTTCCTAGGGTTAAGGTTTGAGTTACGCCTAGGGTAAGGGTTCTATTAACCAGAAAGCCCTGAGTTCCAAGAACACAGCAGCTGCGAAGGACTAGCCAAGAAGAGCGCAAAAGTACCACAACATGCCTGCCTCCACAGCTTTTTCCTTGGGGACATGCCTAATTCCTGGCTGATTTGCCTTTCTCGTCTTAGGGTTGGGGTTCGGCCTAGGGCTAGGATTTTTAAAAGCAGGAAGCCCTGAGTTCCAGGCACACTGGAGCTGTGAAAGGCATCCAAAAGGGAGTGCAAAAGTGCCACAACATGGCTGCTTTCACGGCTTTTTCCTTGGCAAGAAGCCTAACACCAGGCTGATTTACTTTCCCAGGGTTACTGTTAGGCTTAGGCCTAGGGCTAGGATTTTTGAAACTAGGAAGCCCTGGGCTCCAGGCACACTGCAGCTGTTCAAGGCATCCCAAGGGGAGTACAAAAGTGCAACAACATGGCAGCTTTCACAGCTTTTTCCTTGGCACCATCCCTATACCTAGGCTGATTTATCTGCCTAGGGTTAGGGTTAGGGTTCAGCCTAGGGCTTGGATTTCTTTAACCAGGAAGCCCTGAGTTCCAGGCTTACTTCATCTGCCAAAGGCATCCCAAAGGGAGTGCAGAAGTGCCACAACATGGCTGCTTTCACGGCTTTTCCCTTAGGAAGAACCCTAATACCCGGCTGATTTACCTTCCTAGGGTTACTGTTAGGCTTAGGCCTAGGACTTTTAAAACCAGGAAGCCCTGGGCTCCAGGCACACTGCAGCTGCAAAAGGCATCCCAAGGGGAGCGCAAAAGTGACGCAACTTGGCTGCCACCACTGATATTTCCATGAGACCATCCCGAACCATAGGCTGATTTTCCTTCCTAGGGTTAAGGTTTGAGTTACGCCTAGGGTAAGGGTTCTATTAACCAGAAAGCCCTGAGTTCCAAGAACACAGCAGCTGCGAAGGACTAGCCAAGAAGAGCGCAAAAGTACCACAACATGCCTGCCTCCACAGCTTTTTCCTTAGGGACATGCCTAATTCCTGGCTGATTTGCCTTTCTCGTCTTAGGGCTGGGGTTCGGCCTAGGGCTAGGATTTTTAAAATCAGGAAGCCCTGAGTTCCAGGCACACTGGAGCTGTGAAAGGCATCCAAAAGGGAGTGCAAAAGTGCCACAACATGGCTGCTTTCACGGCTTTTTCCTTGGCAAGAAGCCTAACATCAGGCTGATTTACTTTCCCAGGGTTACTGTTAGGCTTAGGCCTAGGGCTAGGATTTTTGAAACTAGGAAGCCCTTAGCTCCAGGCACACTGCAGCTGTTCAAGGCATCCCAAGGGGAGTACAAAAGTGCAACAACATGGCAGCTTTCACAGCTTTTTCCTTGGCACCATCCCTATACCTAGGCTGATTTATCTGCCTAGGGTTAGGGTTAGGCTTCAGCCTAGGGCTTGGATTTCTTTAACCAGGAAGCCCTGAGTTCCAGGCTTACTTCATCTGCCAAAGGCATCCCAAAGGGAGTGCAGAAGTGCCACAACATGGCTGCTTTCACGGCTTTTCCCTTAGGAAGAACCCTAATACCCGGCTGATTTACCTTCCTAGGGTTACTGTTAGGCTTAGGCCTAGGACTTTTAAAACCAGGAAGCCCTGGGCTCCAGGCACACTGCAGCTGCAAAAGGCATCCCAAGGGGAGCGCAAAAGTGACGCAACTTGGCTGCCACCACTGATATTTCCATGAGACCATCCCGAACCATAGGCTGATTTTCCTTCCTAGGGTTAAGGTTTGAGTTACGCCTAGGGTAAGGGCTCTATTAACCAGAAAGCCCTGAGTTCCAAGAACACAGCAGCTGCGAAGGACTAGCCAAGAAGAGCGCAAAAGTACCACAACATGCCTGCCTCCACAGCTTTTTCCTTGGGGACATGCCTAATTCCTGGCTGATTTGCCTTTCTCGTCTTAGGGTTGCGGTTCGGCCTAGGGCTAGGATTTTTAAAAGCAGGAAGCCCTGAGTTCCAGGCACACTGGAGCTGTGAAAGGCATCCAAAAGGGAGTGCAAAAGTGCCACAACATGGCTGCTTTCACGGCTTTTTCCTTGGCAAGAAGCCTAACACCAGGCTGATTTACCTTCCCAGGGTTACTGTTAGGCTTAGGCCTAGGGCTAGGATTTTTAAAACTAGGAAGCCCTTAGCTCCAGGCACACTGCAGCTGTTCAAGGCATCCCAAGGGGAGTACAAAAGTGCAACAACATGGCAGCTTTCACAGCTTTTTCCTTGGCACCATCCCTATACCTAGGCTGATTTATCTGCCTAGGGTTAGGGTTAGGGTTCAGCCTAGGGCTTGGATTTCTTTAACCAGGAAGCCCTGAGTTCCAGGCTTACTTCATCTGCCAAAGGCATCCCAAAGGGAGTGCAGAAGTGCCACAACATGGCTGCTTTCACGGCTTTTCCCTTAGGAAGAACCCTAATACCCGGCTGATTTACCTTCCTAGGGTTACTGTTAGGCTTAGGCCTAGGACTTTTAAAACCAGGAAGCCCTGGGCTCCAGGCACACTGCAGCTGCAAAAGGCATCCCAAGGGGAGCGCAAAAGTGACGCAACTTGGCTGCCACCACTGATATTTCCATGAGACCATCCCGAACCATAGGCTGATTTTCCTTCCTAGGGTTAAGGTTTGAGTTACGCCTAGGGTAAGGGTCTATTAACCAGAAAGCCCTGAGTTCCAAGAACACAGCAGCTGCGAAGGACTAGCCAAGAAGAGCGCAAAAGTACCACAACATGCCTGCCTCCACAGCTTTTTCCTTGGGGACATGCCTAATTCCTTGCTGATTTGCCTTTCTCGTCTTAGGGTTGGGGTTCGGCCTAGGGCTAGGATTTTTAAAAGCAGGAAGCCCTGAGTTCCAGGCACACTGGAGCTGTGAAAGGCATCCAAAAGGGAGTGGAAAAGTGCCACAACATGGCTGCTTTCACGGCTTTTTCCTTGGCAAGACGCCTAACACCAGGCTGATTTACCTTCCCAGGGTTACTGTTAGGCTTAGGCCTAGGGCTAGGATTTTTAAAACTAGGAAGCCCTTAGCTCCAGGCACACTGCAGCTGTTCAAGGCATCCCAAGGGGAGTACAAAAGTGCAACAACATGGCAGCTTTCACAGCTTTTTCCTTGGCACCATCCCTATACCTAGGCTGATTTATCTGCCTAGGGTTAGGGTTAGGGTTCAGCCTAGGGCTTGGATTTTTTTAACCAGGAAGCCCTGAGTTCCAGGCTTACTTCATCTGCCAAAGGCATCCCAAAGGGAGTGCAGAAGTGCCACAACATGGCTGCTTTCACGGCTTTTCCCTTAGGAAGAACCCTAATACCCGGCTGATTTACCTTCCTAGGGTTACTGTTAGGCTTAGGCCTAGGACTTTTAAAACCAGGAAGCCCTGGGCTCCAGGCACACTGCAGCTGCGAAAGGCATCCCAAGGGGAGCACAAAAGTGACGCAACTTGGCTGCCACCACTGATATTTCCATGAGAGCATCCCGAACCATAGGTTGATTTTCCTTCCTAGGGTTAAGGTTTGAGTTACGCCTAGGGTAAGGGTCTATTAACCAGAAAGCCCTGAGTTCCAAGAACACAGCAGCTGCGAAGGACTAGCCAAGAAGAGCGCAAAAGTACCACAACATGCCTGCCTCCACAGCTTTTTCCTTGGGGACATGCCTAATTCCTGGCTGATTTGCCTTTCTCGTCTTAGGGTTGGGGTTCGGCCTAGGGCTAGGATTTTTAAAAGCAGGAAGCCCTGAGTTCCAGGCACACTGGAGCTGTGAAAGGCATCCAAAAGGGAGTGCAAAAGTGCCACAACATGGCTGCTTTCACGGCTTTTTCCTTGGCAAGAAACCTAACATCAGGCTGATTTACTTTCCCAGGGTTACTGTTAGGCTTAGGCCTAGGGCTAGGATTTTTGAAACTGGGAAGCCCTGGGCTCCAGGCACACTGCAGCTGTTCAAGGCATCCCAAGGGGTGTACAAAAGTGCAACAACATGGCAGCTTTCACAGCTTTTTCCTTGGCACCATCCCTATACCTAGGCTGATTTATCTGCCTAGGGTTAGGGTTAGGGTTCAGCCTAGGGCTTGGATTTCTTTAACCAGGAAGCCCTGAGTTCCAGGCTTACTTCATCTGCCAAAGGCATCCCAAAGGGAGTGCAGAAGTGCCACAACATGGCTGCTTTCACGGCTTTTCCCTTAGGAAGAACCCTAATACCCGGCTGATTTACCTTCCTAGGGTTACTGTTAGGCTTAGGCCTAGGACTTTTAAAACCAGGAAGCCCTGGGCTCCAGGCACACTGCAGCTGCAAAAGGCATCCCAAGGGGAGCGCAAAAGTGACGCAACTTGGCTGCCACCACTGATATTTCCATGAGACCATCCCGAACCATAGGCTGATTTTCCTTCCTAGGGTTAAGGTTTGAGTTACGCCTAGGGTAAGGGTTCTATTAACCAGAAAGCCCTGAGTTCCAAGAACACAGCAGCTGCGAAGGACTAGCCAAGAAGAGCGCAAAAGTACCACAACATGCCTGCCTCCACAGCTTTTTCCTTGGGGACATGCCTAATTCCTGGCTGATTTGCCTTTCTCGTCTTAGGGTTGGGGTTCGGCCTAGGGCTAGGATTTTTAAAAGCAGGAAGCCCTGAGTTCCAGGCACACTGGAGCTGTGAAAGGCATCCAAAAGGGAGTGCAAAAGTGCCACAACATGGCTGCTTTCACGGCTTTTTCCTTGGCAAGAAGCCTAACACCAGGCTGATTTACTTTCCCAGGGTTACTGTTAGGCTTAGGCCTAGGGCTAGGATTTTTGAAACTAGGAAGCCCTTAGCTCCAGGCACACTGCAGCTGTTCAAGGCATCCCAAGGGGAGTACAAAAGTGCAACAACATGGCAGCTTTCACAGCTTTTTCCTTGGCACCATCCCTATACCTAGGCTGATTTATCTGCCTAGGGTTAGGGTTAGGCTTCAGCCTAGGGCTTGGATTTCTTTAACCAGGAAGCCCTGAGTTCCAGGCTTACTTCATCTGCCAAAGGCATCCCAAAGGGAGTGCAGAAGTGCCACAACATGGCTGCTTTCACGGCTTTTCCCTTAGGAAGAACCCTAATACCCGGCTGATTTACCTTCCTAGGGTTACTGTTAGGCTTAGGCCTAGGACTTTTAAAACCAGGAAGCCCTGGGCTCCAGGCACACTGCAGCTGCAAAAGGCATCCCAAGGGGAGCGCAAAAGTGACGCAACTTGGCTGCCACCACTGATATTTCCATGAGACCATCCCGAACCATAGGCTGATTTTCCTTCCTAGGGTTAAGGTTTGAGTTACGCCTAGGGTAAGGGCTCTATTAACCAGAAAGCCCTGAGTTCCAAGAACACAGCAGCTGCGAAGGACTAGCCAAGAAGAGCGCAAAAGTACCACAACATGCCTGCCTCCACAGCTTTTTCCTTGGGGACATGCCTAATTCCTGGCTGATTTGCCTTTCTCGTCTTAGGGTTGGGGTTCGGCCTAGGGCTAGGATTTTTAAAAGCAGGAAGCCCTGAGTTCCAGGCACACTGGAGCTGTGAAAGGCATCCAAAAGGGAGTGCAAAAGTGCCACAACATGGCTGCTTTCACGGCTTTTTCCTTGGCAAGAAGCCTAACACCAGGCTGATTTACTTTCCCAGGGTTACTGTTAGGCTTAGGCCTAGGGCTAGGATTTTTGAAACTAGGAAGCCCTTAGCTCCAGGCACACTGCAGCTGTTCAAGGCATCCCAAGGGGAGTACAAAAGTGCAACAACATGGCAGCTTTCACAGCTTTTTCCTTGGCACCATCCCTATACCTAGGCTGATTTATCTGCCTAGGGTTAGGGTTAGGGTTCAGCCTAGGGCTTGGATTTCTTTAACCAGGAAGCCCTGAGTTCCAGGCTTACTTCATCTGCCAAAGGCATCCCAAAGGGAGTGCAGAAGTGCCACAACATGGCTGCTTTCACGGCTTTTCCCTTAGGAAGAACCCTAATACCCGGCTGATTTACCTTCCTAGGGTTACTGTTAGGCTTAGGCCTAGGACTTTTAAAACCAGGAAGCCCTGGGCTCCAGGCACACTGCAGCTGCGAAAGGCATCCCAAGGGGAGCGCAAAAGTGACGCAACTTGGCTGCCACCACTGATATTTCCATGAGACCATCCCGAACCATAGGCTGATTTTCCTTCCTAGGGTTAAGGTTTGAGTTACGCCTAGGGTAAGGGCTCTATTAACCAGAAAGCCCTGAGTTCCAAGAACACAGCAGCTGCGAAGGACTAGCCAAGAAGAGCGCAAAAGTAGCACAACATGCCTGCCTCCACAGCTTTTTCCTTGGGGACATGCCTAATTCCTGGCTGATTTGCCTTTCTCGTCTTAGGGTTGGGGTTCGGCCTAGGGCTAGGATTTTTAAAAGCAGGAAGCCCTGAGTTCCAGGCACACTGGAGCTGTGAAAGGCATCCAAAAGGGAGTGCAAAAGTGCCACAACATGGCTGCTTTCACGGCTTTTTCCTTGGCAAGAAGCCTAACACCAGGCTGACATACTTTCCCAGGGTTACTGTTAGGCTTAGGCCTAGGGCTAGGATTTTTGAAACTAGGAAGCCCTGGGCTCCAGGCACACTGCAGCTGTTCAAGGCATCCCAAGGGGAGTACAAAAGTGCAACAACATGGCAGCTTTCACAGCTTTTTCCTTGGCACCATCCCTATACCTAGGCTGATTTATCTGCCTAGGGTTAGGGTTAGGGTTCAGCCTAGGGCTTGGATTTCTTTAACCAGGAAGCCCTGAGTTCCAGGCTTACTTCATCTGCCAAAGGCATCCCAAAGGGAGTGCAGAAGTGCCACAACATGGCTGCTTTCACGGCTTTTCCCTTAGGAAGAACCCTAATACCCGGCTGATTTACCTTCCTAGGGTTACTGTTAGGCTTAGGCCTAGGACTTTTAAAACCAGGAAGCCCTGGGCTCCAGGCACACTGCAGCTGCAAAAGGCATCCCAAGGGGAGCGCAAAAGTGACGCAACTTGGCTGCCACCACTGATATTTCCATGAGACCATCCCGAACCATAGGCTGATTTTCCTTCCTAGGGTTAAGGTTTGAGTTACGCCTAGGGTAAGGGTCTATTAACCAGAAAGCCCTGAGTTCCAAGAACACAGCAGCTGCGAAGGACTAGCCAAGAAGAGCGCAAAAGTACCACAACATGCCTGCCTCCACAGCTTTTTCCTTGGGGACATGCCTAATTCCTGGCTGATTTGCCTTTCTCGTCTTAGGGTTGCGGTTCGGCCTAGGGCTAGGATTTTTAAAATCAGGAAGCCCTGAGTTCCAGGCACACTGGAGCTGTGAAAGGCATCCAAAAGGGAGTGCAAAAGTGCCACAACATGGCTGCTTTCACGGCTTTTTCCTTGGCAAGAAGCCTAACACCAGGCTGATTTACCTTCCCAGGGTTACTGTTAGGCTTAGGCCTAGGGCTAGGATTTTTAAAACTAGGAAGCCCTTGGCTCCAGGCACACTGCAGCTGTTCAAGGCATCCCAAGGGGAGTACAAAAGTGCAACAACATGGCAGCTTTCACAGCTTTTTCCTTGGCACCATCCCTATACCTAGGCTGATTTATCTGCCTAGGGTTAGGGTTAGGGTTCAGCCTAGGGCTTGGATTTCTTTAACCAGGAAGCCCTGAGTTCCAGGCTTACTTCATCTGCCAAAGGCATCCCAAAGGGAGTGCAGAAGTGCCACAACATGGCTGCTTTCACGGCTTTTCCCTTAGGAAGAACCCTAATACCCGGCTGATTTACCTTCCTAGGGTTACTGTTAGGCTTAGGCCTAGGACTTTTAAAACCAGGAAGCCCTGGGCTCCAGGCACACTGCAGCTGCAAAAGGCATCCCAAGGGGAGCGCAAAAGTGACGCAACTTGGCTGCCACCACTGATATTTCCATGAGACCATCCCGAACCATAGGCTGATTTTCCTTCCTAGGGTTAAGGTTTGAGTTACGCCTAGGGTAAGGGTCTATTAACCAGAAAGCCCTGAGTTCCAAGAACACAGCAGCTGCGAAGGACTAGCCAAGAAGAGCGCAAAAGTACCACAACATGCCTGCCTCCACAGCTTTTTCCTTGGGGACATGCCTAATTCCTTGCTGATTTGCCTTTCTCGTCTTAGGGTTGGGGTTCAGCCTAGGGCTAGGATTTTTAAAAGCAGGAAGCCCTGAGTTCCAGGCACACTGGAGCTGTGAAAGGCATCCAAAAGGGAGTGCAAAAGTGCCACAACATGGCTGCTTTCACGGCTTTTTCCTTGGCAAGACGCCTAACACCAGGCTGATTTACCTTCCCAGGGTTACTGTTAGGCTTAGGCCTAGGGCTAGGATTTTTAAAACTAGGAAGCCCTTAGCTCCAGGCACACTGCAGCTGTTCAAGGCATCCCAAGGGGAGTACAAAAGTGCAACAACATGGCAGCTTTCACAGCTTTTTCCTTGGCACCATCCCTATACCTAGGCTGATTTATCTGCCTAGGGTTAGGGTTAGGGTTCAGCCTAGGGCTTGGATTTTTTTAACCAGGAAGCCCTGAGTTCCAGGCTTACTTCATCTGCCAAAGGCATCCCAAAGGGAGTGCAGAAGTGCCACAACATGGCTGCTTTCACGGCTTTTCCCTTAGGAAGAACCCTAATACCCGGCTGATTTACCTTCCTAGGGTTACTGTTAGGCTTAGGCCTAGGACTTTTAAAACCAGGAAGCCCTGGGCTCCAGGCACACTGCAGCTGCGAAAGGCATCCCAAGGGGAGCACAAAAGTGACGCAACTTGGCTGCCACCACTGATATTTCCATGAGAGCATCCCGAACCATAGGTTGATTTTCCTTCCTAGGGTTAAGGTTTGAGTTACGCCTAGGGTAAGGGTCTATTAACCAGAAAGCCCTGAGTTCCAAGAACACAGCAGCTGCGAAGGACTAGCCAAGAAGAGCGCAAAAGTACCACAACATGCCTGCCTCCACAGCTTTTTCCTTGGGGACATGCCTAATTCCTGGCTGATTTGCCTTTCTCGTCTTAGGGTTGGGGTTCGGCCTAGGGCTAGGATTTTTAAAAGCAGGAAGCCCTGAGTTCCAGGCACACTGGAGCTGTGAAAGGCATCCAAAAGGGAGTGCAAAAGTGCCACAACATGGCTGCTTTCACGGCTTTTTCCTTGGCAAGAAACCTAACATCAGGCTGATTTACTTTCCCAGGGTTACTGTTAGGCTTAGGCCTAGGGCTAGGATTTTTGAAACTGGGAAGCCCTGGGCTCCAGGCACACTGCAGCTGTTCAAGGCATCCCAAGGGGTGTACAAAAGTGCAACAACATGGCAGCTTTCACAGCTTTTTCCTTGGCACCATCCCTATACCTAGGCTGATTTATCTGCCTAGGGTTAGGGTTAGGGTTCAGCCTAGGGCTTGGATTTCTTTAACCAGGAAGCCCTGAGTTCCAGGCTTACTTCATCTGCCAAAGGCATCCCAAAGGGAGTGCAGAAGTGCCACAACATGGCTGCTTTCACGGCTTTTCCCTTAGGAAGAACCCTAATACCCGGCTGATTTACCTTCCTAGGGTTACTGTTAGGCTTAGGCCTAGGACTTTTAAAACCAGGAAGCCCTGGGCTCCAGGCACACTGCAGCTGCAAAAGGCATCCCAAGGGGAGCGCAAAAGTGACGCAACTTGGCTGCCACCACTGATATTTCCATGAGACCATCCCGAACCATAGGCTGATTTTCCTTCCTAGGGTTAAGGTTTGAGTTACGCCTAGGGTAAGGGTTCTATTAACCAGAAAGCCCTGAGTTCCAAGAACACAGCAGCTGCGAAGGACTAGCCAAGAAGAGCGCAAAAGTACCACAACATGCCTGCCTCCACAGCTTTTTCCTTGGGGACATGCCTAATTCCTGGCTGATTTGCCTTTCTCGTCTTAGGGTTGGGGTTCGGCCTAGGGCTAGGATTTTTAAAAGCAGGAAGCCCTGAGTTCCAGGCACACTGGAGCTGTGAAAGGCATCCAAAAGGGAGTGCAAAAGTGCCACAACATGGCTGCTTTCACGGCTTTTTCCTTGGCAAGAAGCCTAACATCAGGCTGATTTACTTTCCCAGGGTTACTGTTAGGCTTAGGCCTAGGGCTAGGATTTTTGAAACTAGGAAGCCCTTGGCTCCAGGCACACTGCAGCTGTTCAAGGCATCCCAAGGGGAGTACAAAAGTGCAACAACATGGCAGCTTTCACAGCTTTTTCCTTGGCACCATCCCTATACCTAGGCTGATTTATCTGCCTAGGGTTAGGGTTAGGGTTCAGCCTAGGGCTTGGATTTCTTTAACCAGGAAGCCCTGAGTTCCAGGCTTACTTCATCTGCCAAAGGCATCCCAAAGGGAGTGCAGAAGTGCCACAACATGGCTGCTTTCACGGCTTTTCCCTTAGGAAGAACCCTAATACCCGGCTGATTTACCTTCCTAGGGTTACTGTTAGGCTTAGGCCTAGGACTTTTAAAACCAGGAAGCCCTGGGCTCCAGGCACACTGCAGCTGCAAAAGGCATCCCAAGGGGAGCGCAAAAGTGACGCAACTTGGCTGCCACCACTGATATTTCCATGAGACCATCCCGAACCATAGGTTGATTTTCCTTCCTAGGGTTAAGGTTTGAGTTACGCCTAGGGTAAGGGCTCTATTAACCAGAAAGCCCTGAGTTCCAAGAACACAGCAGCTGCGAAGGACTAGCCAAGAAGAGCGCAAAAGTACCACAACATGCCTGCCTCCACAGCTTTTTCCTTGGGGACATGCCTAATTCCTGGCTGATTTGCCTTTCTCGTCTTAGGGTTGGGGTTCGGCCTAGGGCTAGGATTTTTAAAAGCAGGAAGCCCTGAGTTCCAGGCACACTGGGGCTGTGAAAGGCATCCAAAAGGGAGTGCAAAAGTGCCACAACATGGCTGCTTTCACGGCTTTTTCCTTGGCAAGAAGCCTAACACCAGGCTGACATACTTTCCCAGGGTTACTGTTAGGCTTAGGCCTAGGGCTAGGATTTTTGAAACTAGGAAGCCCTGGGCTCCAGGCACACTGCAGCTGTTCAAGGCATCCCAAGGGGAGTACAAAAGTGCAACAACATGGCAGCTTTCACAGCTTTTTCCTTGGCACCATCCCTATACCTAGGCTGATTTATCTGCCTAGGGTTAGGGTTAGGGTTCAGCCTAGGGCTTGGATTTCTTTAACCAGGAAGCCCTGAGTTCCAGGCTTACTTCATCTGCCAAAGGCATCCCAAAGGGAGTGCAGAAGTGCCACAACATGGCTGCTTTCACGGCTTTTCCCTTAGGAAGAACCCTAATACCCGGCTGATTTACCTTCCTAGGGTTACTGTTAGGCTTAGGCCTAGGACTTTTAAAACCAGGAAGCCCTGGGCTCCAGGCACACTGCAGCTGCAAAAGGCATCCCAAGGGGAGCGCAAAAGTGACGCAACTTGGCTGCCACCACTGATATTTCCATGAGACCATCCCGAACCATAGGCTGATTTTCCTTCCTAGGGTTAAGGTTTGAGTTACGCCTAGGGTAAGGGTCTATTAACCAGAAAGCCCTGAGTTCCAAGAACACAGCAGCTGCGAAGGACTAGCCAAGAAGAGCGCAAAAGTACCACAACATGCCTGCCTCCACAGCTTTTTCCTTGGGGACATGCCTAATTCCTTGCTGATTTGCCTTTCTCGTCTTAGGGTTGGGGTTCAGCCTAGGGCTAGGATTTTTAAAAGCAGGAAGCCCTGAGTTCCAGGCACACTGGAGCTGTGAAAGGCATCCAAAAGGGAGTGCAAAAGTGCCACAACATGGCTGCTTTCACGGCTTTTTCCTTGGCAAGACGCCTAACACCAGGCTGATTTACCTTCCCAGGGTTACTGTTAGGCTTAGGCCTAGGGCTAGGATTTTTAAAACTAGGAAGCCCTTAGCTCCAGGCACACTGCAGCTGTTCAAGGCATCCCAAGGGGAGTACAAAAGTGCAACAACATGGCAGCTTTCACAGCTTTTTCCTTGGCACCATCCCTATACCTAGGCTGATTTATCTGCCTAGGGTTAGGGTTAGGGTTCAGCCTAGGGCTTGGATTTTTTTAACCAGGAAGCCCTGAGTTCCAGGCTTACTTCATCTGCCAAAGGCATCCCAAAGGGAGTGCAGAAGTGCCACAACATGGCTGCTTTCACGGCTTTTCCCTTAGGAAGAACCCTAATACCCGGCTGATTTACCTTCCTAGGGTTACTGTTAGGCTTAGGCCTAGGACTTTTAAAACCAGGAAGCCCTGGGCTCCAGGCACACTGCAGCTGCGAAAGGCATCCCAAGGGGAGCACAAAAGTGACGCAACTTGGCTGCCACCACTGATATTTCCATGAGAGCATCCCGAACCATAGGTTGATTTTCCTTCCTAGGGTTAAGGTTTGAGTTACGCCTAGGGTAAGGGTCTATTAACCAGAAAGCCCTGAGTTCCAAGAACACAGCAGCTGCGAAGGACTAGCCAAGAAGAGCGCAAAAGTACCACAACATGCCTGCCTCCACAGCTTTTTCCTTGGGGACATGCCTAATTCCTGGCTGATTTGCCTTTCTCGTCTTAGGGTTGGGGTTCGGCCTAGGGCTAGGATTTTTAAAAGCAGGAAGCCCTGAGTTCCAGGCACACTGGAGCTGTGAAAGGCATCCAAAAGGGAGTGCAAAAGTGCCACAACATGGCTGCTTTCACGGCTTTTTCCTTGGCAAGAAACCTAACATCAGGCTGATTTACTTTCCCAGGGTTACTGTTAGGCTTAGGCCTAGGGCTAGGATTTTTGAAACTGGGAAGCCCTGGGCTCCAGGCACACTGCAGCTGTTCAAGGCATCCCAAGGGGTGTACAAAAGTGCAACAACATGGCAGCTTTCACAGCTTTTTCCTTGGCACCATCCCTATACCTAGGCTGATTTATCTGCCTAGGGTTAGGGTTAGGGTTCAGCCTAGGGCTTGGATTTCTTTAACCAGGAAGCCCTGAGTTCCAGGCTTACTTCATCTGCCAAAGGCATCCCAAAGGGAGTGCAGAAGTGCCACAACATGGCTGCTTTCACGGCTTTTCCCTTAGGAAGAACCCTAATACCCGGCTGATTTACCTTCCTAGGGTTACTGTTAGGCTTAGGCCTAGGACTTTTAAAACCAGGAAGCCCTGGGCTCCAGGCACACTGCAGCTGCAAAAGGCATCCCAAGGGGAGCGCAAAAGTGACGCAACTTGGCTGCCACCACTGATATTTCCATGAGACCATCCCGAACCATAGGCTGATTTTCCTTCCTAGGGTTAAGGTTTGAGTTACGCCTAGGGTAAGGGTTCTATTAACCAGAAAGCCCTGAGTTCCAAGAACACAGCAGCTGCGAAGGACTAGCCAAGAAGAGCGCAAAAGTACCACAACATGCCTGCCTCCACAGCTTTTTCCTTGGGGACATGCCTAATTCCTGGCTGATTTGCCTTTCTCGTCTTAGGGTTGGGGTTCGGCCTAGGGCTAGGATTTTTAAAAGCAGGAAGCCCTGAGTTCCAGGCACACTGGAGCTGTGAAAGGCATCCAAAAGGGAGTGCAAAAGTGCCACAACATGGCTGCTTTCACGGCTTTTTCCTTGGCAAGAAGCCTAACATCAGGCTGATTTACTTTCCCAGGGTTACTGTTAGGCTTAGGCCTAGGGCTAGGATTTTTGAAACTAGGAAGCCCTTAGCTCCAGGCACACTGCAGCTGTTCAAGGCATCCCAAGGGGAGTACAAAAGTGCAACAACATGGCAGCTTTCACAGCTTTTTCCTTGGCACCATCCCTATACCTAGGCTGATTTATCTGCCTAGGGTTAGGGTTAGGGTTCAGCCTAGGGCTTGGATTTCTTTAACCAGGAAGCCCTGAGTTCCAGGCTTACTTCATCTGCCAAAGGCATCCCAAAGGGAGTGCAGAAGTGCCACAACATGGCTGCTTTCACGGCTTTTCCCTTAGGAAGAACCCTAATACCCGGCTGATTTACCTTCCTAGGGTTACTGTTAGGCTTAGGCCTAGGACTTTTAAAACCAGGAAGCCCTGGGCTCCAGGCACACTGCAGCTGCAAAAGGCATCCCAAGGGGAGCGCAAAAGTGACGCAACTTGGCTGCCACCACTGATATTTCCATGAGACCATCCCGAACCATAGGTTGATTTTCCTTCCTAGGGTTAAGGTTTGAGTTACGCCTAGGGTAAGGGCTCTATTAACCAGAAAGCCCTGAGTTCCAAGAACACAGCAGCTGCGAAGGACTAGCCAAGAAGAGCGCAAAAGTACCACAACATGCCTGCCTCCACAGCTTTTTCCTTGGGGACATGCCTAATTCCTGGCTGATTTGCCTTTCTCGTCTTAGGGTTGGGGTTCGGCCTAGGGCTAGGATTTTTAAAAGCAGGAAGCCCTGAGTTCCAGGCACACTGGGGCTGTGAAAGGCATCCAAAAGGGAGTGCAAAAGTGCCACAACATGGCTGCTTTCACGGCTTTTTCCTTGGCAAGAAGCCTAACACCAGGCTGACATACTTTCCCAGGGTTACTGTTAGGCTTAGGCCTAGGGCTAGGATTTTTGAAACTAGGAAGCCCTGGGCTCCAGGCACACTGCAGCTGTTCAAGGCATCCCAAGGGGAGTACAAAAGTGCAACAACATGGCAGCTTTCACAGCTTTTTCCTTGGCACCATCCCTATACCTAGGCTGATTTATCTGCCTAGGGTTAGGGTTAGGGTTCAGCCTAGGGCTTGGATTTCTTTAACCAGGAAGCCCTGAGTTCCAGGCTTACTTCATCTGCCAAAGGCATCCCAAAGGGAGTGCAGAAGTGCCACAACATGGCTGCTTTCACGGCTTTTCCCTTAGGAAGAACCCTAATACCCGGCTGATTTACCTTCCTAGGGTTACTGTTAGGCTTAGGCCTAGGACTTTTAAAACCAGGAAGCCCTGGGCTCCAGGCACACTGCAGCTGCAAAAGGCATCCCAAGGGGAGCGCAAAAGTGACGCAACTTGGCTGCCACCACTGATATTTCCATGAGACCATCCCGAACCATAGGCTGATTTTCCTTCCTAGGGTTAAGGTTTGAGTTACGCCTAGGGTAAGGGTTCTATTAACCAGAAAGCCCTGAGTTCCAAGAACACAGCAGCTGCGAAGGACTAGCCAAGAAGAGCGCAAAAGTACCACAACATGCCTGCCTCCACAGCTTTTTCCTTGGGGACATGCCTAATTCCTGGCTGATTTGCCTTTCTCGTCTTAGGGTTGGGGTTCGGCCTAGGGCTAGGATTTTTAAAAGCAGGAAGCCCTGAGTTCCAGGCACACTGGAGCTGTGAAAGGCATCCAAAAGGGAGTGCAAAAGTGCCACAACATGGCTGCTTTCACGGCTTTTTCCTTGGCAAGAAGCCTAACATCAGGCTGATTTACTTTCCCAGGGTTACTGTTAGGCTTAGGCCTAGGGCTAGGATTTTTGAAACTAGGAAGCCCTGGGCTCCAGGCACACTGCAGCTGTTCAAGGCATCCCAAGGGGAGTACAAAAGTGCAACAACATGGCAGCTTTCACAGCTTTTTCCTTGGCACCATCCCTATACCTAGGCTGATTTATCTGCCTAGGGTTAGGGTTAGGGTTCAGCCTAGGGCTTGGATTTCTTTAACCAGGAAGCCCTGAGTTCCAGGCTTACTTCATCTGCCAAAGGCATCCCAAAGGGAGTGCAGAAGTGCCACAACATGGCTGCTTTCACGGCTTTTCCCTTAGGAAGAACCCTAATACCCGGCTGATTTACCTTCCTAGGGTTACTGTTAGGCTTAGGCCTAGGACTTTTAAAACCAGGAAGCCCTGGGCTCCAGGCACACTGCAGCTGCAAAAGGCATCCCAAGGGGAGCGCAAAAGTTACGCAACTTGGCTGCCACCACTGATATTTCCATGAGACCATCCCGAACCATAGGCTGATTTTCCTTCCTAGGGTTAAGGTTTGAGTTACGCCTAGGGTAAGGGTTCTATTAACCAGAAAGCCCTGAGTTCCAAGAACACAGCAGCTGCGAAGGACTAGCCAAGAAGAGCGCAAAAGTACCACAACATGCCTGCCTCCACAGCTTTTTCCTTGGGGACATGCCTAATTCCTGGCTGATTTGCCTTTCTCGTCTTAGGGTTGGGGTTCGGCCTAGGGCTAGGATTTTTAAAAGCAGGAAGCCCTGAGTTCCAGGCACACTGGAGCTGTGAAAGGCATCCAAAAGGGAGTGCAAAAGTGCCACAACATGGCTGCTTTCACGGCTTTTTCCTTGGCAAGAAGCCTAACACCAGGCTGATTTACTTTCCCAGGGTTACTGTTAGGCTTAGGCCTAGGGCTAGGATTTTTGAAACTAGGAAGCCCTGGGCTCCAGGCACACTGCAGCTGTTCAAGGCATCCCAAGGGGAGTACAAAAGTGCAACAACATGGCAGCTTTCACAGCTTTTTCCTTGGCACCATCCCTATACCTAGGCTGATTTATCTGCCTAGGGTTAGGGTTAGGGTTCAGCCTAGGGCTTGGATTTCTTTAACCAGGAAGCCCTGACTTCCAGGCTTACTTCATCTGCCAAAGGCATCCCAAAGGGAGTGCAGAAGTGCCACAACATGGCTGCTTTCACGGCTTTTCCCTTAGGAAGAACCCTAATACCCGGCTGATTTACCTTCCTAGGGTTACTGTTAGGCTTAGGCCTAGGACTTTTAAAACCAGGAAGCCCTGGGCTCCAGGCACACTGCAGCTGCAAAAGGCATCCCAAGGGGAGCGCAAAAGTGACGCAACTTGGCTGCCACCACTGATATTTCCATGAGACCATCCCGAACCATAGGCTGATTTTCCTTCCTAGGCTTAAGGTTTGAGTTACGCCTAGGGTAAGGGTTCTATTAACCAGAAAGCCCTGAGTTCCAAGAACACAGCAGCTGCGAAGGACTAGCCAAGAAGAGCGCAAAAGTACCACAACATGCCTGCCTCCACAGCTTTTTCCTTGGGGACATGCCTAATTCCTGGCTGATTTGCCTTTCTCGTCTTAGGGTTGGGGTTCGGCCTAGGGCTAGGATTTTTAAAATCAGGAAGCCCTGAGTTCCAGGCACACTGGAGCTGTGAAAGGCATCCAAAAGGGAGTGCAAAAGTGCCACAACATGGCTGCTTTCACGGCTTTTTCCTTGGCAAGAAGCCTAACATCAGGCTGATTTACTTTCCCAGGGTTACTGTTAGGCTTAGGCCTAGGGCTAGGATTTTTGAAACTAGGAAGCCCTTAGCTCCAGGCACACTGCAGCTGTTCAAGGCATCCCAAGGGGAGTACAAAAGTGCAACAACATGGCAGCTTTCACAGCTTTTTCCTTGGCACCATCCCTATACCTAGGCTGATTTATCTGCCTAGGGTTAGGGTTAGGGTTCAGCCTAGGGCTTGGATTTCTTTAACCAGGAAGCCCTGAGTTCCAGGCTTACTTCATCTGCCAAAGGCATCCCAAAGGGAGTGCAGAAGTGCCACAACATGGCTGCTTTCACGGCTTTTCCCTTAGGAAGAACCCTAATACCCGGCTGATTTACCTTCCTAGGGTTACTGTTAGGCTTAGGCCTAGGACTTTTAAAACCAGGAAGCCCTGGGCTCCAGGCACACTGCAGCTGCAAAAGGCATCCCAAGGGGAGCGCAAAAGTGACGCAACTTGGCTGCCACCACTGATATTTCCATGAGACCATCCCGAACCATAGGCTGATTTTCCTTCCTAGGGTTAAGGTTTGAGTTACGCCTAGGGTAAGGGTTCTATTAACCAGAAAGCCCTGAGTTCCAAGAACACAGCAGCTGCGAAGGACTAGCCAAGAAGAGCGCAAAAGTACCACAACATGCCTGCCTCCACAGCTTTTTCCTTGGGGACATGCCTAATTCCTGGCTGATTTGCCTTTCTCGTCTTAGGGTTGGGGTTCGGCCTAGGGCTAGGATTTTTAAAAGCAGGAAGCCCTGAGTTCCAGGCACACTGGAGCTGTGAAAGGCATCCAAAAGGGAGTGCAAAAGTGCCACAACATGGCTGCTTTCACGGCTTTTTCCTTGGCAAGACGCCTAACACCAGGCTGACATACTTTCCCAGGGTTACTGTTAGGCTTAGGCCTAGGGCTAGGATTTTTAAAACTAGGAAGCCCTGGGCTCCAGGCACACTGCAGCTGTTCAAGGCATCCCAAGGGGAGTACAAAAGTGCAACAACATGGCAGCTTTCACAGCTTTTTCCTTGGCACCATCCCTATACCTAGGCTGATTTATCTGCCTAGGGTTAGGGTTAGGGTTCAGCCTAGGGCTTGGATTTCTTTAACCAGGAAGCCCTGAGTTCCAGGCTTACTTCATCTGCCAAAGGCATCCCAAAGGGAGTGCAGAAGTGCCACAACATGGCTGCTTTCACGGCTTTTCCCTTAGGAAGAACCCTAATACCCGGCTGATTTACCTTCCTAGGGTTACTGTTAGGCTTAGGCCTAGGACTTTTAAAACCAGGAAGCCCTGGGCTCCAGGCACACTGCAGCTGCAAAAGGCATCCCAAGGGGAGCGCAAAAGTGACGCAACTTGGCTGCCACCACTGATATTTCCATGAGACCATCCCGAACCATAGGCTGATTTTCCTTCCTAGGGTTAAGGTTTGAGTTACGCCTAGGGTAAGGGTTCTATTAACCAGAAAGCCCTGAGTTCCAAGAACACAGCAGCTGCGAAGGACTAGCCAAGAAGAGCGCAAAAGTACCACAACATGCCTGCCTCCACAGCTTTTTCCTTGGGGACATGCCTAATTCCTGGCTGATTTGCCTTTCTCGTCTTAGGGTTGGGGTTCGGCCTAGGGCTAGGATTTTTAAAAGCAGGAAGCCCTGAGTTCCAGGCACACTGGAGCTGTGAAAGGCATCCAAAAGGGAGTGCAAAAGTGCCACAACATGGCTGCTTTCACGGCTTTTTCCTTGGCAAGAAGCCTAACATCAGGCTGATTTACTTTCCCAGGGTTACTGTTAGGCTTAGGCCTAGGGCTAGGATTTTTGAAACTAGGAAGCCCTTAGCTCCAGGCACACTGCAGCTGTTCAAGGCATCCCAAGGGGAGTACAAAAGTGCAACAACATGGCAGCTTTCACAGCTTTTTCCTTGGCACCATCCCTATACCTAGGCTGATTTATCTGCCTAGGGTTAGGGTTAGGGTTCAGCCTAGGGCTTGGATTTCTTTAACCAGGAAGCCCTGAGTTCCAGGCTTACTTCATCTGCCAAAGGCATCCCAAAGGGAGTGCAGAAGTGCCACAACATGGCTGCTTTCACGGCTTTTCCCTTAGGAAGAACCCTAATACCCGGCTGATTTACCTTCCTAGGGTTACTGTTAGGCTTAGGCCTAGGACTTTTAAAACCAGGAAGCCCTGGGCTCCAGGCACACTGCAGCTGCGAAAGGCATCCCAAGGGGAGCGCAAAAGTGACGCAACTTGGCTGCCACCACTGATATTTCCATGAGACCATCCCGAACCATAGGCTGATTTTCCTTCCTAGGGTTAAGGTTTGAGTTACGCCTAGGGTAAGGGTCTATTAACCAGAAAGCCCTGAGTTCCAAGAACACAGCAGCTGCGAAGGACTAGCCAAGAAGAGCGCAAAAGTACCACAACATGCCTGCCTCCACAGCTTTTTCCTTGGGGACATGCCTAATTCCTTGCTGATTTGCCTTTCTCGTCTTAGGGTTGGGGTTCAGCCTAGGGCTAGGATTTTTAAAAGCAGGAAGCCCTGAGTTCCAGGCACACTGGAGCTGTGAAAGGCATCCAAAAGGGAGTGCAAAAGTGCCACAACATGGCTGCTTTCACGGCTTTTTCCTTGGCAAGACGCCTAACACCAGGCTGATTTACCTTCCCAGGGTTACTGTTAGGCTTAGGCCTAGGGCTAGGATTTTTAAAACTAGGAAGCCCTTAGCTCCAGGCACACTGCAGCTGTTCAAGGCATCCCAAGGGGAGTACAAAAGTGCAACAACATGGCAGCTTTCACAGCTTTTTCCTTGGCACCATCCCTATACCTAGGCTGATTTATCTGCCTAGGGTTAGGGTTAGGGTTCAGCCTAGGGCTTGGATTTTTTTAACCAGGAAGCCCTGAGTTCCAGGCTTACTTCATCTGCCAAAGGCATCCCAAAGGGAGTGCAGAAGTGCCACAACATGGCTGCTTTCACGGCTTTTCCCTTAGGAAGAACCCTAATACCCGGCTGATTTACCTTCCTAGGGTTACTGTTAGGCTTAGGCCTAGGACTTTTAAAACCAGGAAGCCCTGGGCTCCAGGCACACTGCAGCTGCGAAAGGCATCCCAAGGGGAGCACAAAAGTGACGCAACTTGGCTGCCACCACTGATATTTCCATGAGAGCATCCCGAACCATAGGTTGATTTTCCTTCCTAGGGTTAAGGTTTGAGTTACGCCTAGGGTAAGGGTCTATTAACCAGAAAGCCCTGAGTTCCAAGAACACAGCAGCTGCGAAGGACTAGCCAAGAAGAGCGCAAAAGTACCACAACATGCCTGCCTCCACAGCTTTTTCCTTGGGGACATGCCTAATTCCTGGCTGATTTGCCTTTCTCGTCTTAGGGTTGGGGTTCGGCCTAGGGCTAGGATTTTTAAAAGCAGGAAGCCCTGAGTTCCAGGCACACTGGAGCTGTGAAAGGCATCCAAAAGGGAGTGCAAAAGTGCCACAACATGGCTGCTTTCACGGCTTTTTCCTTGGCAAGAAACCTAACATCAGGCTGATTTACTTTCCCAGGGTTACTGTTAGGCTTAGGCCTAGGGCTAGGATTTTTGAAACTGGGAAGCCCTGGGCTCCAGGCACACTGCAGCTGTTCAAGGCATCCCAAGGGGTGTACAAAAGTGCAACAACATGGCAGCTTTCACAGCTTTTTCCTTGGCACCATCCCTATACCTAGGCTGATTTATCTGCCTAGGGTTAGGGTTAGGGTTCAGCCTAGGGCTTGGATTTCTTTAACCAGGAAGCCCTGAGTTCCAGGCTTACTTCATCTGCCAAAGGCATCCCAAAGGGAGTGCAGAAGTGCCACAACATGGCTGCTTTCACGGCTTTTCCCTTAGGAAGAACCCTAATACCCGGCTGATTTACCTTCCTAGGGTTACTGTTAGGCTTAGGCCTAGGACTTTTAAAACCAGGAAGCCCTGGGCTCCAGGCACACTGCAGCTGCAAAAGGCATCCCAAGGGGAGCGCAAAAGTGACGCAACTTGGCTGCCACCACTGATATTTCCATGAGACCATCCCGAACCATAGGCTGATTTTCCTTCCTAGGGTTAAGGTTTGAGTTACGCCTAGGGTAAGGGTTCTATTAACCAGAAAGCCCTGAGTTCCAAGAACACAGCAGCTGCGAAGGACTAGCCAAGAAGAGCGCAAAAGTACCACAACATGCCTGCCTCCACAGCTTTTTCCTTGGGGACATGCCTAATTCCTGGCTGATTTGCCTTTCTCGTCTTAGGGTTGGGGTTCGGCCTAGGGCTAGGATTTTTAAAAGCAGGAAGCCCTGAGTTCCAGGCACACTGGAGCTGTGAAAGGCATCCAAAAGGGAGTGCAAAAGTGCCACAACATGGCTGCTTTCACGGCTTTTTCCTTGGCAAGAAGCCTAACATCAGGCTGATTTACTTTCCCAGGGTTACTGTTAGGCTTAGGCCTAGGGCTAGGATTTTTGAAACTAGGAAGCCCTTGGCTCCAGGCACACTGCAGCTGTTCAAGGCATCCCAAGGGGAGTACAAAAGTGCAACAACATGGCAGCTTTCACAGCTTTTTCCTTGGCACCATCCCTATACCTAGGCTGATTTATCTGCCTAGGGTTAGGGTTAGGGTTCAGCCTAGGGCTTGGATTTCTTTAACCAGGAAGCCCTGAGTTCCAGGCTTACTTCATCTGCCAAAGGCATCCCAAAGGGAGTGCAGAAGTGCCACAACATGGCTGCTTTCACGGCTTTTCCCTTAGGAAGAACCCTAATACCCGGCTGATTTACCTTCCTAGGGTTACTGTTAGGCTTAGGCCTAGGACTTTTAAAACCAGGAAGCCCTGGGCTCCAGGCACACTGCAGCTGCAAAAGGCATCCCAAGGGGAGCGCAAAAGTGACGCAACTTGGCTGCCACCACTGATATTTCCATGAGACCATCCCGAACCATAGGTTGATTTTCCTTCCTAGGGTTAAGGTTTGAGTTACGCCTAGGGTAAGGGCTCTATTAACCAGAAAGCCCTGAGTTCCAAGAACACAGCAGCTGCGAAGGACTAGCCAAGAAGAGCGCAAAAGTACCACAACATGCCTGCCTCCACAGCTTTTTCCTTGGGGACATGCCTAATTCCTGGCTGATTTGCCTTTCTCGTCTTAGGGTTGGGGTTCGGCCTAGGGCTAGGATTTTTAAAAGCAGGAAGCCCTGAGTTCCAGGCACACTGGGGCTGTGAAAGGCATCCAAAAGGGAGTGCAAAAGTGCCACAACATGGCTGCTTTCACGGCTTTTTCCTTGGCAAGAAGCCTAACACCAGGCTGACATACTTTCCCAGGGTTACTGTTAGGCTTAGGCCTAGGGCTAGGATTTTTGAAACTAGGAAGCCCTGGGCTCCAGGCACACTGCAGCTGTTCAAGGCATCCCAAGGGGAGTACAAAAGTGCAACAACATGGCAGCTTTCACAGCTTTTTCCTTGGCACCATCCCTATACCTAGGCTGATTTATCTGCCTAGGGTTAGGGTTAGGGTTCAGCCTAGGGCTTGGATTTCTTTAACCAGGAAGCCCTGAGTTCCAGGCTTACTTCATCTGCCAAAGGCATCCCAAAGGGAGTGCAGAAGTGCCACAACATGGCTGCTTTCACGGCTTTTCCCTTAGGAAGAACCCTAATACCCGGCTGATTTACCTTCCTAGGGTTACTGTTAGGCTTAGGCCTAGGACTTTTAAAACCAGGAAGCCCTGGGCTCCAGGCACACTGCAGCTGCAAAAGGCATCCCAAGGGGAGCGCAAAAGTGACGCAACTTGGCTGCCACCACTGATATTTCCATGAGACCATCCCGAACCATAGGCTGATTTTCCTTCCTAGGGTTAAGGTTTGAGTTACGCCTAGGGTAAGGGTCTATTAACCAGAAAGCCCTGAGTTCCAAGAACACAGCAGCTGCGAAGGACTAGCCAAGAAGAGCGCAAAAGTACCACAACATGCCTGCCTCCACAGCTTTTTCCTTGGGGACATGCCTAATTCCTTGCTGATTTGCCTTTCTCGTCTTAGGGTTGGGGTTCAGCCTAGGGCTAGGATTTTTAAAAGCAGGAAGCCCTGAGTTCCAGGCACACTGGAGCTGTGAAAGGCATCCAAAAGGGAGTGCAAAAGTGCCACAACATGGCTGCTTTCACGGCTTTTTCCTTGGCAAGACGCCTAACACCAGGCTGATTTACCTTCCCAGGGTTACTGTTAGGCTTAGGCCTAGGGCTAGGATTTTTAAAACTAGGAAGCCCTTAGCTCCAGGCACACTGCAGCTGTTCAAGGCATCCCAAGGGGAGTACAAAAGTGCAACAACATGGCAGCTTTCACAGCTTTTTCCTTGGCACCATCCCTATACCTAGGCTGATTTATCTGCCTAGGGTTAGGGTTAGGGTTCAGCCTAGGGCTTGGATTTTTTTAACCAGGAAGCCCTGAGTTCCAGGCTTACTTCATCTGCCAAAGGCATCCCAAAGGGAGTGCAGAAGTGCCACAACATGGCTGCTTTCACGGCTTTTCCCTTAGGAAGAACCCTAATACCCGGCTGATTTACCTTCCTAGGGTTACTGTTAGGCTTAGGCCTAGGACTTTTAAAACCAGGAAGCCCTGGGCTCCAGGCACACTGCAGCTGCGAAAGGCATCCCAAGGGGAGCACAAAAGTGACGCAACTTGGCTGCCACCACTGATATTTCCATGAGAGCATCCCGAACCATAGGTTGATTTTCCTTCCTAGGGTTAAGGTTTGAGTTACGCCTAGGGTAAGGGTCTATTAACCAGAAAGCCCTGAGTTCCAAGAACACAGCAGCTGCGAAGGACTAGCCAAGAAGAGCGCAAAAGTACCACAACATGCCTGCCTCCACAGCTTTTTCCTTGGGGACATGCCTAATTCCTGGCTGATTTGCCTTTCTCGTCTTAGGGTTGGGGTTCGGCCTAGGGCTAGGATTTTTAAAAGCAGGAAGCCCTGAGTTCCAGGCACACTGGAGCTGTGAAAGGCATCCAAAAGGGAGTGCAAAAGTGCCACAACATGGCTGCTTTCACGGCTTTTTCCTTGGCAAGAAACCTAACATCAGGCTGATTTACTTTCCCAGGGTTACTGTTAGGCTTAGGCCTAGGGCTAGGATTTTTGAAACTGGGAAGCCCTGGGCTCCAGGCACACTGCAGCTGTTCAAGGCATCCCAAGGGGTGTACAAAAGTGCAACAACATGGCAGCTTTCACAGCTTTTTCCTTGGCACCATCCCTATACCTAGGCTGATTTATCTGCCTAGGGTTAGGGTTAGGGTTCAGCCTAGGGCTTGGATTTCTTTAACCAGGAAGCCCTGAGTTCCAGGCTTACTTCATCTGCCAAAGGCATCCCAAAGGGAGTGCAGAAGTGCCACAACATGGCTGCTTTCACGGCTTTTCCCTTAGGAAGAACCCTAATACCCGGCTGATTTACCTTCCTAGGGTTACTGTTAGGCTTAGGCCTAGGACTTTTAAAACCAGGAAGCCCTGGGCTCCAGGCACACTGCAGCTGCAAAAGGCATCCCAAGGGGAGCGCAAAAGTGACGCAACTTGGCTGCCACCACTGATATTTCCATGAGACCATCCCGAACCATAGGCTGATTTTCCTTCCTAGGGTTAAGGTTTGAGTTACGCCTAGGGTAAGGGTTCTATTAACCAGAAAGCCCTGAGTTCCAAGAACACAGCAGCTGCGAAGGACTAGCCAAGAAGAGCGCAAAAGTACCACAACATGCCTGCCTCCACAGCTTTTTCCTTGGGGACATGCCTAATTCCTGGCTGATTTGCCTTTCTCGTCTTAGGGTTGGGGTTCGGCCTAGGGCTAGGATTTTTAAAAGCAGGAAGCCCTGAGTTCCAGGCACACTGGAGCTGTGAAAGGCATCCAAAAGGGAGTGCAAAAGTGCCACAACATGGCTGCTTTCACGGCTTTTTCCTTGGCAAGAAGCCTAACATCAGGCTGATTTACTTTCCCAGGGTTACTGTTAGGCTTAGGCCTAGGGCTAGGATTTTTGAAACTAGGAAGCCCTTAGCTCCAGGCACACTGCAGCTGTTCAAGGCATCCCAAGGGGAGTACAAAAGTGCAACAACATGGCAGCTTTCACAGCTTTTTCCTTGGCACCATCCCTATACCTAGGCTGATTTATCTGCCTAGGGTTAGGGTTAGGGTTCAGCCTAGGGCTTGGATTTCTTTAACCAGGAAGCCCTGAGTTCCAGGCTTACTTCATCTGCCAAAGGCATCCCAAAGGGAGTGCAGAAGTGCCACAACATGGCTGCTTTCACGGCTTTTCCCTTAGGAAGAACCCTAATACCCGGCTGATTTACCTTCCTAGGGTTACTGTTAGGCTTAGGCCTAGGACTTTTAAAACCAGGAAGCCCTGGGCTCCAGGCACACTGCAGCTGCAAAAGGCATCCCAAGGGGAGCGCAAAAGTGACGCAACTTGGCTGCCACCACTGATATTTCCATGAGACCATCCCGAACCATAGGTTGATTTTCCTTCCTAGGGTTAAGGTTTGAGTTACGCCTAGGGTAAGGGCTCTATTAACCAGAAAGCCCTGAGTTCCAAGAACACAGCAGCTGCGAAGGACTAGCCAAGAAGAGCGCAAAAGTACCACAACATGCCTGCCTCCACAGCTTTTTCCTTGGGGACATGCCTAATTCCTGGCTGATTTGCCTTTCTCGTCTTAGGGTTGGGGTTCGGCCTAGGGCTAGGATTTTTAAAAGCAGGAAGCCCTGAGTTCCAGGCACACTGGGGCTGTGAAAGGCATCCAAAAGGGAGTGCAAAAGTGCCACAACATGGCTGCTTTCACGGCTTTTTCCTTGGCAAGAAGCCTAACACCAGGCTGACATACTTTCCCAGGGTTACTGTTAGGCTTAGGCCTAGGGCTAGGATTTTTGAAACTAGGAAGCCCTGGGCTCCAGGCACACTGCAGCTGTTCAAGGCATCCCAAGGGGAGTACAAAAGTGCAACAACATGGCAGCTTTCACAGCTTTTTCCTTGGCACCATCCCTATACCTAGGCTGATTTATCTGCCTAGGGTTAGGGTTAGGGTTCAGCCTAGGGCTTGGATTTCTTTAACCAGGAAGCCCTGAGTTCCAGGCTTACTTCATCTGCCAAAGGCATCCCAAAGGGAGTGCAGAAGTGCCACAACATGGCTGCTTTCACGGCTTTTCCCTTAGGAAGAACCCTAATACCCGGCTGATTTACCTTCCTAGGGTTACTGTTAGGCTTAGGCCTAGGACTTTTAAAACCAGGAAGCCCTGGGCTCCAGGCACACTGCAGCTGCAAAAGGCATCCCAAGGGGAGCGCAAAAGTGACGCAACTTGGCTGCCACCACTGATATTTCCATGAGACCATCCCGAACCATAGGCTGATTTTCCTTCCTAGGGTTAAGGTTTGAGTTACGCCTAGGGTAAGGGTTCTATTAACCAGAAAGCCCTGAGTTCCAAGAACACAGCAGCTGCGAAGGACTAGCCAAGAAGAGCGCAAAAGTACCACAACATGCCTGCCTCCACAGCTTTTTCCTTGGGGACATGCCTAATTCCTGGCTGATTTGCCTTTCTCGTCTTAGGGTTGGGGTTCGGCCTAGGGCTAGGATTTTTAAAAGCAGGAAGCCCTGAGTTCCAGGCACACTGGAGCTGTGAAAGGCATCCAAAAGGGAGTGCAAAAGTGCCACAACATGGCTGCTTTCACGGCTTTTTCCTTGGCAAGAAGCCTAACATCAGGCTGATTTACTTTCCCAGGGTTACTGTTAGGCTTAGGCCTAGGGCTAGGATTTTTGAAACTAGGAAGCCCTGGGCTCCAGGCACACTGCAGCTGTTCAAGGCATCCCAAGGGGAGTACAAAAGTGCAACAACATGGCAGCTTTCACAGCTTTTTCCTTGGCACCATCCCTATACCTAGGCTGATTTATCTGCCTAGGGTTAGGGTTAGGGTTCAGCCTAGGGCTTGGATTTCTTTAACCAGGAAGCCCTGAGTTCCAGGCTTACTTCATCTGCCAAAGGCATCCCAAAGGGAGTGCAGAAGTGCCACAACATGGCTGCTTTCACGGCTTTTCCCTTAGGAAGAACCCTAATACCCGGCTGATTTACCTTCCTAGGGTTACTGTTAGGCTTAGGCCTAGGACTTTTAAAACCAGGAAGCCCTGGGCTCCAGGCACACTGCAGCTGCAAAAGGCATCCCAAGGGGAGCGCAAAAGTTACGCAACTTGGCTGCCACCACTGATATTTCCATGAGACCATCCCGAACCATAGGCTGATTTTCCTTCCTAGGGTTAAGGTTTGAGTTACGCCTAGGGTAAGGGTTCTATTAACCAGAAAGCCCTGAGTTCCAAGAACACAGCAGCTGCGAAGGACTAGCCAAGAAGAGCGCAAAAGTACCACAACATGCCTGCCTCCACAGCTTTTTCCTTGGGGACATGCCTAATTCCTGGCTGATTTGCCTTTCTCGTCTTAGGGTTGGGGTTCGGCCTAGGGCTAGGATTTTTAAAAGCAGGAAGCCCTGAGTTCCAGGCACACTGGAGCTGTGAAAGGCATCCAAAAGGGAGTGCAAAAGTGCCACAACATGGCTGCTTTCACGGCTTTTTCCTTGGCAAGAAGCCTAACACCAGGCTGATTTACTTTCCCAGGGTTACTGTTAGGCTTAGGCCTAGGGCTAGGATTTTTGAAACTAGGAAGCCCTGGGCTCCAGGCACACTGCAGCTGTTCAAGGCATCCCAAGGGGAGTACAAAAGTGCAACAACATGGCAGCTTTCACAGCTTTTTCCTTGGCACCATCCCTATACCTAGGCTGATTTATCTGCCTAGGGTTAGGGTTAGGGTTCAGCCTAGGGCTTGGATTTCTTTAACCAGGAAGCCCTGACTTCCAGGCTTACTTCATCTGCCAAAGGCATCCCAAAGGGAGTGCAGAAGTGCCACAACATGGCTGCTTTCACGGCTTTTCCCTTAGGAAGAACCCTAATACCCGGCTGATTTACCTTCCTAGGGTTACTGTTAGGCTTAGGCCTAGGACTTTTAAAACCAGGAAGCCCTGGGCTCCAGGCACACTGCAGCTGCAAAAGGCATCCCAAGGGGAGCGCAAAAGTGACGCAACTTGGCTGCCACCACTGATATTTCCATGAGACCATCCCGAACCATAGGCTGATTTTCCTTCCTAGGCTTAAGGTTTGAGTTACGCCTAGGGTAAGGGTTCTATTAACCAGAAAGCCCTGAGTTCCAAGAACACAGCAGCTGCGAAGGACTAGCCAAGAAGAGCGCAAAAGTACCACAACATGCCTGCCTCCACAGCTTTTTCCTTGGGGACATGCCTAATTCCTGGCTGATTTGCCTTTCTCGTCTTAGGGTTGGGGTTCGGCCTAGGGCTAGGATTTTTAAAATCAGGAAGCCCTGAGTTCCAGGCACACTGGAGCTGTGAAAGGCATCCAAAAGGGAGTGCAAAAGTGCCACAACATGGCTGCTTTCACGGCTTTTTCCTTGGCAAGAAGCCTAACATCAGGCTGATTTACTTTCCCAGGGTTACTGTTAGGCTTAGGCCTAGGGCTAGGATTTTTGAAACTAGGAAGCCCTTAGCTCCAGGCACACTGCAGCTGTTCAAGGCATCCCAAGGGGAGTACAAAAGTGCAACAACATGGCAGCTTTCACAGCTTTTTCCTTGGCACCATCCCTATACCTAGGCTGATTTATCTGCCTAGGGTTAGGGTTAGGGTTCAGCCTAGGGCTTGGATTTCTTTAACCAGGAAGCCCTGAGTTCCAGGCTTACTTCATCTGCCAAAGGCATCCCAAAGGGAGTGCAGAAGTGCCACAACATGGCTGCTTTCACGGCTTTTCCCTTAGGAAGAACCCTAATACCCGGCTGATTTACCTTCCTAGGGTTACTGTTAGGCTTAGGCCTAGGACTTTTAAAACCAGGAAGCCCTGGGCTCCAGGCACACTGCAGCTGCAAAAGGCATCCCAAGGGGAGCGCAAAAGTGACGCAACTTGGCTGCCACCACTGATATTTCCATGAGACCATCCCGAACCATAGGCTGATTTTCCTTCCTAGGGTTAAGGTTTGAGTTACGCCTAGGGTAAGGGTTCTATTAACCAGAAAGCCCTGAGTTCCAAGAACACAGCAGCTGCGAAGGACTAGCCAAGAAGAGCGCAAAAGTACCACAACATGCCTGCCTCCACAGCTTTTTCCTTGGGGACATGCCTAATTCCTGGCTGATTTGCCTTTCTCGTCTTAGGGTTGGGGTTCGGCCTAGGGCTAGGATTTTTAAAAGCAGGAAGCCCTGAGTTCCAGGCACACTGGAGCTGTGAAAGGCATCCAAAAGGGAGTGCAAAAGTGCCACAACATGGCTGCTTTCACGGCTTTTTCCTTGGCAAGACGCCTAACACCAGGCTGACATACTTTCCCAGGGTTACTGTTAGGCTTAGGCCTAGGGCTAGGATTTTTAAAACTAGGAAGCCCTGGGCTCCAGGCACACTGCAGCTGTTCAAGGCATCCCAAGGGGAGTACAAAAGTGCAACAACATGGCAGCTTTCACAGCTTTTTCCTTGGCACCATCCCTATACCTAGGCTGATTTATCTGCCTAGGGTTAGGGTTAGGGTTCAGCCTAGGGCTTGGATTTCTTTAACCAGGAAGCCCTGAGTTCCAGGCTTACTTCATCTGCCAAAGGCATCCCAAAGGGAGTGCAGAAGTGCCACAACATGGCTGCTTTCACGGCTTTTCCCTTAGGAAGAACCCTAATACCCGGCTGATTTACCTTCCTAGGGTTACTGTTAGGCTTAGGCCTAGGACTTTTAAAACCAGGAAGCCCTGGGCTCCAGGCACACTGCAGCTGCAAAAGGCATCCCAAGGGGAGCGCAAAAGTGACGCAACTTGGCTGCCACCACTGATATTTCCATGAGACCATCCCGAACCATAGGCTGATTTTCCTTCCTAGGGTTAAGGTTTGAGTTACGCCTAGGGTAAGGGTTCTATTAACCAGAAAGCCCTGAGTTCCAAGAACACAGCAGCTGCGAAGGACTAGCCAAGAAGAGCGCAAAAGTACCACAACATGCCTGCCTCCACAGCTTTTTCCTTGGGGACATGCCTAATTCCTGGCTGATTTGCCTTTCTCGTCTTAGGGTTGGGGTTCGGCCTAGGGCTAGGATTTTTAAAAGCAGGAAGCCCTGAGTTCCAGGCACACTGGAGCTGTGAAAGGCATCCAAAAGGGAGTGCAAAAGTGCCACAACATGGCTGCTTTCACGGCTTTTTCCTTGGCAAGAAGCCTAACATCAGGCTGATTTACTTTCCCAGGGTTACTGTTAGGCTTAGGCCTAGGGCTAGGATTTTTGAAACTAGGAAGCCCTTAGCTCCAGGCACACTGCAGCTGTTCAAGGCATCCCAAGGGGAGTACAAAAGTGCAACAACATGGCAGCTTTCACAGCTTTTTCCTTGGCACCATCCCTATACCTAGGCTGATTTATCTGCCTAGGGTTAGGGTTAGGGTTCAGCCTAGGGCTTGAATTTTTTTAACCAGGAAGCCCTGAGTTCCAGGCTTACTTCATCTGCCAAAGGCATCCCAAAGGGAGTGCAGAAGTGCCACAACATGGCTGCTTTCACGGCTTTTCCCTTAGGAAGAACCCTAATACCCGGCTGATTTACCTTCCTAGGGTTACTGTTAGGCTTAGGCCTAGGACTTTTAAAACCAGGAAGCCCTGGGCTCCAGGCACACTGCAGCTGCAAAAGGCATCCCAAGGGGAGCGCAAAAGTGACGCAACTTGGCTGCCACCACTGATATTTCCATGAGACCATCCCGAACCATAGGTTGATTTTCCTTCCTAGGGTTAAGGTTTGAGTTACGCCTAGGGTAAGGGTTCTATTAACCAGAAAGCCCTGAGTTCCAAGAACACAGCAGCTGCGAAGGACTAGCCAAGAAGAGCGCAAAAGTACCACAACATGCCTGCCTCCACAGCTTTTTCCTTGGGGACATGCCTAATTCCTGGCTGATTTGCCTTTCTCGTCTTAGGGTTGGGGTTCGGCCTAGGGCTAGGATTTTTAAAAGCAGGAAGCCCTGAGTTCCAGGCACACTGGAGCTGTGAAAGGCATCCAAAAGGGAGTGCAAAAGTGCCACAACATGGCTGCTTTCACGGCTTTTTCCTTGGCAAGAAGCCTAACATCAGGCTGATTTACTTTCCCAGGGTTACTGTTAGGCTTAGGCCTAGGGCTAGGATTTTTGAAACTAGGAAGCCCTTAGCTCCAGGCACACTGCAGCTGTTCAAGGCATCCCAAGGGGAGTACAAAAGTGCAACAACATGGCAGCTTTCACAGCTTTTTCCTTGGCACCATCCCTATACCTAGGCTGATTTATCTGCCTAGGGTTAGGGTTAGGGTTCAGCCTAGGGCTTGAATTTTTTTAACCAGGAAGCCCTGAGTTCCAGGCTTACTTCATCTGCCAAAGGCATCCCAAAGGGAGTGCAGAAGTGCCACAACATGGCTGCTTTCACGGCTTTTCCCTTAGGAAGAACCCTAATACCCGGCTGATTTACCTTCCTAGGGTTACTGTTAGGCTTAGGCCTAGGACTTTTAAAACCAGGAAGCCCTGGGCTCCAGGCACACTGCAGCTGCGAAAGGCATCCCAAGGGGAGCGCAAAAGTGACGCAACTTGGCTGCCACCACTGATATTTCCATGAGACCATCCCGAACCATAGGTTGATTTTCCTTCCTAGGGTTAAGGTTTGAGTTACGCCTAGGGTAAGGGCTCTATTAACCAGAAAGCCCTGAGTTCCAAGAACACAGCAGCTGCGAAGGACTACCCAAGAAGAGCGCAAAAGTACCACAACATGCCTGCCTCCACAGCTTTTTCCTTGGGGACATGCCTAATTCCTGGCTGATTTGCCTTTCTCGTCTTAGGGTTGGGGTTCGGCCTAGGGCTAGGATTTTTAAAAGCAGGAAGCCCTGAGTTCCAGGCACACTGCAGCTGTGAAAGGCATCCAAAAGGGAGTGCAAAAGTGCCACAACATGGCTGCTTTCACGGCTTTTTCCTTGGCAAGAAGCCTAACATCAGGCTGATTTACTTTCCCAGGGTTACTGTTAGGCTTAGGCCTAGGGCTAGGATTTTTGAAACTAGGAAGCCCTTAGCTCCAGGCACACTGCAGCTGTTCAAGGCATCCCAAGGGGAGTACAAAAGTGCAACAACATGGCAGCTTTCACAGCTTTTTCCTTGGCACCATCCCTATACCTAGGCTGATTTATCTGCCTAGGGTTAGGGTTAGGGTTCAGCCTAGGGCTTGAATTTTTTTAACCAGGAAGCCCTGAGTTCCAGGCTTACTTCATCTGCCAAAGGCATCCCAAAGGGAGTGCAGAAGTGCCACAACATGGCTGCTTTCACGGCTTTTCCCTTAGGAAGAACCCTAATACCCGGCTGATTTACCTTCCTAGGGTTACTGTTAGGCTTAGGCCTAGGACTTTTAAAACCAGGAAGCCCTGGGCTCCAGGCACACTGCAGCTGCAAAAGGCATCCCAAGGGGAGCGCAAAAGTGACGCAACTTGGCTGCCACCACTGATATTTCCATGAGACCATCCCGAACCATAGGTTGATTTTCCTTCCTAGGGTTAAGGTTTGAGTTACGCCTAGGGTAAGGGCTCTATTAACCAGAAAGCCCTGAGTTCCAAGAACACAGCAGCTGCGAAGGACTAGCCAAGAAGAGCGCAAAAGTACCACAACATGCCTGCCTCCACAGCTTTTTCCTTGGGGACATGCCTAATTCCTGGCTGATTTGCCTTTCTCGTCTTAGGGTTGGGGTTCGGCCTAGGGCTAGGATTTTTAAAAGCAGGAAGCCCTGAGTTCCAGGCACACTGGAGCTGTGAAAGGCATCCAAAAGGGAGTGCAAAAGTGCCACAACATGGCTGCTTTCACGGCTTTTTCCTTGGCGAGAAGCCTAACACCAGGCTGACATACTTTCCCAGGGTTACTGTTAGGCTTAGGCCTAGGGCTAGGATTTTTGAAACTAGGAAGCCCTGGGCTCCAGGCACACTGCAGCTGTTCAAGGCATCCCAAGGGGAGTACAAAAGTGCAACAACATGGCAGCTTTCACGGCTTTTTCCTTGGCACCATCCCTATACCTAGGCTGATTTATCTGCCTAGGGTTAGGGTTAGGGTTCAGCCTAGGGCTTGGATTTCTTTAACCAGGAAGCCCTGACTTCCAGGCTTACTTCATCTGCCAAAGGCATCCCAAAGGGAGTGCAGAAGTGCCACAACATGGCTGCTTTCACGGCTTTTCCCTTAGGAAGAACCCTAATACCCGGCTGATTTACCTTCCTAGGGTTACTGTTAGGCTTAGGCCTAGGACTTTTAAAACCAGGAAGCCCTGGGCTCCAGGCACACTGCAGCTGCAAAAGGCATCCCAAGGGGAGCGCAAAAGTGACGCAACTTGGCTGCCACCACTGATATTTCCATGAGACCATCCCGAACCATAGGCTGATTTTCCTTCCTAGGGTTAAGGTTTGAGTTACGCCTAGGGTAAGGGTTCTATTAACCAGAAAGCCCTGAGTTCCAAGAACACAGCAGCTGCGAAGGACTAGCCAAGAAGAGCGCAAAAGTACCACAACATGCCTGCCTCCACAGCTTTTTCCTTGGGGACATGCCTAATTCCTGGCTGATTTGCCTTTCTCGTCTTAGGGTTGGGGTTCGGCCTAGGGCTAGGATTTTTAAAAGCAGGAAGCCCTGAGTTCCAGGCACACTGGGGCTGTGAAAGGCATCCAAAAGGGAGTGCAAAAGTGCCACAACATGGCTGCTTTCACGGCTTTTTCCTTGGCAAGACGCCTAACATCAGGCTGATTTACCTTCCCAGGGTTACTCTTAGGCTTAGGCCTAGGGCTAGGATTTTTGAAACTAGGAAGCCCTGGGCTCCAGGCACACTGCAGCTGTTCAAGGCATCCCAAGGGGAGTACAAAAGTGCAACAACATGGCAGCTTTCACAGCTTTTTCCTTGGCACCATCCCTATACCTAGGCTGATTTATCTGCCTAGGGTTAGGGTTAGGGTTCAGCCTAGGGCTTGGATTTCTTTAACCAGGAAGCCCTGAGTTCCAGGCTTACTTCATCTGCCAAAGGCATCCCAAAGGGAGTGCAGAAGTGCCACAACATGGCTGCTTTCACGGCTTTTCCCTTAGGAAGAACCCTAATACCCGGCTGATTTACCTTCCTAGGGTTACTGTTAGGCTTAGGCCTAGGACTTTTAAAACCAGGAAGCCCTGGGCTCCAGGCACACTGCAGCTGCAAAAGGCATCCCAAGGGGAGCGCAAAAGTGACGCAACTTGGCTGCCACCACTGATATTTCCATGAGACCATCCCGAACCATAGGCTGATTTTCCTTCCTAGGGTTAAGGTTTGAGTTACGCCTAGGGTAAGGGTTCTATTAACCAGAAAGCCCTGAGTTCCAAGAACACAGCAGCTGCGAAGGACTAGCCAAGAAGAGCGCAAAAGTACCACAACATGCCTGCCTCCACAGCTTTTTCCTTGGGGACATGCCTAATTCCTGGCTGATTTGCCTTTCTCGTCTTAGGGTTGCGGTTCGGCCTAGGGCTAGGATTTTTAAAATCAGGAAGCCCTGAGTTCCAGGCACACTGGAGCTGTGAAAGGCATCCAAAAGGGAGTGCAAAAGTGCCACAACATGGCTGCTTTCACGGCTTTTTCCTTGGCAAGACGCCTCACATCAGGCTGATTTACCTTCCCAGGGTTACTGTTAGGCTTAGGCCTAGGGCTAGGATTTTTGAAACTAGGAAGCCCTGGGCTCCAGGCACACTGCAGCTGTTCAAGGCATCCCAAGGGGAGTACAAAAGTGCAACAACATGGCAGCTTTCACAGCTTTTTCCTTGGCACCATCCCTATACCTAGGCTGTTTTATCTGCCTAGGGTTAGGGTTAGGGTTCAGCCTAGGGCTTGGATTTCTTTAACCAGGAAGCCCTGAGTTCCAGGCTTACTTCATCTGCCAAAGGCATCCCAAAGGGAGTGCAGAAGTGCCACAACATGGCTGCTTTCACGGCTTTTTCCTTGGCGAGAAGCCTAACACCAGGCTGACATACTTTCCCAGGGTTACTGTTAGGCTTAGGCCTAGGGCTAGGATTTTTGAAACTAGGAAGCCCTGGGCTCCAGGCACACTGCAGCTGTTCAAGGCATCCCAAGGGGAGTACAAAAGTGCAACAACATGGCAGCTTTCACAGCTTTTTCCTTGGCACCATCCCTATACCTAGGCTGATTTATCTGCCTAGGGTTAGGGTTAGGGTTCAGCCTAGGGCTTGGATTTCTTCAACCAGGAAGCCCTGAGTTCCAGGCTTACTTCATCTGCCAAAGGCATCCCAAAGGGAGTGCAGAAGTGCCACAACATGGCTGCTTTCACGGCTTTTCCCTTAGGAAGAACCCTAATACCCGGCTGATTTACCTTCCTAGGGTTACTGTTAGGCTTAGGCCTAGGACTTTTAAAACCAGGAAGCCCTGGGCTCCAGGCACACTGCAGCTGCAAAAGGCATCCCAAGGGGAGCGCAAAAGTGACGCAACTTGGCTGCCACCACTGATATTTCCATGAGACCATCCCGAACCATAGGTTGATTTTCCTTCCTAGGGTTAAGGTTTGAGTTACGCCTAGGGTAAGGGCTCTATTAACCAGAAAGCCCTGAGTTCCAAGAACACAGCAGCTGCGAAGGACTAGCCAAGAAGAGCGCAAAAGTACCACAACATGCCTGCCTCCACAGCTTTTTCCTTGGGGACATGCCTAATTCCTGGCTGATTTGCCTTTCTCGTCTTAGGGTTGGGGTTCGGCCTAGGGCTAGGATTTTTAAAATCAGGAAGCCCTGAGTTCCAGGCACACTGGAGCTGTGAAAGGCATCCAAAAGGGAGTGCAAAAGTGCCACAACATGGCTGCTTTCACGGCTTTTTCCTTGGCGAGAAGCCTAACACCAGGCTGACATACTTTCCCAGGGTTACTGTTAGGCTTAGGCCTAGGGCTAGGATTTTTGAAACTAGGAAGCCCTGGGCTCCAGGCACACTGCAGCTGTTCAAGGCATCCCAAGGGGAGTACAAAAGTGCAACAACATGGCAGCTTTCACGGCTTTTTCCTTGGCACCATCCCTATACCTAGGCTGATTTATCTGCCTAGGGTTAGGGTTAGGGTTCAGCCTAGGGCTTGGATTTCTTTAACCAGGAAGCCCTGACTTCCAGGCTTACTTCATCTGCCAAAGGCATCCCAAAGGGAGTGCAGAAGTGCCACAACATGGCTGCTTTCACGGCTTTTCCCTTAGGAAGAACCCTAATACCCGGCTGATTTACCTTCCTAGGGTTACTGTTAGGCTTAGGCCTAGGACTTTTAAAACCAGGAAGCCCTGGGCTCCAGGCACACTGCAGCTGCAAAAGGCATCCCAAGGGGAGCGCAAAAGTGACGCAACTTGGCTGCCACCACTGATATTTCCATGAGACCATCCCGAACCATAGGCTGATTTTCCTTCCTAGGGTTAAGGTTTGAGTTACGCCTAGGGTAAGGGTTCTATTAACCAGAAAGCCCTGAGTTCCAAGAACACAGCAGCTGCGAAGGACTAGCCAAGAAGAGCGCAAAAGTACCACAACATGCCTGCCTCCACAGCTTTTTCCTTGGGGACATGCCTAATTCCTGGCTGATTTGCCTTTCTCGTCTTAGGGTTGGGGTTCGGCCTAGGGCTAGGATTTTTAAAAGCAGGAAGCCCTGAGTTCCAGGCACACTGGAGCTGTGAAAGGCATCCAAAAGGGAGTGCAAAAGTGCCACAACATGGCTGCTTTCACGGCTTTTTCCTTGGCAAGACGCCTAACATCAGGCTGATTTACCTTCCCAGGGTTACTCTTAGGCTTAGGCCTAGGGCTAGGATTTTTGAAACTAGGAAGCCCTGGGCTCCAGGCACACTGCAGCTGTTCAAGGCATCCCAAGGGGAGTACAAAAGTGCAACAACATGGCAGCTTTCACAGCTTTTTCCTTGGCACCATCCCTATACCTAGGCTGATTTATCTGCCTAGGGTTAGGGTTAGGGTTCAGCCTAGGGCTTGGATTTCTTTAACCAGGAAGCCCTGAGTTCCAGGCTTACTTCATCTGCCAAAGGCATCCCAAAGGGAGTGCAGAAGTGCCACAACATGGCTGCTTTCACGGCTTTTCCCTTAGGAAGAACCCTAATACCCGGCTGATTTACCTTCCTAGGGTTACTGTTAGGCTTAGGCCTAGGACTTTTAAAACCAGGAAGCCCTGGGCTCCAGGCACACTGCAGCTGCAAAAGGCATCCCAAGGGGAGCGCAAAAGTGACGCAACTTGGCTGCCACCACTGATATTTCCATGAGACCATCCCGAACCATAGGCTGATTTTCCTTCCTAGGGTTAAGGTTTGAGTTACGCCTAGGGTAAGGGTTCTATTAACCAGAAAGCCCTGAGTTCCAAGAACACAGCAGCTGCGAAGGACTAGCCAAGAAGAGCGCAAAAGTACCACAACATGCCTGCCTCCACAGCTTTTTCCTTGGGGACATGCCTAATTCCTGGCTGATTTGCCTTTCTCGTCTTAGGGTTGCGGTTCGGCCTAGGGCTAGGATTTTTAAAATCAGGAAGCCCTGAGTTCCAGGCACACTGGAGCTGTGAAAGGCATCCAAAAGGGAGTGCAAAAGTGCCACAACATGGCTGCTTTCACGGCTTTTTCCTTGGCAAGACGCCTCACATCAGGCTGATTTACCTTCCCAGGGTTACTGTTAGGCTTAGGCCTAGGGCTAGGATTTTTGAAACTAGGAAGCCCTGGGCTCCAGGCACACTGCAGCTGTTCAAGGCATCCCAAGGGGAGTACAAAAGTGCAACAACATGGCAGCTTTCACAGCTTTTTCCTTGGCACCATCCCTATACCTAGGCTGTTTTATCTGCCTAGGGTTAGGGTTAGGGTTCAGCCTAGGGCTTGGATTTCTTTAACCAGGAAGCCCTGAGTTCCAGGCTTACTTCATCTGCCAAAGGCATCCCAAAGGGAGTGCAGAAGTGCCACAACATGGCTGCTTTCACGGCTTTTTCCTTGGCGAGAAGCCTAACACCAGGCTGACATACTTTCCCAGGGTTACTGTTAGGCTTAGGCCTAGGGCTAGGATTTTTGAAACTAGGAAGCCCTGGGCTCCAGGCACACTGCAGCTGTTCAAGGCATCCCAAGGGGAGTACAAAAGTGCAACAACATGGCAGCTTTCACAGCTTTTTCCTTGGCACCATCCCTATACCTAGGCTGATTTATCTGCCTAGGGTTAGGGTTAGGGTTCAGCCTAGGGCTTGGATTTCTTTAACCAGGAAGCCCTGAGTTCCAGGCTTACTTCATCTGCCAAAGGCATCCCAAAGGGAGTGCAGAAGTGCCACAACATGGCTGCTTTCACGGCTTTTCCCTTAGGAAGAACCCTAATACCCGGCTGATTTACCTTCCTAGGGTTACTGTTAGGCTTAGGCCTAGGACTTTTAAAACCAGGAAGCCCTGGGCTCCAGGCACACTGCAGCTGCAAAAGGCATCCCAAGGGGAGCGCAAAAGTGACGCAACTTGGCTGCCACCACTGATATTTCCATGAGACCATCCCGAACCATAGGCTGATTTTCCTTCCTAGGGTTAAGGTTTGAGTTACGCCTAGGGTAAGGGTTCTATTAACCAGAAAGCCCTGAGTTCCAAGAACACAGCAGCTGCGAAGGACTAGCCAAGAAGAGCGCAAAAGTACCACAACATGCCTGCCTCCACAGCTTTTTCCTTGGGGACATGCCTAATTCCTGGCTGATTTGCCTTTCTCGTCTTAGGGTTGGGGTTCGGCCTAGGGCTAGGATTTTTAAAAGCAGGAAGCCCTGAGTTCCAGGCACACTGGAGCTGTGAAAGGCATCCAAAAGGGAGTGCAAAAGTGCCACAACATGGCTGCTTTCACGGCTTTTTCCTTGGCAAGACGCCTAACATCAGGCTGATTTACCTTCCCAGGGTTACTCTTAGGCTTAGGCCTAGGGCTAGGATTTTTGAAACTAGGAAGCCCTGGGCTCCAGGCACACTGCAGCTGTTCAAGGCATCCCAAGGGGAGTACAAAAGTGCAACAACATGGCAGCTTTCACAGCTTTTTCCTTGGCACCATCCCTATACCTAGGCTGATTTATCTGCCTAGGGTTAGGGTTAGGGTTCAGCCTAGGGCTTGGATTTCTTTAACCAGGAAGCCCTGAGTTCCAGGCTTACTTCATCTGCCAAAGGCATCCCAAAGGGAGTGCAGAAGTGCCACAACATGGCTGCTTTCACGGCTTTTCCCTTAGGAAGAACCCTAATACCCGGCTGATTTACCTTCCTAGGGTTACTGTTAGGCTTAGGCCTAGGACTTTTAAAACCAGGAAGCCCTGGGCTCCAGGCACACTGCAGCTGCAAAAGGCATCCCAAGGGGAGCGCAAAAGTGACGCAACTTGGCTGCCACCACTGATATTTCCATGAGACCATCCCGAATCCTAGGCTGATTTTCCTTCCTAGGGTTAAGGTTTGAGTTACGCCTAGGGTAAGGGTTCTATTAACCAGAAAGCCCTGAGTTCCAAGAACACAGCAGCTGCGAAGGACTAGCCAAGAAGAGCGCAAAAGTACCACAACATGCCTGCCTCCACAGCTTTTTCCTTGGGGACATGCCTAATTCCTGGCTGATTTGCCTTTCTCGTCTTAGGGTTGGGGTTCGGCCTAGGGCTAGGATTTTTAAAATCAGGAAGCCCTGAGTTCCAGGCACACTGGAGCTGTGAAAGGCATCCAAAAGGGAGTGCAAAAGTGCCACAACATGGCTGCTTTCACGGCTTTTTCCTTGGCAAGACGCCTAACATCAGGCTGATTTACCTTCCCAGGGTTACTGTTAGGCTTAGGCCTAGGGCTAGGATTTTTGAAACTAGGAAGCCCTGGGCTCCAGGCACACTGCAGCTGTTCAAGGCATCCCAAGGGGAGTACAAAAGTGCAACAACATGGCAGCTTTCACAGCTTTTTCCTTGGCACCATCCCTATACCTAGGCTGTTTTATCTGCCTAGGGTTAGGGTTAGGGTTCAGCCTAGGGCTTGAATTTTTTTAACCAGGAAGCCCTGAGTTCCAGGCTTACTTCATCTGCCAAAGGCATCCCAAAGGGAGTGCAGAAGTGCCACAACATGGCTGCTTTCACGGCTTTTCCCTTAGGAAGAACCCTAATACCCGGCTGATTTACCTTCCTAGGGTTACTGTTAGGCTTAGGCCTAGGACTTTTAAAACCAGGAAGCCCTGGGCTCCAGGCACACTGCAGCTGCAAAAGGCATCCCAAGGGGAGCGCAAAAGTGACGCAACTTGGCTGCCACCACTGATATTTCCATGAGACCATCCCGAACCATAGGCTGATTTTCCTTCCTAGGGTTAAGGTTTGAGTTACGCCTAGGGTAAGGGTTCTATTAACCAGAAAGCCCTGAGTTCCAAGAACACAGCAGCTGCGAAGGACTACCCAAGAAGAGCGCAAAAGTACCACAACATGCCTGCCTCCACAGCTTTTTCCTTGGGGACATGCCTAATTCCTGGCTGATTTGCCTTTCTCGTCTTAGGGTTGGGGTTCGGCCTAGGGCTAGGATTTTTAAAAGCAGGAAGCCCTGAGTTCTAGGCACACTGGAGCTGTGAAAGGCATCCAAAAGGGAGTGCAAAAGTGCCACAACATGGCTGCTTTCACGGCTTTTTCCTTGGCAAGAAGCCTAACATCAGGCTGATTTACTTTCCCAGGGTTACTGTTAGGCTTAGGCCTAGGGCTAGGATTTTTGAAACTAGGAAGCCCTTAGCTCCAGGCACACTGCAGCTGTTCAAGGCATCCCAAGGGGAGTACAAAAGTGCAACAACATGGCAGCTTTCACAGCTTTTTCCTTGGCACCATCCCTATACCTAGGCTGATTTATCTGCCTAGGGTTAGGGTTAGGGTTCAGCCTAGGGCTTGAATTTTTTTAACCAGGAAGCCCTGAGTTCCAGGCTTACTTCATCTGCCAAAGGCATCCCAAAGGGAGTGCAGAAGTGCCACAACATGGCTGCTTTCACGGCTTTTTCCTTAGGAAGAACCCTAATACCCGGCTGATTTACCTTCCTAGGGTTACTGTTAGGCTTAGGCCTAGGACTTTTAAAACCAGGAAGCCCTGGGCTCCAGGCACACTGCAGCTGCGAAAGGCATCCCAAGGGGAGCGCAAAAGTGACGCAACTTGGCTGCCACCACTGATATTTCCATGAGACCATCCCGAACCATAGGTTGATTTTCCTTCCTAGGGTTAAGGTTTGAGTTACGCCTAGGGTAAGGGCTCTATTAACCAGAAAGCCCTGAGTTCCAAGAACACAGCAGCTGCAAAGGACTAGCCAAGAAGAGCGCAAAAGTACCACAACATGCCTGCCTCCACAGCTTTTTCCTTGGGGACATGCCTAATTCCTGGCTGATTTGCCTTTCTCGTCTTAGGGTTGGGGTTCGGCCTAGGGCTAGGATTTTTAAAATCAGGAAGCCCTGAGTTCTAGGCACACTGGAGCTGTGAAAGGCATCCAAAAGGGAGTGCAAAAGTGCCACAACATGGCTGCTTTCACGGCTTTTTCCTTGGCGAGAAGCCTAACACCAGGCTGACATACTTTCCCAGGGTTACTGTTAGGCTTAGGCCTAGGGCTAGGATTTTTGAAACTAGGAAGCCCTGGGCTCCAGGCACACTGCAGCTGTTCAAGGCATCCCAAGGGGAGTACAAAAGTGCAACAACATGGCAGCTTTCACAGCTTTTTCCTTGGCACCATCCCTATACCTAGGCTGATTTATCTGCCTAGGGTTAGGGTTAGGGTTCAGCCTAGGGCTTGGATTTCTTTAACCAGGAAGCCCTGAGTTCCAGGCTTACTTCATCTGCCAAAGGCATCCCAAAGGGAGTGCAGAAGTGCCACAACATGGCTGCTTTCACGGCTTTTCCCTTAGGAAGAACCCTAATACCCGGCTGATTTACCTTCCTAGGGTTACTGTTAGGCTTAGGCCTAGGACTTTTAAAACCAGGAAGCCCTGGGCTCCAGGCACACTGCAGCTGCAAAAGGCATCCCAAGGGGAGCGCAAAAGTGACGCAACTTGGCTGCCACCACTGATATTTCCATGAGACCATCCCGAACCATAGGCTGATTTTCCTTCCTAGGGTTAAGGTTTGAGTTACGCCTAGGGTAAGGGTTCTATTAACCAGAAAGCCCTGAGTTCCAAGAACACAGCAGCTGCGAAGGACTAGCCAAGAAGAGCGCAAAAGTACCACAACATGCCTGCCTCCACAGCTTTTTCCTTGGGGACATGCCTAATTCCTGGCTGATTTGCCTTTCTCGTCTTAGGGTTGGGGTTCGGCCTAGGGCTAGGATTTTTAAAAGCAGGAAGCCCTGAGTTCCAGGCACACTGGAGCTGTGAAAGGCATCCAAAAGGGAGTGCAAAAGTGCCACAACATGGCTGCTTTCACGGCTTTTTCCTTGGCAAGACGCCTAACATCAGGCTGATTTACCTTCCCAGGGTTACTGTTAGGCTTAGGCCTAGGGCTAGGATTTTTGAAACTAGGAAGCCCTGGGCTCCAGGCACACTGCAGCTGTTCAAGGCATCCCAAGGGGAGTAAAAAAGTGCAACAACATGGCAGCTTTCACAGCTTTTTCCTTGGCACCATCCCTATACCTAGGCTGATTTATCTGCCTAGGGTTAGGGTTAGGGTTCAGCCTAGGGCTTGGATTTCTTTAACCAGGAAGCCCTGAGTTCCAGGCTTACTTCATCTGCCAAAGGCATCCCAAAGGGAGTGCAGAAGTGCCACAACATGGCTGCTTTCACGGCTTTTCCCTTAGGAAGAACCCTAATACCCGGCTGATTTACCTTCCTAGGGTTACTGTTAGGCTTAGGCCTAGGACTTTTAAAACCAGGAAGCCCTGGGCTCCAGGCACACTGCAGCTGCAAAAGGCATCCCAAGGGGAGCGCAAAAGTGACGCAACTTGGCTGCCACCACTGATATTTCCATGAGACCATCCCGAACCATAGGCTGATTTTCCTTCCTAGGGTTAAGGTTTGAGTTACGCCTAGGGTAAGGGTTCTATTAACCAGAAAGCCCTGAGTTCCAAGAACACAGCAGCTGCGAAGGACTAGCCAAGAAGAGCGCAAAAGTACCACAACATGCCTGCCTCCACAGCTTTTTCCTTGGGGACATGCCTAATTCCTGGCTGATTTGCCTTTCTCGTCTTAGGGTTGCGGTTCGGCCTAGGGCTAGGATTTTTAAAATCAGGAAGCCCTGAGTTCCAGGCACACTGGAGCTGTGAAAGGCATCCAAAAGGGAGTGCAAAAGTGCCACAACATGGCTGCTTTCACGGCTTTTTCCTTGGCAAGACGCCTAACATCAGGCTGATTTACCTTCCCAGGGTTACTGTTAGGCTTAGGCCTAGGGCTAGGATTTTTGAAACTAGGAAGCCCTGGGCTCCAGGCACACTGCAGCTGTTCAAGGCATCCCAAGGGGAGTACAAAAGTGCAACAACATGGCAGCTTTCACAGCTTTTTCCTTGGCACCATCCCTATACCTAGGCTGATTTATCTGCCTAGGGTTAGGGTTAGGGTTCAGCCTAGGGCTTGGATTTCTTTAACCAGGAAGCCCTGAGTTCCAGGCTTACTTCATCTGCCAAAGGCATCCCAAAGGGAGTGCAGAAGTGCCACAACATGGCTGCTTTCACGGCTTTTCCCTTAGGAAGAACCCTAATACCCGGCTGATTTACCTTCCTAGGGTTACTGTTAGGCTTAGGCCTAGGACTTTTAAAACCAGGAAGCCCTGGGCTCCAGGCACACTGCAGCTGCAAAAGGCATCCCAAGGGGAGCGCAAAAGTGACGCAACTTGGCTGCCACCACTGATATTTCCATGAGACCATCCCGAACCATAGGCTGATTTTCCTTCCTAGGGTTAAGGTTTGAGTTACGCCTAGGGTAAGGGTTCTATTAACCAGAAAGCCCTGAGTTCCAAGAACACAGCAGCTGCGAAGGACTAGCCAAGAAGAGCGCAAAAGTACCACAACATGCCTGCCTCCACAGCTTTTTCCTTGGGGACATGCCTAATTCCTGGCTGATTTGCCTTTCTCGTCTTAGGGTTGGGGTTCGGCCTAGGGCTAGGATTTTTAAAAGCAGGAAGCCCTGAGTTCCAGGCACACTGCAGCTGTGAAAGGCATCCAAAAGGGAGTGCAAAAGTGCCACAACATGGCTGCTTTCACGGCTTTTTCCTTGGCAAGACGCCTAACATCAGGCTGATTTACCTTCCCAGAGTTACTGTTAGGCTTAGGCCTAGGGCTAGGATTTTTGAAACTAGGAAGCCCTGGGCTCCAGGCACACTGCAGCTGTTCAAGGCATCCCAAGGGGAGTACAAAAGTGCAACAACATGGCAGCTTTCACAGCTTTTTCCTTGGCACCATCCCTATACCTAGGCTGATTTATCTGCCTAGGGTTAGGGTTAGGGTTCAGCCTAGGGCTTGGATTTCTTTAACCAGGAAGCCCTGAGTTCCAGGCTTACTTCATCTGCCAAAGGCATCCCAAAGGGAGTGCAGAAGTGCCACAACATGGCTGCTTTCACGGCTTTTCCCTTAGGAAGAACCCTAATACCCGGCTGATTTACCTTCCTAGGGTTACTGTTAGGCTTAGGCCTAGGACTTTTAAAACCAGGAAGCCCTGGGCTCCAGGCACACTGCAGCTGCAAAAGGCATCCCAAGGGGAGCGCAAAAGTGACGCAACTTGGCTGCCACCACTGATATTTCCATGAGACCATCCCGAACCATAGGCTGATTTTCCTTCCTAGGGTTAAGGTTTGAGTTACGCCTAGGGTAAGGGTTCTATTAACCAGAAAGCCCTGAGTTCCAAGAACACAGCAGCTGCGAAGGACTAGCCAAGAAGAGCGCAAAAGTACCACAACATGCCTGCCTCCACAGCTTTTTCCTTGGGGACATGCCTAATTCCTGGCTGATTTGCCTTTCTCGTCTTAGGGTTGGGGTTCGGCCTAGGGCTAGGATTTTTAAAAGCAGGAAGCCCTGAGTTCCAGGCACACTGCAGCTGTGAAAGGCATCCAAAAGGGAGTGCAAAAGTGCCACAACATGGCTGCTTTCACGGCTTTTTCCTTGGCAAGAAGCCTAACATCAGGCTGATTTACTTTCCCAGGGTTACTGTTAGGCTTAGGCCTAGGGCTAGGATTTTTGAAACTAGGAAGCCCTTAGCTCCAGGCACACTGCAGCTGTTCAAGGCATCCCAAGGGGAGTACAAAAGTGCAACAACATGGCAGCTTTCACAGCTTTTTCCTTGGCACCATCCCTATACCTAGGCTGATTTATCTGCCTAGGGTTAGGGTTAGGGTTCAGCCTAGGGCTTGAATTTTTTTAACCAGGAAGCCCTGAGTTCCAGGCTTACTTCATCTGCCAAAGGCATCCCAAAGGGAGTGCAGAAGTGCCACAACATGGCTGCTTTCACGGCTTTTCCCTTAGGAAGAACCCTAATACCCGGCTGATTTACCTTCCTAGGGTTACTGTTAGGCTTAGGCCTAGGACTTTTAAAACCAGGAAGCCCTGGGCTCCAGGCACACTGCAGCTGCAAAAGGCATCCCAAGGGGAGCGCAAAAGTGACGCAACTTGGCTGCCACCACTGATATTTCCATGAGACCATCCCGAACCATAGGTTGATTTTCCTTCCTAGGGTTAAGGTTTGAGTTACGCCTAGGGTAAGGGCTCTATTAACCAGAAAGCCCTGAGTTCCAAGAACACAGCAGCTGCGAAGGACTACCCAAGAAGAGCGCAAAAGTACCACAACATGCCTGCCTCCACAGCTTTTTCCTTGGGGACATGCCTAATTCCTGGCTGATTTGCCTTTCTCGTCTTAGGGTTGGGGTTCGGCCTAGGGCTAGGATTTTTAAAAGCAGGAAGCCCTGAGTTCCAGGCACACTGGAGCTGTGAAAGGCATCCAAAAGGGAGTGCAAAAGTGCCACAACATGGCTGCTTTCACGGCTTTTTCCTTGGCGAGAAGCCTAACATCAGGCTGACATACTTTCCCAGGGTTACTGTTAGGCTTAGGCCTAGGGCTAGGATTTTTGAAACTAGGAAGCCCTGGGCTCCAGGCACACTGCAGCTGTTCAAGGCATCCCAAGGGGAGTACAAAAGTGCAACAACATGGCAGCTTTCACAGCTTTTTCCTTGGCACCATCCCTATACCTAGGCTGATTTATCTGCCTAGGGTTAGGGTTAGGGTTCAGCCTAGGGCTTGGATTTCTTTAACCAGGAAGCCCTGAGTTCCAGGCTTACTTCATCTGCCAAAGGCATCCCAAAGGGAGTGCAGAAGTGCCACAACATGGCTGCTTTCACGGCTTTTCCCTTAGGAAGAACCCTAATACCCGGCTGATTTACCTTCCTAGGGTTACTGTTAGGCTTAGGCCTAGGACTTTTAAAACCAGGAAGCCCTGGGCTCCAGGCACACTGCAGCTGCAAAAGGCATCCCAAGGGGAGCGCAAAAGTGACGCAACTTGGCTGCCACCACTGATATTTCCATGAGACCATCCCGAACCATAGGCTGATTTTCCTTCCTAGGGTTAAGGTTTGAGTTACGCCTAGGGTAAGGGTTCTATTAACCAGAAAGCCCTGAGTTCCAAGAACACAGCAGCTGCGAAGGACTAGCCAAGAAGAGCGCAAAAGTACCACAACATGCCTGCCTCCACAGCTTTTTCCTTGGGGACATGCCTAATTCCTGGCTGATTTGCCTTTCTCGTCTTAGGGTTGGGGTTCGGCCTAGGGCTAGGATTTTTAAAAGCAGGAAGCCCTGAGTTCCAGGCACACTGGAGCTGTGAAAGGCATCCAAAAGGGAGTGCAAAAGTGCCACAACATGGCTGCTTTCACGGCTTTTTCCTTGGCAAGACGCCTAACATCAGGCTGATTTACCTTCCCAGGGTTACTGTTAGGCTTAGGCCTAGGGCTAGGATTTTTGAAACTAGGAAGCCCTGGGCTCCAGGCACACTGCAGCTGTTCAAGGCATCCCAAGGGGAGTAAAAAAGTGCAACAACATGGCAGCTTTCACAGCTTTTTCCTTGGCACCATCCCTATACCTAGGCTGATTTATCTGCCTAGGGTTAGGGTTAGGGTTCAGCCTAGGGCTTGGATTTCTTTAACCAGGAAGCCCTGAGTTCCAGGCTTACTTCATCTGCCAAAGGCATCCCAAAGGGAGTGCAGAAGTGCCACAACATGGCTGCTTTCACGGCTTTTCCCTTAGGAAGAACCCTAATACCCGGCTGATTTACCTTCCTAGGGTTACTGTTAGGCTTAGGCCTAGGACTTTTAAAACCAGGAAGCCCTGGGCTCCAGGCACACTGCAGCTGCAAAAGGCATCCCAAGGGGAGCGCAAAAGTGACGCAACTTGGCTGCCACCACTGATATTTCCATGAGACCATCCCGAACCATAGGCTGATTTTCCTTCCTAGGGTTAAGGTTTGAGTTACGCCTAGGGTAAGGGTTCTATTAACCAGAAAGCCCTGAGTTCCAAGAACACAGCAGCTGCGAAGGACTAGCCAAGAAGAGCGCAAAAGTACCACAACATGCCTGCCTCCACAGCTTTTTCCTTGGGGACATGCCTAATTCCTGGCTGATTTGCCTTTCTCGTCTTAGGGTTGGGGTTCGGCCTAGGGCTAGGATTTTTAAAAGCAGGAAGCCCTGAGTTCCAGGCACACTGGAGCTGTGAAAGGCATCCAAAAGGGAGTGCAAAAGTGCCACAACATGGCTGCTTTCACGGCTTTTTCCTTGGCAAGAAGCCTAACATCAGGCTGATTTACTTTCCCAGGGTTACTGTTAGGCTTAGGCCTAGGGCTAGGATTTTTGAAACTAGGAAGCCCTGGGCTCCAGGCACACTGCAGCTGTTCAAGGCATCCCAAGGGGAGTACAAAAGTGCAACAACATGGCAGCTTTCACAGCTTTTTCCTTGGCACCATCCCTATACCTAGGCTGATTTATCTGCCTAGGGTTAGGGTTAGGGTTCAGCCTAGGGCTTGAATTTTTTTAACCAGGAAGCCCTGAGTTCCAGGCTTACTTCATCTGCCAAAGGCATCCCAAAGGGAGTGCAGAAGTGCCACAACATGGCTGCTTTCACGGCTTTTCCCTTAGGAAGAACCCTAATACCCGGCTGATTTACCTTCCTAGGGTTACTGTTAGGCTTAGGCCTAGGACTTTTAAAACCAGGAAGCCCTGGGCTCCAGGCACACTGCAGCTGCAAAAGGCATCCCAAGGGGAGCGCAAAAGTGACGCAACTTGGCTGCCACCACTGATATTTCCATGAGACCATCCCGAACCATAGGCTGATTTTCCTTCCTAGGGTTAAGGTTTGAGTTACGCCTAGGGTAAGGGTTCTATTAACCAGAAAGCCCTGAGTTCCAAGAACACAGCAGCTGCGAAGGACTAGCCAAGAAGAGCGCAAAAGTACCACAACATGCCTGCCTCCACAGCTTTTTCCTTGGGGACATGCCTAATTCCTGGCTGATTTGCCTTTCTCGTCTTAGGGTTGCGGTTCGGCCTAGGGCTAGGATTTTTAAAATCAGGAAGCCCTGAGTTCCAGGCACACTGGAGCTGTGAAAGGCATCCAAAAGGGAGTGCAAAAGTGCCACAACATGGCTGCTTTCACGGCTTTTTCCTTGGCAAGACGCCTAACATCAGGCTGATTTACCTTCCCAGGGTTACTGTTAGGCTTAGGCCTAGGGCTAGGATTTTTGAAACTAGGAAGCCCTGGGCTCCAGGCACACTGCAGCTGTTCAAGGCATCCCAAGGGGAGTACAAAAGTGCAACAACATGGCAGCTTTCACAGCTTTTTCCTTGGCACCATCCCTATACCTAGGCTGATTTATCTGCCTAGGGTTAGGGTTAGGGTTCAGCCTAGGGCTTGGATTTCTTTAACCAGGAAGCCCTGAGTTCCAGGCTTACTTCATCTGCCAAAGGCATCCCAAAGGGAGTGCAGAAGTGCCACAACATGGCTGCTTTCACGGCTTTTCCCTTAGGAAGAACCCTAATACCCGGCTGATTTACCTTCCTAGGGTTACTGTTAGGCTTAGGCCTAGGACTTTTAGAACCAGGAAGCCCTGGGCTCCAGGCACACTGCAGCTGCAAAAGGCATCCCAAGGGGAGCGCAAAAGTGACGCAACTTGGCTGCCACCACTGATATTTCCATGAGACCATCCCGAACCATAGGCTGATTTTCCTTCCTAGGGTTAAGGTTTGAGTTACGCCTAGGGTAAGGGTTCTATTAACCAGAAAGCCCTGAGTTCCAAGAACACAGCAGCTGCGAAGGACTAGCCAAGAAGAGCGCAAAAGTACCACAACATGCCTGCCTCCACAGCTTTTTCCTTGGGGACATGCCTAATTCCTGGCTGATTTGCCTTTCTCGTCTTAGGGTTGGGGTTCGGCCTAGGGCTAGGATTTTTAAAAGCAGGAAGCCCTGAGTTCCAGGCACACTGGAGCTGTGAAAGGCATCCAAAAGGGAGTGCAAAAGTGCCACAACATGGCTGCTTTCACGGCTTTTTCCTTGGCAAGAAGCCTAACATCAGGCTGATTTACTTTCCCAGGGTTACTGTTAGGCTTAGGCCTAGGGCTAGGATTTTTGAAACTAGGAAGCCCTTAGCTCCAGGCACACTGCAGCTGTTCAAGGCATCCCAAGGGGAGTACAAAAGTGCAACAACATGGCAGCTTTCACAGCTTTTTCCTTGGCACCATCCCTATACCTAGGCTGATTTATCTGCCTAGGGTTAGGGTTAGGGTTCAGCCTAGGGCTTGGATTTCTTTAACCAGGAAGCCCTGAGTTCCAGGCTTACTTCATCTGCCAAAGGCATCCCAAAGGGAGTGCAGAAGTGCCACAACATGGCTGCTTTCACGGCTTTTCCCTTAGGAAGAACCCTAATACCCGGCTGATTTACCTTCCTAGGGTTACTGTTAGGCTTAGGCCTAGGACTTTTAAAACCAGGAAGCCCTGGGCTCCAGGCACACTGCAGCTGCGAAAGGCATCCCAAGGGGAGCGCAAAAGTGACGCAACTTGGCTGCCACCACTGATATTTCCATGAGACCATCCCGAACCATAGGTTGATTTTCCTTCCTAGGGTTAAGGTTTGAGTTACGCCTAGGGTAAGGGCTCTATTAACCAGAAAGCCCTGAGTTCCAAGAACACAGCAGCTGCGAAGGACTAGCCAAGAAGAGCGCAAAAGTACCACAACATGCCTGCCTCCACAGCTTTTTCCTTGGGGACATGCCTAATTCCTGGCTGATTTGCCTTTCTCGTCTTAGGGTTGGGGTTCGGCCTAGGGCTAGGATTTTTAAAAGCAGGAAGCCCTGAGTTCCAGGCACACTGGAGCTGTGAAAGGCATCCAAAAGGGAGTGCAAAAGTGCCACAACATGGCTGCTTTCACGGCTTTTTCCTTGGCGAGAAGCCTAACACCAGGCTGACATACTTTCCCAGGGTTACTGTTAGGCTTAGGCCTAGGGCTAGGATTTTTGAAACTAGGAAGCCCTGGGCTCCAGGCACACTGCAGCTGTTCAAGGCATCCCAAGGGGAGTACAAAAGTGCAACAACATGGCAGCTTTCACAGCTTTTTCCTTGGCACCATCCCTATACCTAGGCTGATTTATCTGCCTAGGGTTAGGGTTAGGGTTCAGCCTAGGGCTTGGATTTCTTTAACCAGGAAGCCCTGAGTTCCAGGCTTACTTCATCTGCCAAAGGCATCCCAAAGGGAGTGCAGAAGTGCCACAACATGGCTGCTTTCACGGCTTTTCCCTTAGGAAGAACCCTAATACCCGGCTGATTTACCTTCCTAGGGTTACTGTTAGGCTTAGGCCTAGGACTTTTAAAACCAGGAAGCCCTGGGCTCCAGGCACACTGCAGCTGCAAAAGGCATCCCAAGGGGAGCGCAAAAGTGACGCAACTTGGCTGCCACCACTGATATTTCCATGAGACCATCCCGAACCATAGGCTGATTTTCCTTCCTAGGGTTAAGGTTTGAGTTACGCCTAGGGTAAGGGTTCTATTAACCAGAAAGCCCTGAGTTCCAAGAACACAGCAGCTGCGAAGGACTAGCCAAGAAGAGCGCAAAAGTACCACAACATGCCTGCCTCCACAGCTTTTTCCTTGGGGACATGCCTAATTCCTGGCTGATTTGCCTTTCTCGTCTTAGGGTTGGGGTTCGGCCTAGGGCTAGGATTTTTAAAAGCAGGAAGCCCTGAGTTCCAGGCACACTGGAGCTGTGAAAGGCATCCAAAAGGGAGTGCAAAAGTGCCACAACATGGCTGCTTTCACGGCTTTTTCCTTGGCAAGACGCCTAACATCAGGCTGATTTACCTTCCCAGGGTTACTGTTAGGCTTAGGCCTAGGGCTAGGATTTTTGAAACTAGGAAGCCCTGGGCTCCAGGCACACTGCAGCTGTTCAAGGCATCCCAAGGGGAGTACAAAAGTGCAACAACATGGCAGCTTTCACAGCTTTTTCCTTGGCACCATCCCTATACCTAGGCTGATTTATCTGCCTAGGGTTAGGGTTAGGGTTCAGCCTAGGGCTTGGATTTCTTTAACCAGGAAGCCCTGAGTTCCAGGCTTACTTCATCTGCCAAAGGCATCCCAAAGGGAGTGCAGAAGTGCCACAACATGGCTGCTTTCACGGCTTTTCCCTTAGGAAGAACCCTAATACCCGGCTGATTTACCTTCCTAGGGTTACTGTTAGGCTTAGGCCTAGGACTTTTAAAACCAGGAAGCCCTGGGCTCCAGGCACACTGCAGCTGCAAAAGGCATCCCAAGGGGAGCGCAAAAGTGACGCAACTTGGCTGCCACCACTGATATTTCCATGAGACCATCCCGAACCATAGGCTGATTTTCCTTCCTAGGGTTAAGGTTTGAGTTACGCCTAGGGTAAGGGTTCTATTAACCAGAAAGCCCTGAGTTCCAAGAACACAGCAGCTGCGAAGGACTAGCCAAGAAGAGCGCAAAAGTACCACAACATGCCTGCCTCCACAGCTTTTTCCTTGGGGACATGCCTAATTCCTGGCTGATTTGCCTTTCTCGTCTTAGGGTTGGGGTTCGGCCTAGGGCTAGGATTTTTAAAAGCAGGAAGCCCTGAGTTCCAGGCACACTGGAGCTGTGAAAGGCATCCAAAAGGGAGTGCAAAAGTGCCACAACATGGCTGCTTTCACGGCTTTTTCCTTGGCAAGACGCCTAACATCAGGCTGATTTACCTTCCCAGGGTTACTGTTAGGCTTAGGCCTAGGGCTAGGATTTTTGAAACTAGGAAGCCCTGGGCTCCAGGCACACTGCAGCTGTTCAAGGCATCCCAAGGGGAGTACAAAAGTGCAACAACATGGCAGCTTTCACAGCTTTTTCCTTGGCACCATCCCTATACCTAGGCTGATTTATCTGCCTAGGGTTAGGGTTAGGGTTCAGCCTAGGGCTTGGATTTCTTTAACCAGGAAGCCCTGAGTTCCAGGCTTACTTCATCTGCCAAAGGCATCCCAAAGGGAGTGCAGAAGTGCCACAACATGGCTGCTTTCACGGCTTTTCCCTTAGGAAGAACCCTAATACCCGGCTGATTTACCTTCCTAGGGTTACTGTTAGGCTTAGGCCTAGGACTTTTAAAACCAGGAAGCCCTGGGCTCCAGGCACACTGCAGCTGCAAAAGGCATCCCAAGGGGAGCGCAAAAGTGACGCAACTTGGCTGCCACCACTGATATTTCCATGAGACCATCCCGAACCATAGGCTGATTTTCCTTCCTAGGGTTAAGGTTTGAGTTACGCCTAGGGTAAGGGTTCTATTAACCAGAAAGCCCTGAGTTCCAAGAACACAGCAGCTGCGAAGGACTAGCCAAGAAGAGCGCAAAAGTACCACAACATGCCTGCCTCCACAGCTTTTTCCTTGGGGACATGCCTAATTCCTGGCTGATTTGCCTTTCTCGTCTTAGGGTTGGGGTTCGGCCTAGGGCTAGGATTTTTAAAAGCAGGAAGCCCTGAGTTCCAGGCACACTGGAGCTGTGAAAGGCATCCAAAAGGGAGTGCAAAAGTGCCACAACATGGCTGCTTTCACGGCTTTTTCCTTGGCAAGACGCCTAACATCAGGCTGATTTACCTTCCCAGGGTTACTGTTAGGCTTAGGCCTAGGGCTAGGATTTTTGAAACTAGGAAGCCCTGGTCTCCAGGCACACTGCAGCTGTTCAAGGCATCCCAAGGGGAGTACAAAAGTGCAACAACATGGCAGCTTTCACAGCTTTTTCCTTGGCACCATCCCTATACCTAGGCTGATTTATCTGCCTAGGGTTAGGGTTAGGGTTCAGCCTAGGGCTTGGATTTCTTTAACCAGGAAGCCCTGAGTTCCAGGCTTACTTCATCTGCCAAAGGCATCCCAAAGGGAGTGCAGAAGTGCCACAACATGGCTGCTTTCACGGCTTTTCCCTTAGGAAGAACCCTAATACCCGGCTGATTTACCTTCCTAGGGTTACTGTTAGGCTTAGGCCTAGGACTTTTAAAACCAGGAAGCCCTGGGCTCCAGGCACACTGCAGCTGCAAAAGGCATCCCAAGGGGAGCGCAAAAGTGACGCAACTTGGCTGCCACCACTGATATTTCCATGAGACCATCCCGAACCATAGGCTGATTTTCCTTCCTAGGGTTAAGGTTTGAGTTACGCCTAGGGTAAGGGTTCTATTAACCAGAAAGCCCTGAGTTCCAAGAACACAGCAGCTGCGAAGGACTAGCCAAGAAGAGCGCAAAAGTACCACAACATGCCTGCCTCCACAGCTTTTTCCTTGGGGACATGCCTAATTCCTGGCTGATTTGCCTTTCTCGTCTTAGGGTTGGGGTTCGGCCTAGGGCTAGGATTTTTAAAATCAGGAAGCCCACAGCTCCAGGCACACTGGAGCTGTGAAAGGCATCCAAAAGGGAGTGCAAAAGTGCCACAACATGGCTGCTTTCACGGCTTTTTCCTTGGCAAGACGCCTAACATCAGGCTGATTTACCTTCCCAGGGTTACTGTTAGGCTTAGGCCTAGGGCTAGGATTTTTGAAACTAGGAAGCCCTTAGCTCCAGGCACACTGCAGCTGTTCAAGGCATCCCAAGGGGAGTACAAAAGTGCAACAACATGGCAGCTTTCACAGCTTTTTCCTTGGCACCATCCCTATACCTAGGCTGATTTATCTGCCTAGGGTTAGGGTTAGGGTTCAGCCTAGGGCTTGGATTTCTTTAACCAGGAAGCCCTGAGTTCCAGGCTTACTTCATCTGCCAAAGGCATCCCAAAGGGAGTGCAGAAGTGCCACAACATGGCTGCTTTCACGGCTTTTCCCTTAGGAAGAACCCTAATACCCGGCTGATTTACCTTCCTAGGGTTACTGTTAGGCTTAGGCCTAGGACTTTTAAAACCAGGAAGCCCTGGGCTCCAGGCACACTGCAGCTGCAAAAGGCATCCCAAGGGGAGCGCAAAAGTGACGCAACTTGGCTGCCACCACTGATATTTCCATGAGACCATCCCGAACCATAGGCTGATTTTCCTTCCTAGGGTTAAGGTTTGAGTTACGCCTAGGGTAAGGGCTCTATTAACCAGAAAGCCCTGAGTTCCAAGAACACAGCAGCTGCGAAGGACTAGCCAAGAAGAGCGCAAAAGTACCACAACATGCCTGCCTCCACAGCTTTTTCCTTGGGGACATGCCTAATTCCTGGCTGATTTGCCTTTCTCGTCTTAGGGTTGGGGTTCGGCCTAGGGCTAGGATTTTTAAAAGCAGGAAGCCCTGAGTTCCAGGCACACTGGAGCTGTGAAAGGCATCCAAAAGGGAGTGCAAAAGTGCCACAACATGGCTGCTTTCACGGCTTTTTCCTTGGCAAGACGCCTAACATCAGGCTGATTTACCTTCCCAGGGTTACTGTTAGGCTTAGGCCTAGGGCTAGGATTTTTGAAACTAGGAAGCCCTGGGCTCCAGGCACACTGCAGCTGTTCAAGGCATCCCAAGGGGAGTACAAAAGTGCAACAACATGGCAGCTTTCACAGCTTTTTCCTTGGCACCATCCCTATACCTAGGCTGATTTATCTGCCTAGGGTTAGGGTTAGGGTTCAGCCTAGGGCTTGGATTTCTTTAACCAGGAAGCCCTGAGTTCCAGGCTTACTTCATCTGCCAAAGGCATCCCAAAGGGAGTGCAGAAGTGCCACAACATGGCTGCTTTCACGGCTTTTCCCTTAGGAAGAACCCTAATACCCGGCTGATTTACCTTCCTAGGGTTACTGTTAGGCTTAGGCCTAGGACTTTTAAAACCAGGAAGCCCTGGGCTCCAGGCACACTGCAGCTGCAAAAGGCATCCCAAGGGGAGCGCAAAAGTGACGCAACTTGGCTGCCACCACTGATATTTCCATGAGACCATCCCGAACCATAGGCTGATTTTCCTTCCTAGGGTTAAGGTTTGAGTTACGCCTAGGGTAAGGGCTCTATTAACCAGAAAGCCCTGAGTTCCAAGAACACAGCAGCTGCGAAGGACTAGCCAAGAAGAGCGCAAAAGTACCACAACATGCCTGCCTCCACAGCTTTTTCCTTGGGGACATGCCTAATTCCTGGCTGATTTGCCTTTCTCGTCTTAGGGTTGGGGTTCGGCCTAGGGCTAGGATTTTTAAAAGCAGGAAGCCCTGAGTTCCAGGCACACTGGAGCTGTGAAAGGCATCCAAAAGGGAGTGAAAAAGTGCCACAACATGGCTGCTTTCACGGCTTTTTCCTTGGCAAGACGCCTAACATCAGGCTGATTTACTTTCCCAGGGTTACTGTTAGGCTTAGGCCTAGGGCTAGGATTTTTGAAACTAGGAAGCCCTGGGCTCCAGGCACACTGCAGCTGTTCAAGGCATCCCAAGGGGAGTACAAAAGTGCAACAACATGGCAGCTTTCACAGCTTTTTCCTTGGCACCATCCCTATACCTAGGCTGATTTATCTGCCTAGGGTTAGGGTTAGGGTTCAGCCTAGGGCTTGGATTTCTTTAACCAGGAAGCCCTGAGTTCCAGGCTTACTTCATCTGCCAAAGGCATCCCAAAGGGAGTGCAGAAGTGCCACAACATGGCTGCTTTCACGGCTTTTCCCTTAGGAAGAACCCTAATACCCGGCTGATTTACCTTCCTAGGGTTACTGTTAGGCTTAGGCCTAGGACTTTTAAAACCAGGAAGCCCTGGGCTCCAGGCACACTGCAGCTGCAAAAGGCATCCCAAGGGGAGCGCAAAAGTGACGCAACTTGGCTGCCACCACTGATATTTCCATGAGACCATCCCGAACCATAGGCTGATTTTCCTTCCTAGGGTTAAGGTTTGAGTTACGCCTAGGGTAAGGGTTCTATTAACCAGAAAGCCCTGAGTTCCAAGAACACAGCAGCTGCGAAGGACTAGCCAAGAAGAGCGCAAAAGTACCACAACATGCCTGCCTCCACAGCTTTTTCCTTGGGGACATGCCTAATTCCTGGCTGATTTGCCTTTCTCGTCTTAGGGTTGCGGTTCGGCCTAGGGCTAGGATTTTTAAAATCAGGAAGCCCTGAGTTCCAGGCACACTGGAGCTGTGAAAGGCATCCAAAAGGGAGTGCAAAAGTGCCACAACATGGCTGCTTTCACGGCTTTTTCCTTGGCAAGACGCCTAACATCAGGCTGATTTACCTTCCCAGGGTTACTGTTAGGCTTAGGCCTAGGGCTAGGATTTTTGAAACTAGGAAGCCCTGGTCTCCAGGCACACTGCAGCTGTTCAAGGCATCCCAAGGGGAGTACAAAAGTGCAACAACATGGCAGCTTTCACAGCTTTTTCCTTGGCACCATCCCTATACCTAGGCTGATTTATCTGCCTAGGGTTAGGGTTAGGGTTCAGCCTAGGGCTTGGATTTCTTTAACCAGGAAGCCCTGAGTTCCAGGCTTACTTCATCTGCCAAAGGCATCCCAAAGGGAGTGCAGAAGTGCCACAACATGGCTGCTTTCACGGCTTTTCCCTTAGGAAGAACCCTAATACCCGGCTGATTTACCTTCCTAGGGTTACTGTTAGGCTTAGGCCTAGGACTTTTAAAACCAGGAAGCCCTGGGCTCCAGGCACACTGCAGCTGCAAAAGGCATCCCAAGGGGAGCGCAAAAGTGACGCAACTTGGCTGCCACCACTGATATTTCCATGAGACCATCCCGAACCATAGGCTGATTTTCCTTCCTAGGGTTAAGGTTTGAGTTACGCCTAGGGTAAGGGTTCTATTAACCAGAAAGCCCTGAGTTCCAAGAACACAGCAGCTGCGAAGGACTAGCCAAGAAGAGCGCAAAAGTACCACAACATGCCTGCCTCCACAGCTTTTTCCTTGGGGACATGCCTAATTCCTGGCTGATTTGCCTTTCTCGTCTTAGGGTTGCGGTTCGGCCTAGGGCTAGGATTTTTAAAATCAGGAAGCCCTGAGTTCCAGGCACACTGGAGCTGTGAAAGGCATCCAAAAGGGAGTGCAAAAGTGCCACAACATGGCTGCTTTCACGGCTTTTTCCTTGGCAAGACGCCTAACATCAGGCTGATTTACCTTCCCAGGGTTACTCTTAGGCTTAGGCCTAGGGCTAGGATTTTTGAAACTAGGAAGCCCTGGGCTCCAGGCACACTGCAGCTGTTCAAGGCATCCCAAGGGGAGTACAAAAGTGCAACAACATGGCAGCTTTCACAGCTTTTTCCTTGGCACCATCCCTATACCTAGGCTGATTTATCTGCCTAGGGTTAGGGTTAGGGTTCAGCCTAGGGCTTGGATTTCTTTAACCAGGAAGCCCTGAGTTCCAGGCTTACTTCATCTGCCAAAGGCATCCCAAAGGGAGTGCAGAAGTGCCACAACATGGCTGCTTTCACGGCTTTTCCCTTAGGAAGAACCCTAATACCCGGCTGATTTACCTTCCTAGGGTTACTGTTAGGCTTAGGCCTAGGACTTTTAAAACCAGGAAGCCCTGGGCTCCAGGCACACTGCAGCTGCAAAAGGCATCCCAAGGGGAGCGCAAAAGTGACGCAACTTGGCTGCCACCACTGATATTTCCATGAGACCATCCCGAACCATAGGCTGATTTTCCTTCCTAGGGTTAAGGTTTGAGTTACGCCTAGGGTAAGGGTTCTATTAACCAGAAAGCCCTGAGTTCCAAGAACACAGCAGCTGCGAAGGACTAGCCAAGAAGAGCGCAAAAGTACCACAACATGCCTGCCTCCACAGCTTTTTCCTTGGGGACATGCCTAATTCCTGGCTGATTTGCCTTTCTCGTCTTAGGGTTGGGGTTCGGCCTAGGGCTAGGATTTTTAAAAGCAGGAAGCCCTGAGTTCCAGGCACACTGGAGCTGTGAAAGGCATCCAAAAGGGAGTGCAAAAGTGCCACAACATGGCTGCTTTCACGGCTTTTTCCTTGGCAAGAAGCCTAACATCAGGCTGTTTTACTTTCCCAGGTTTACTGTTAGGCTTAGGCCTAGGGCTAGGATTTTTGAAACTAGGAAGCCCTTAGCTCCAGGCACACTGCAGCTGTTCAAGGCATCCCAAGGGGAGTACAAAAGTGCAACAACATGGCAGCTTTCACAGCTTTTTCCTTGGCACCATCCCTATACCTAGGCTGATTTATCTGCCTAGGGTTAGGGTTAGGGTTCAGCCTAGGGCTTGAATTTTTTTAACCAGGAAGCCCTGAGTTCCAGGCTTACTTCATCTGCCAAAGGCATCCCAAAGGGAGTGCAGAAGTGCCACAACATGGCTGCTTTCACGGCTTTTCCCTTAGGAAGAACCCTAATACCCGGCTGATTTACCTTCCTAGGGTTACTGTTAGGCTTAGGCCTAGGACTTTTAAAACCAGGAAGCCCTGGGCTCCAGGTACACTGCAGCTGCGAAAGGCATCCCAAGGGGAGCGCAAAAGTGACGCAACTTGGCTGCCACCACTGATATTTCCATGAGACCATCCCGAACCATAGGTTGATTTTCCTTCCTAGGGTTAAGGTTTGAGTTACGCCTAGGGTAAGGGCTCTATTAACCAGAAAGCCCTGAGTTCCAAGAACACAGCAGCTGCGAAGGACTAGCCAAGAAGAGCGCAAAAGTACCACAACATGCCTGCCTCCACAGCTTTTTCCTTGGGGACATGCCTAATTCCTGGCTGATTTGCCTTTCTCGTCTTAGGGTTGGGGTTCGGCCTAGGGCTAGGATTTTTAAAAGCAGGAAGCCCTGAGTTCCAGGCACACTGGAGCTGTGAAAGGCATCCAAAAGGGAGTGCAAAAGTGCCACAACATGGCTGCTTTCACGGCTTTTTCCTTGGCGAGAAGCCTAACACCAGGCTGACATACTTTCCAAGGGTTACTGTTAGGCTTAGGCCTAGGGCTAGGATTTTTGAAACTAGGAAGCCCTGGGCTCCAGGCACACTGCAGCTGTTCAAGGCATCCCAAGGGGAGTACAAAAGTGCAACAACATGGCAGCTTTCACAGCTTTTTCCTTGGCACCATCCCTATACCTAGGCTGATTTATCTGCCTAGGGTTAGGGTTAGGGTTCAGCCTAGGGCTTGGATTTCTTTAACCAGGAAGCCCTGAGTTCCAGGCTTACTTCATCTGCCAAAGGCATCCCAAAGGGAGTGCAGAAGTGCCACAACATGGCTGCTTTCACGGCTTTTCCCTTAGGAAGAACCCTAATACCCAGCTGATTTACCTTCCTAGGGTTACTGTTAGGCTTAGGCCTAGGACTTTTAAAACCAGGAAGCCCTGGGCTCCAGGCACACTGCAGCTGCAAAAGGCATCCCAAGGGGAGCGCAAAAGTGACGCAACTTGGCTGCCACCACTGATATTTCCATGAGACCATCCCGAACCATAGGCTGATTTTCCTTCCTAGGGTTAAGGTTTGAGTTACGCCTAGGGTAAGGGCTCTATTAACCAGAAAGCCCTGAGTTCCAAGAACACAGCAGCTGCGAAGGACTAGCCAAGAAGAGCGCAAAAGTACCACAACATGCCTGCCTCCACAGCTTTTTCCTTGGGGACATGCCTAATTCCTGGCTGATTTGCCTTTCTCGTCTTAGGGTTGGGGTTCGGCCTAGGGCTAGGATTTTTAAAAGCAGGAAGCCCTGAGTTCCAGGCACACTGCAGCTGTGAAAGGCATCCAAAAGGGAGTGCAAAAGTGCCACAACATGGCTGCTTTCACGGCTTTTTCCTTGGCAAGACGCCTAACATCAGGCTGATTTACCTTCCCAGGGTTACTGTTAGGCTTAGGCCTAGGGCTAGGATTTTTGAAACTAGGAAGCCCTGGGCTCCAGGCACACTGCAGCTGTTCAAGGCATCCCAAGGGGAGTACTAAAGTGCAACAACATGGCAGCTTTCACAGCTTTTTCCTTGGCACCATCCCTATACCTAGGCTGATTTATCTGCCTAGGGTTAGGGTTAGGGTTCAGCCTAGGGCTTGGATTTCTTTAACCAGGAAGCCCTGAGTTCCAGGCTTACTTCATCTGCCAAAGGCATCCCAAAGGGAGTGCAGAAGTGCCACAACATGGCTGCTTTCACGGCTTTTCCCTTAGGAAGAACCCTAATACCCGGCTGATTTACCTTCCTAGGGTTACTGTTAGGCTTAGGCCTAGGACTTTTAAAACCAGGAAGCCCTGGGCTCCAGGCACACTGCAGCTGCAAAAGGCATCCCAAGGGGAGTGCAAAAGTGACGCAACTTGGCTGCCACCACTGATATTTCCATGAGACCATCCCGAATCATAGGCTGATTTTCCTTCCTAGGGTTAAGGTTTGAGTTACGCCTAGGGTAAGGGTTCTATTAACCAGAAAGCCCTGAGTTCCAAGAACACAGCAGCTGCGAAGGACTAGCCAAGAAGAGCGCAAAAGTACCACAACATGCCTGCCTCCACAGCTTTTTCCTTGGGGACATGCCTAATTCCTGGCTGATTTGCCTTTCTCGTCTTAGGGTTGGGGTTCGGCCTAGGGCTAGGATTTTTAAAAGCAGGAAGCCCTGAGTTCCAGGCACACTGGAGCTGTGAAAGGCATCCAAAAGGGAGTGCAAAAGTGCCACAACATGGCTGCTTTCACGGCTTTTTCCTTGGCAAGACGCCTAACATCAGGCTGATTTACCTTCCCAGGGTTACTGTTAGGCTTAGGCCTAGGGCTAGGATTTTTGAAACTAGGAAGCCCTGGTCTCCAGGCACACTGCAGCTGTTCAAGGCATCCCAAGGGGAGTACAAAAGTGCAACAACATGGCAGCTTTCACAGCTTTTTCCTTGGCACCATCCCTATACCTAGGCTGATTTATCTGCCTAGGGTTAGGGTTAGGGTTCAGCCTAGGGCTTGGATTTCTTTAACCAGGAAGCCCTGAGTTCCAGGCTTACTTCATCTGCCAAAGGCATCCCAAAGGGAGTGCAGAAGTGCCACAACATGGCTGCTTTCACGGCTTTTCCCTTAGGAAGAACCCTAATACCCGGCTGATTTACCTTCCTAGGGTTACTGTTAGGCTTAGGCCTAGGACTTTTAAAACCAGGAAGCCCTGGGCTCCAGGCACACTGCAGCTGCAAAAGGCATCCCAAGGGGAGCGCAAAAGTGACGCAACTTGGCTGCCACCACTGATATTTCCATGAGACCATCCCGAACCATAGGCTGATTTTCCTTCCTAGGGTTAAGGTTTGAGTTACGCCTAGGGTAAGGGTTCTATTAACCAGAAAGCCCTGAGTTCCAAGAACACAGCAGCTGCGAAGGACTAGCCAAGAAGAGCGCAAAAGTACCACAACATGCCTGCCTCCACAGCTTTTTCCTTGGGGACATGCCTAATTCCTGGCTGATTTGCCTTTCTCGTCTTAGGGTTGGGGTTCGGCCTAGGGCTAGGATTTTTAAAAGCAGGAAGCCCTGAGTTCCAGGCACACTGCAGCTGTGAAAGGCATCCAAAAGGGAGTGCAAAAGTGCCACAACATGGCTGCTTTCACGGCTTTTTCCTTGGCAAGACGCCTAACATCAGGCTGATTTACCTTCCCAGGGTTACTGTTAGGCTTAGGCCTAGGGCTAGGATTTTTGAAACTAGGAAGCCCTGGGCTCCAGGCACACTGCAGCTGTTCAAGGCATCCCAAGGGGAGTACTAAAGTGCAACAACATGGCAGCTTTCACAGCTTTTTCCTTGGCACCATCCCTATACCTAGGCTGATTTATCTGCCTAGGGTTAGGGTTAGGGTTCAGCCTAGGGCTTGGATTTCTTTAACCAGGAAGCCCTGAGTTCCAGGCTTACTTCATCTGCCAAAGGCATCCCAAAGGGAGTGCAGAAGTGCCACAACATGGCTGCTTTCACGGCTTTTCCCTTAGGAAGAACCCTAATACCCGGCTGATTTACCTTCCTAGGGTTACTGTTAGGCTTAGGCCTAGGACTTTTAAAACCAGGAAGCCCTGGGCTCCAGGCACACTGCAGCTGCAAAAGGCATCCCAAGGGGAGTGCAAAAGTGACGCAACTTGGCTGCCACCACTGATATTTCCATGAGACCATCCCGAATCATAGGCTGATTTTCCTTCCTAGGGTTAAGGTTTGAGTTACGCCTAGGGTAAGGGTTCTATTAACCAGAAAGCCCTGAGTTCCAAGAACACAGCAGCTGCGAAGGACTAGCCAAGAAGAGCGCAAAAGTACCACAACATGCCTGCCTCCACAGCTTTTTCCTTGGGGACATGCCTAATTCCTGGCTGATTTGCCTTTCTCGTCTTAGGGTTGGGGTTCGGCCTAGGGCTAGGATTTTTAAAAGCAGGAAGCCCTGAGTTCCAGGCACACTGGAGCTGTGAAAGGCATCCAAAAGGGAGTGCAAAAGTGCCACAACATGGCTGCTTTCACGGCTTTTTCCTTGGCAAGACGCCTAACATCAGGCTGATTTACCTTCCCAGGGTTACTGTTAGGCTTAGGCCTAGGGCTAGGATTTTTGAAACTAGGAAGCCCTGGTCTCCAGGCACACTGCAGCTGTTCAAGGCATCCCAAGGGGAGTACAAAAGTGCAACAACATGGCAGCTTTCACAGCTTTTTCCTTGGCACCATCCCTATACCTAGGCTGATTTATCTGCCTAGGGTTAGGGTTAGGGTTCAGCCTAGGGCTTGGATTTCTTTAACCAGGAAGCCCTGAGTTCCAGGCTTACTTCATCTGCCAAAGGCATCCCAAAGGGAGTGCAGAAGTGCCACAACATGGCTGCTTTCACGGCTTTTCCCTTAGGAAGAACCCTAATACCCGGCTGATTTACCTTCCTAGGGTTACTGTTAGGCTTAGGCCTAGGACTTTTAAAACCAGGAAGCCCTGGGCTCCAGGCACACTGCAGCTGCAAAAGGCATCCCAAGGGGAGCGCAAAAGTGACGCAACTTGGCTGCCACCACTGATATTTCCATGAGACCATCCCGAACCATAGGCTGATTTTCCTTCCTAGGGTTAAGGTTTGAGTTACGCCTAGGGTAAGGGTTCTATTAACCAGAAAGCCCTGAGTTCCAAGAACACAGCAGCTGCGAAGGACTAGCCAAGAAGAGCGCAAAAGTACCACAACATGCCTGCCTCCACAGCTTTTTCCTTGGGGACATGCCTAATTCCTGGCTGATTTGCCTTTCTCGTCTTAGGGTTGGGGTTCGGCCTAGGGCTAGGATTTTTAAAAGCAGGAAGCCCTGAGTTCCAGGCACACTGCAGCTGTGAAAGGCATCCAAAAGGGAGTGCAAAAGTGCCACAACATGGCTGCTTTCACGGCTTTTTCCTTGGCAAGACGCCTAACATCAGGCTGATTTACCTTCCCAGGGTTACTGTTAGGCTTAGGCCTAGGGCTAGGATTTTTGAAACTAGGAAGCCCTGGGCTCCAGGCACACTGCAGCTGTTCAAGGCATCCCAAGGGGAGTACTAAAGTGCAACAACATGGCAGCTTTCACAGCTTTTTCCTTGGCACCATCCCTATACCTAGGCTGATTTATCTGCCTAGGGTTAGGGTTAGGGTTCAGCCTAGGGCTTGGATTTCTTTAACCAGGAAGCCCTGAGTTCCAGGCTTACTTCATCTGCCAAAGGCATCCCAAAGGGAGTGCAGAAGTGCCACAACATGGCTGCTTTCACGGCTTTTCCCTTAGGAAGAACCCTAATACCCGGCTGATTTACCTTCCTAGGGTTACTGTTAGGCTTAGGCCTAGGACTTTTAAAACCAGGAAGCCCTGGGCTCCAGGCACACTGCAGCTGCAAAAGGCATCCCAAGGGGAGCGCAAAAGTGACGCAACTTGGCTGCCACCACTGATATTTCCATGAGACCATCCCGAACCATAGGCTGATTTTCCTTCCTAGGGTTAAGGTTTGAGTTACGCCTAGGGTAAGGGTTCTATTAACCAGAAAGCCCTGAGTTCCAAGAACACAGCAGCTGCGAAGGACTAGCCAAGAGCGCAAAAGTACCACAACATGCCTGCCTCCACAGCTTTTTCCTTGGGGACATGCCTAATTCCTGGCTGATTTGCCTTTCTCGTCTTAGGGTTGGGGTTCGGCCTAGGGCTAGGATTTTTAAAAGCAGGAAGCCCTGAGTTCCAGGCACACTGGAGCTGTGAAAGGCATCCAAAAGGGAGTGCAAAAGTGCCACAACATGGCTGCTTTCACGGCTTTTTCCTTGGCAAGAAGCCTAACATCAGGCTGTTTTACTTTCCCAGGGTTACTGTTAGGCTTAGGCCTAGGGCTAGGATTTTTGAAACTAGGAAGCCCTTAGCTCCAGGCACACTGCAGCTGTTCAAGGCATCCCAAGGGGAGTACAAAAGTGCAACAACATGGCAGCTTTCACAGCTTTTTCCTTGGCACCATCCCTATACCTAGGCTGATTTATCTGCCTAGGGTTAGGGTTAGGGTTCAGCCTAGGGCTTGAATTTTTTTAACCAGGAAGCCCTGAGTTCCAGGCTTACTTCATCTGCCAAAGGCATCCCAAAGGGAGTGCAGAAGTGCCACAACATGGCTGCTTTCACGGCTTTTCCCTTAGGAAGAACCCTAATACCCGGCTGATTTACCTTCCTAGGCTTACTGTTAGGCTTAGGCCTAGGACTTTTAAAACCAGGAAGCCCTGGGCTCCAGGTACACTGCAGCTGCGAAAGGCATCCCAAGGGGAGCGCAAAAGTGACGCAACTTGGCTGCCACCACTGATATTTCCATGAGACCATCCCGAACCATAGGTTGATTTTCCTTCCTAGGGTTAAGGTTTGAGTTACGCCTAGGGTAAGGGCTCTATTAACCAGAAAGCCCTGAGTTCCAAGAACACAGCAGCTGCGAAGGACTAGCCAAGAAGAGCGCAAAAGTACCACAACATGCCTGCCTCCACAGCTTTTTCCTTGGGGACATGCCTAATTCCTGGCTGATTTGCCTTTCTCGTCTTAGGGTTGGGGTTCGGCCTAGGGCTAGGATTTTTAAAAGCAGGAAGCCCTGAGTTCCAGGCACACTGGAGCTGTGAAAGGCATCCAAAAGGGAGTGCAAAAGTGCCACAACATGGCTGCTTTCACGGCTTTTTCCTTGGCGAGAAGCCTAACACCAGGCTGACATACTTTCCCAGGGTTACTGTTAGGCTTAGGCCTAGGGCTAGGATTTTTGAAACTAGGAAGCCCTGGGCTCCAGGCACACTGCAGCTGTTCAAGGCATCCCAAGGGGAGTACAAAAGTGCAACAACATGGCAGCTTTCACAGCTTTTTCCTTGGCACCATCCCTATACCTAGGCTGATTTATCTGCCTAGGGTTAGGGTTAGGGTTCAGCCTAGGGCTTGGATTTCTTTAACCAGGAAGCCCTGAGTTCCAGGCTTACTTCATCTGCCAAAGGCATCCCAAAGGGAGTGCAGAAGTGCCACAACATGGCTGCTTTCACGGCTTTTCCCTTAGGAAGAACCCTAATACCCGGCTGATTTACCTTCCTAGGGTTACTGTTAGGCTTAGGCCTAGGACTTTTAAAACCAGGAAGCCCTGGGCTCCAGGCACACTGCAGCTGCAAAAGGCATCCCAAGGGGAGCGCAAAAGTGACGCAACTTGGCTGCCACCACTGATATTTCCATGAGACCATCCCGAACCATAGGCTGATTTTCCTTCCTAGGGTTAAGGTTTGAGTTACGCCTAGGGTAAGGGCTCTATTAACCAGAAAGCCCTGAGTTCCAAGAACACAGCAGCTGCGAAGGACTAGCCAAGAAGAGCGCAAAAGTACCACAACATGCCTGCCTCCACAGCTTTTTCCTTGGGGACATGCCTAATTCCTGGCTGATTTGCCTTTCTCGTCTTAGGGTTGGGGTTCGGCCTAGGGCTAGGATTTTTAAAAGCAGGAAGCCCTGAGTTCCAGGCACACTGCAGCTGTGAAAGGCATCCAAAAGGGAGTGCAAAAGTGCCACAACATGGCTGCTTTCACGGCTTTTTCCTTGGCAAGACGCCTAACATCAGGCTGATTTACCTTCCCAGGGTTACTGTTAGGCTTAGGCCTAGGGCTAGGATTTTTGAAACTAGGAAGCCCTGGGCTCCAGGCACACTGCAGCTGTTCAAGGCATCCCAAGGGGAGTACTAAAGTGCAACAACATGGCAGCTTTCACAGCTTTTTCCTTGGCACCATCCCTATACCTAGGCTGATTTATCTGCCTAGGGTTAGGGTTAGGGTTCAGCCTAGGGCTTGGATTTCTTTAACCAGGAAGCCCTGAGTTCCAGGCTTACTTCATCTGCCAAAGGCATCCCAAAGGGAGTGCAGAAGTGCCACAACATGGCTGCTTTCACGGCTTTTCCCTTAGGAAGAACCCTAATACCCGGCTGATTTACCTTCCTAGGGTTACTGTTAGGCTTAGGCCTAGGACTTTTAAAACCAGGAAGCCCTGGGCTCCAGGCACACTGCAGCTGCAAAAGGCATCCCAAGGGGAGCGCAAAAGTGACGCAACTTGGCTGCCACCACTGATATTTCCATGAGACCATCCCGAACCATAGGCTGATTTTCCTTCCTAGGGTTAAGGTTTGAGTTACGCCTAGGGTAAGGGTTCTATTAACCAGAAAGCCCTGAGTTCCAAGAACACAGCAGCTGCGAAGGACTAGCCAAGAAGAGCGCAAAAGTACCACAACATGCCTGCCTCCACAGCTTTTTCCTTGGGGACATGCCTAATTCCTGGCTGATTTGCCTTTCTCGTCTTAGGGTTGGGGTTCGGCCTAGGGCTAGGATTTTTAAAATCAGGAAGCCCACAGCTCCAGGCACACTGGAGCTGTGAAAGGCATCCAAAAGGGAGTGCAAAAGTGCCACAACATGGCTGCTTTCACGGCTTTTTCCTTGGCAAGACGCCTAACATCAGGCTGATTTACCTTCCCAGGGTTACTGTTAGGCTTAGGCCTAGGGCTAGGATTTTTGAAACTAGGAAGCCCTGGGCTCCAGGCACACTGCAGCTGTTCAAGGCATCCCAAGGGGAGTACTAAAGTGCAACAACATGGCAGCTTTCACAGCTTTTTCCTTGGCACCATCCCTATACCTAGGCTGATTTATCTGCCTAGGGTTAGGGTTAGGGTTCAGCCTAGGGCTTGGATTTCTTTAACCAGGAAGCCCTGAGTTCCAGGCTTACTTCATCTGCCAAAGGCATCCCAAAGGGAGTGCAGAAGTGCCACAACATGGCTGCTTTCACGGCTTTTCCCTTAGGAAGAACCCTAATACCCGGCTGATTTACCTTCCTAGGGTTACTGTTAGGCTTAGGCCTAGGACTTTTAAAACCAGGAAGCCCTGGGCTCCAGGCACACTGCAGCTGCAAAAGGCATCCCAAGGGGAGCGCAAAAGTGACGCAACTTGGCTGCCACCACTGATATTTCCATGAGACCATCCCGAACCATAGGCTGATTTTCCTTCCTAGGGTTAAGGTTTGAGTTACGCCTAGGGTAAGGGCTCTATTAACCAGAAAGCCCTGAGTTCCAAGAACACAGCAGCTGCGAAGGACTAGCCAAGAAGAGCGCAAAAGTACCACAACATGCCTGCCTCCACAGCTTTTTCCTTGGGGACATGCCTAATTCCTGGCTGATTTGCCTTTCTCGTCTTAGGGTTGGGGTTCGGCCTAGGGCTAGGATTTTTAAAAGCAGGAAGCCCTGAGTTCCAGGCACACTGCAGCTGTGAAAGGCATCCAAAAGGGAGTGCAAAAGTGCCACAACATGGCTGCTTTCACGGCTTTTTCCTTGGCAAGACGCCTAACATCAGGCTGATTTACCTTCCCAGGGTTACTGTTAGGCTTAGGCCTAGGGCTAGGATTTTTGAAACTAGGAAGCCCTGGGCTCCAGGCACACTGCAGCTGTTCAAGGCATCCCAAGGGGAGTACTAAAGTGCAACAACATGGCAGCTTTCACAGCTTTTTCCTTGGCACCATCCCTATACCTAGGCTGATTTATCTGCCTAGGGTTAGGGTTAGGGTTCAGCCTAGGGCTTGGATTTCTTTAACCAGGAAGCCCTGAGTTCCAGGCTTACTTCATCTGCCAAAGGCATCCCAAAGGGAGTGCAGAAGTGCCACAACATGGCTGCTTTCACGGCTTTTCCCTTAGGAAGAACCCTAATACCCGGCTGATTTACCTTCCTAGGGTTACTGTTAGGCTTAGGCCTAGGACTTTTAAAACCAGGAAGCCCTGGGCTCCAGGCACACTGCAGCTGCAAAAGGCATCCCAAGGGGAGCGCAAAAGTGACGCAACTTGGCTGCCACCACTGATATTTCCATGAGACCATCCCGAACCATAGGCTGATTTTCCTTCCTAGGGTTAAGGTTTGAGTTACGCCTAGGGTAAGGGTTCTATTAACCAGAAAGCCCTGAGTTCCAAGAACACAGCAGCTGCGAAGGACTAGCCAAGAAGAGCGCAAAAGTACCACAACATGCCTGCCTCCACAGCTTTTTCCTTGGGGACATGCCTAATTCCTGGCTGATTTGCCTTTCTCGTCTTAGGGTTGGGGTTCGGCCTAGGGCTAGGATTTTTAAAATCAGGAAGCCCACAGCTCCAGGCACACTGGAGCTGTGAAAGGCATCCAAAAGGGAGTGCAAAAGTGCCACAACATGGCTGCTTTCACGGCTTTTTCCTTGGCAAGACGCCTAACATCAGGCTGATTTACCTTCCCAGGGTTACTGTTAGGCTTAGGCCTAGGGCTAGGATTTTTGAAACTAGGAAGCCCTTAGCTCCAGGCACACTGCAGCTGTTCAAGGCATCCCAAGGGGAGTACAAAAGTGCAACAACATGGCAGCTTTCACAGCTTTTTCCTTGGCACCATCCCTATACCTAGGCTGATTTATCTGCCTAGGGTTAGGGTTAGGGTTCAGCCTAGGGCTTGGATTTCTTTAACCAGGAAGCCCTGAGTTCCAGGCTTACTTCATCTGCCAAAGGCATCCCAAAGGGAGTGCAGAAGTGCCACAACATGGCTGCTTTCACGGCTTTTCCCTTAGGAAGAACCCTAATACCCGGCTGATTTACCTTCCTAGGGTTACTGTTAGGCTTAGGCCTAGGACTTTTAAAACCAGGAAGCCCTGGGCTCCAGGCACACTGCAGCTGCAAAAGGCATCCCAAGGGGAGCGCAAAAGTGACGCAACTTGGCTGCCACCACTGATATTTCCATGAGACCATCCCGAACCATAGGCTGATTTTCCTTCCTAGGGTTAAGGTTTGAGTTACGCCTAGGGTAAGGGCTCTATTAACCAGAAAGCCCTGAGTTCCAAGAACACAGCAGCTGCGAAGGACTAGCCAAGAAGAGCGCAAAAGTACCACAACATGCCTGCCTCCACAGCTTTTTCCTTGGGGACATGCCTAATTCCTGGCTGATTTGCCTTTCTCGTCTTAGGGTTGGGGTTCGGCCTAGGGCTAGGATTTTTAAAAGCAGGAAGCCCTGAGTTCCAGGCACACTGCAGCTGTGAAAGGCATCCAAAAGGGAGTGCAAAAGTGCCACAACATGGCTGCTTTCACGGCTTTTTCCTTGGCAAGACGCCTAACATCAGGCTGATTTACCTTCCCAGGGTTACTGTTAGGCTTAGGCCTAGGGCTAGGATTTTTGAAACTAGGAAGCCCTGGGCTCCAGGCACACTGCAGCTGTTCAAGGCATCCCAAGGGGAGTACAAAAGTGCAACAACATGGCAGCTTTCACAGCTTTTTCCTTGGCACCATCCCTATACCTAGGCTGATTTATCTGCCTAGGGTTAGGGTTAGGGTTCAGCCTAGGGCTTGGATTTCTTTAACCAGGAAGCCCTGAGTTCCAGGCTTACTTCATCTGCCAAAGGCATCCCAAAGGGAGTGCAGAAGTGCCACAACATGGCTGCTTTCACGGCTTTTCCCTTAGGAAGAACCCTAATACCCGGCTGATTTACCTTCCTAGGGTTACTGTTAGGCTTAGGCCTAGGACTTTTAAAACCAGGAAGCCCTGGGCTCCAGGCACACTGCAGCTGCAAAAGGCATCCCAAGGGGAGCGCAAAAGTGACGCAACTTGGCTGCCACCACTGATATTTCCATGAGACCATCCCGAACCATAGGCTGATTTTCCTTCCTAGGGTTAAGGTTTGAGTTACGCCTAGGGTAAGGGTTCTATTAACCAGAAAGCCCTGAGTTCCAAGAACACAGCAGCTGCGAAGGACTAGCCAAGAAGAGCGCAAAAGTACCACAACATGCCTGCCTCCACAGCTTTTTCCTTGGGGACATGCCTAATTCCTGGCTGATTTGCCTTTCTCGTCTTAGGGTTGGGGTTCGGCCTAGGGCTAGGATTTTTAAAAGCAGGAAGCCCTGAGTTCCAGGCACACTGGAGCTGTGAAAGGCATCCAAAAGGGAGTGCAAAAGTGCCACAACATGGCTGCTTTCACGGCTTTTTCCTTGGCAAGAAGCCTAACATCAGGCTGTTTTACTTTCCCAGGGTTACTGTTAGGCTTAGGCCTAGGGCTAGGATTTTTGAAACTAGGAAGCCCTTAGCTCCAGGCACACTGCAGCTGTTCAAGGCATCCCAAGGGGAGTACAAAAGTGCAACAACATGGCAGCTTTCACAGCTTTTTCCTTGGCACCATCCCTATACCTAGGCTGATTTATCTGCCTAGGGTTAGGGTTAGGGTTCAGCCTAGGGCTTGAATTTTTTTAACCAGGAAGCCCTGAGTTCCAGGCTTACTTCATCTGCCAAAGGCATCCCAAAGGGAGTGCAGAAGTGCCACAACATGGCTGCTTTCACGGCTTTTCCCTTAGGAAGAACCCTAATACCCGGCTGATTTACCTTCCTAGGCTTACTGTTAGGCTTAGGCCTAGGACTTTTAAAACCAGGAAGCCCTGGGCTCCAGGTACACTGCAGCTGCGAAAGGCATCCCAAGGGGAGCGCAAAAGTGACGCAACTTGGCTGCCACCACTGATATTTCCATGAGACCATCCCGAACCATAGGTTGATTTTCCTTCCTAGGGTTAAGGTTTGAGTTACGCCTAGGGTAAGGGCTCTATTAACCAGAAAGCCCTGAGTTCCAAGAACACAGCAGCTGCGAAGGACTAGCCAAGAAGAGCGCAAAAGTACCACAACATGCCTGCCTCCACAGCTTTTTCCTTGGGGACATGCCTAATTCCTGGCTGATTTGCCTTTCTCGTCTTAGGGTTGGGGTTCGGCCTAGGGCTAGGATTTTTAAAAGCAGGAAGCCCTGAGTTCCAGGCACACTGGAGCTGTGAAAGGCATCCAAAAGGGAGTGCAAAAGTGCCACAACATGGCTGCTTTCACGGCTTTTTCCTTGGCGAGAAGCCTAACACCAGGCTGACATACTTTCCCAGGGTTACTGTTAGGCTTAGGCCTAGGGCTAGGATTTTTGAAACTAGGAAGCCCTGGGCTCCAGGCACACTGCAGCTGTTCAAGGCATCCCAAGGGGAGTACAAAAGTGCAACAACATGGCAGCTTTCACAGCTTTTTCCTTGGCACCATCCCTATACCTAGGCTGATTTATCTGCCTAGGGTTAGGGTTAGGGTTCAGCCTAGGGCTTGGATTTCTTTAACCAGGAAGCCCTGAGTTCCAGGCTTACTTCATCTGCCAAAGGCATCCCAAAGGGAGTGCAGAAGTGCCACAACATGGCTGCTTTCACGGCTTTTCCCTTAGGAAGAACCCTAATACCCGGCTGATTTACCTTCCTAGGGTTACTGTTAGGCTTAGGCCTAGGACTTTTAAAACCAGGAAGCCCTGGGCTCCAGGCACACTGCAGCTGCAAAAGGCATCCCAAGGGGAGCGCAAAAGTGACGCAACTTGGCTGCCACCACTGATATTTCCATGAGACCATCCCGAACCATAGGCTGATTTTCCTTCCTAGGGTTAAGGTTTGAGTTACGCCTAGGGTAAGGGCTCTATTAACCAGAAAGCCCTGAGTTCCAAGAACACAGCAGCTGCGAAGGACTAGCCAAGAAGAGCGCAAAAGTACCACAACATGCCTGCCTCCACAGCTTTTTCCTTGGGGACATGCCTAATTCCTGGCTGATTTGCCTTTCTCGTCTTAGGGTTGGGGTTCGGCCTAGGGCTAGGATTTTTAAAAGCAGGAAGCCCTGAGTTCCAGGCACACTGGAGCTGTGAAAGGCATCCAAAAGGGAGTGCAAAAGTGCCACAACATGGCTGCTTTCACGGCTTTTTCCTTGGCAAGACGCCTAACATCAGGCTGATTTACCTTCCCAGGGTTACTGTTAGGCTTAGGCCTAGGGCTAGGATTTTTGAAACTAGGAAGCCCTGGGCTCCAGGCACACTGCAGCTGTTCAAGGCATCCCAAGGGGAGTAAAAAAGTGCAACAACATGGCAGCTTTCACAGCTTTTTCCTTGGCACCATCCCTATACCTAGGCTGATTTATCTGCCTAGGGTTAGGGTTAGGGTTCAGCCTAGGGCTTGGATTTCTTTAACCAGGAAGCCCTGAGTTCCAGGCTTACTTCATCTGCCAAAGGCATCCCAAAGGGAGTGCAGAAGTGCCACAACATGGCTGCTTTCACGGCTTTTCCCTTAGGAAGAACCCTAATACCCGGCTGATTTACCTTCCTAGGGTTACTGTTAGGCTTAGGCCTAGGACTTTTAAAACCAGGAAGCCCTGGGCTCCAGGCACACTGCAGCTGCAAAAGGCATCCCAAGGGGAGCGCAAAAGTGACGCAACTTGGCTGCCACCACTGATATTTCCATGAGACCATCCCGAACCATAGGCTGATTTTCCTTCCTAGGGTTAAGGTTTGAGTTACGCCTAGGGTAAGGGTTCTATTAACCAGAAAGCCCTGAGTTCCAAGAACACAGCAGCTGCGAAGGACTAGCCAAGAGCGCAAAAGTACCACAACATGCCTGCCTCCACAGCTTTTTCCTTGGGGACATGCCTAATTCCTGGCTGATTTGCCTTTCTCGTCTTAGGGTTGGGGTTCGGCCTAGGGCTAGGATTTTTAAAAGCAGGAAGCCCTGAGTTCCAGGCACACTGGAGCTGTGAAAGGCATCCAAAAGGGAGTGCAAAAGTGCCACAACATGGCTGCTTTCACGGCTTTTTCCTTGGCAAGAAGCCTAACATCAGGCTGTTTTACTTTCCCAGGGTTACTGTTAGGCTTAGGCCTAGGGCTAGGATTTTTGAAACTAGGAAGCCCTTAGCTCCAGGCACACTGCAGCTGTTCAAGGCATCCCAAGGGGAGTACAAAAGTGCAACAACATGGCAGCTTTCACAGCTTTTTCCTTGGCACCATCCCTATACCTAGGCTGATTTATCTGCCTAGGGTTAGGGTTAGGGTTGAGCCTAGGGCTTGAATTTTTTTAACCAGGAAGCCCTGAGTTCCAGGCTTACTTCATCTGCCAAAGGCATCCCAAAGGGAGTGCAGAAGTGCCACAACATGGCTGCTTTCACGGCTTTTCCCTTAGGAAGAACCCTAATACCCGGCTGATTTACCTTCCTAGGCTTACTGTTAGGCTTAGGCCTAGGACTTTTAAAACCAGGAAGCCCTGGGCTCCAGGTACACTGCAGCTGCGAAAGGCATCCCAAGGGGAGCGCAAAAGTGACGCAACTTGGCTGCCACCACTGATATTTCCATGAGACCATCCCGAACCATAGGTTGATTTTCCTTCCTAGGGTTAAGGTTTGAGTTACGCCTAGGGTAAGGGCTCTATTAACCAGAAAGCCCTGAGTTCCAAGAACACAGCAGCTGCGAAGGACTAGCCAAGAAGAGCGCAAAAGTACCACAACATGCCTGCCTCCACAGCTTTTTCCTTGGGGACATGCCTAATTCCTGGCTGATTTGCCTTTCTCGTCTTAGGGTTGGGGTTCGGCCTAGGGCTAGGATTTTTAAAAGCAGGAAGCCCTGAGTTCCAGGCACACTGGAGCTGTGAAAGGCATCCAAAAGGGAGTGCAAAAGTGCCACAACATGGCTGCTTTCACGGCTTTTTCCTTGGCGAGAAGCCTAACACCAGGCTGACATACTTTCCCAGGGTTACTGTTAGGCTTAGGCCTAGGGCTAGGATTTTTGAAACTAGGAAGCCCTGGGCTCCAGGCACACTGCAGCTGTTCAAGGCATCCCAAGGGGAGTACAAAAGTGCAACAACATGGCAGCTTTCACAGCTTTTTCCTTGGCACCATCCCTATACCTAGGCTGATTTATCTGCCTAGGGTTAGGGTTAGGGTTCAGCCTAGGGCTTGGATTTCTTTAACCAGGAAGCCCTGAGTTCCAGGCTTACTTCATCTGCCAAAGGCATCCCAAAGGGAGTGCAGAAGTGCCACAACATGGCTGCTTTCACGGCTTTTCCCTTAGGAAGAACCCTAATACCCGGCTGATTTACCTTCCTAGGGTTACTGTTAGGCTTAGGCCTAGGACTTTTAAAACCAGGAAGCCCTGGGCTCCAGGCACACTGCAGCTGCAAAAGGCATCCCAAGGGGAGCGCAAAAGTGACGCAACTTGGCTGCCACCACTGATATTTCCATGAGACCATCCCGAACCATAGGCTGATTTTCCTTCCTAGGGTTAAGGTTTGAGTTACGCCTAGGGTAAGGGCTCTATTAACCAGAAAGCCCTGAGTTCCAAGAACACAGCAGCTGCGAAGGACTAGCCAAGAAGAGCGCAAAAGTACCACAACATGCCTGCCTCCACAGCTTTTTCCTTGGGGACATGCCTAATTCCTGGCTGATTTGCCTTTCTCGTCTTAGGGTTGGGGTTCGGCCTAGGGCTAGGATTTTTAAAAGCAGGAAGCCCTGAGTTCCAGGCACACTGCAGCTGTGAAAGGCATCCAAAAGGGAGTGCAAAAGTGCCACAACATGGCTGCTTTCACGGCTTTTTCCTTGGCAAGACGCCTAACATCAGGCTGATTTACCTTCCCAGGGTTACTGTTAGGCTTAGGCCTAGGGCTAGGATTTTTGAAACTAGGAAGCCCTGGGCTCCAGGCACACTGCAGCTGTTCAAGGCATCCCAAGGGGAGTACTAAAGTGCAACAACATGGCAGCTTTCACAGCTTTTTCCTTGGCACCATCCCTATACCTAGGCTGATTTATCTGCCTAGGGTTAGGGTTAGGGTTCAGCCTAGGGCTTGGATTTCTTTAACCAGGAAGCCCTGAGTTCCAGGCTTACTTCATCTGCCAAAGGCATCCCAAAGGGAGTGCAGAAGTGCCACAACATGGCTGCTTTCACGGCTTTTCCCTTAGGAAGAACCCTAATACCCGGCTGATTTACCTTCCTAGGGTTACTGTTAGGCTTAGGCCTAGGACTTTTAAAACCAGGAAGCCCTGGGCTCCAGGCACACTGCAGCTGCAAAAGGCATCCCAAGGGGAGCGCAAAAGTGACGCAACTTGGCTGCCACCACTGATATTTCCATGAGACCATCCCGAACCATAGGCTGATTTTCCTTCCTAGGGTTAAGGTTTGAGTTACGCCTAGGGTAAGGGTTCTATTAACCAGAAAGCCCTGAGTTCCAAGAACACAGCAGCTGCGAAGGACTAGCCAAGAAGAGCGCAAAAGTACCACAACATGCCTGCCTCCACAGCTTTTTCCTTGGGGACATGCCTAATTCCTGGCTGATTTGCCTTTCTCGTCTTAGGGTTGGGGTTCGGCCTAGGGCTAGGATTTTTAAAATCAGGAAGCCCACAGCTCCAGGCACACTGGAGCTGTGAAAGGCATCCAAAAGGGAGTGCAAAAGTGCCACAACATGGCTGCTTTCACGGCTTTTTCCTTGGCAAGACGCCTAACATCAGGCTGATTTACCTTCCCAGGGTTACTGTTAGGCTTAGGCCTAGGGCTAGGATTTTTGAAACTAGGAAGCCCTGGGCTCCAGGCACACTGCAGCTGTTCAAGGCATCCCAAGGGGAGTACTAAAGTGCAACAACATGGCAGCTTTCACAGCTTTTTCCTTGGCACCATCCCTATACCTAGGCTGATTTATCTGCCTAGGGTTAGGGTTAGGCTTCAGCCTAGGGCTTGGATTTCTTTAACCAGGAAGCCCTGAGTTCCAGGCTTACTTCATCTGCCAAAGGCATCCCAAAGGGAGTGCAGAAGTGCCACAACATGGCTGCTTTCACGGCTTTTCCCTTAGGAAGAACCCTAATACCCGGCTGATTTACCTTCCTAGGGTTACTGTTAGGCTTAGGCCTAGGACTTTTAAAACCAGGAAGCCCTGGGCTCCAGGCACACTGCAGCTGCAAAAGGCATCCCAAGGGGAGCGCAAAAGTGACGCAACTTGGCTGCCACCACTGATATTTCCATGAGACCATCCCGAACCATAGGCTGATTTTCCTTCCTAGGGTTAAGGTTTGAGTTACGCCTAGGGTAAGGGTTCTATTAACCAGAAAGCCCTGAGTTCCAAGAACACAGCAGCTGCGAAGGACTAGCCAAGAAGAGCGCAAAAGTACCACAACATGCCTGCCTCCACAGCTTTTTCCTTGGGGACATGCCTAATTCCTGGCTGATTTGCCTTTCTCGTCTTAGGGTTGGGGTTCGGCCTAGGGCTAGGATATTTAAAATCAGGAAGCCCACAGCTCCAGGCACACTGGAGCTGTGAAAGGCATCCAAAAGGGAGTGCAAAAGTGCCACAACATGGCTGCTTTCACGGCTTTTTCCTTGGCAAGACGCCTAACATCAGGCTGATTTACCTTCCCAGGGTTACTGTTAGGCTTAGGCCTAGGGCTAGGATTTTTGAAACTAGGAAGCCCTGGTCTCCAGGCACACTGCAGCTGTTCAAGGCATCCCAAGGGGAGTACAAAAGTGCAACAACATGGCAGCTTTCACAGCTTTTTCCTTGGAACCATCCCTATACCTAGGCTGATTTATCTGCCTAGGGTTAGGGTTAGGGTTCAGCCTAGGGCTTGGATTTCTTTAACCAGGAAGCCCTGAGTTCCAGGCTTACTTCATCTGCCAAAGGCATCCCAAAGGGAGTGCAGAAGTGCCACAACATGGCTGCTTTCACGGCTTTTCCCTTAGGAAGAACCCTAATACCCGGCTGATTTACCTTCCTAGGGTTACTGTTAGGCTTAGGCCTAGGACTTTTAAAACCAGGAAGCCCTGGGCTCCAGGCACACTGCAGCTGCAAAAGGCATCCCAAGGGGAGCGCAAAAGTGACGCAACTTGGCTGCCACCACTGATATTTCCATGAGACCATCCCGAACCATAGGCTGATTTTCCTTCCTAGGGTTAAGGTTTGAGTTACGCCTAGGGTAAGGGCTCTATTAACCAGAAAGCCCTGAGTTCCAAGAACACAGCAGCTGCGAAGGACTAGCCAAGAAGAGCGCAAAAGTACCACAACATGCCTGCCTCCACAGCTTTTTCCTTGGGGACATGCCTAATTCCTGGCTGATTTGCCTTTCTCGTCTTAGGGTTGGGGTTCGGCCTAGGGCTAGGATTTTTAAAAGCAGGAAGCCCTGAGTTCCAGGCACACTGGAGCTGTGAAAGGCATCCAAAAGGGAGTGCAAAAGTGCCACAACATGGCTGCTTTCACGGCTTTTTCCTTGGCGAGAAGCCTAACACCAGGCTGACATACTTTCCCAGGGTTACTGTTAGGCTTAGGCCTAGGGCTAGGATTTTTGAAACTAGGAAGCCCTGGGCTCCAGGCACACTGCAGCTGTTCAAGGCATCCCAAGGGGAGTACAAAAGTGCAACAACATGGCAGCTTTCACAGCTTTTTCCTTGGCACCATCCCTATACCTAGGCTGATTTATCTGCCTAGGGTTAGGGTTAGGGTTCAGCCTAGGGCTTGAATTTTTTTAACCAGGAAGCCCTGAGTTCCAGGCTTACTTCATCTGCCAAAGGCATCCCAAAGGGAGTGCAGAAGTGCCACAACATGGCTGCTTTCACGGCTTTTCCCTTAGGAAGAACCCTAATACCCGGCTGATTTACCTTCCTAGGGTTACTGTTAGGCTTAGGCCTAGGACTTTTAAAACCAGGAAGCCCTGGGCTCCAGGCACACTGCAGCTGCGAAAGGCATCCCAAGGGGAGCGCAAAAGTGACGCAACTTGGCTGCCACCACTGATATTTCCATGAGACCATCCCGAACCATAGGCTGATTTTCCTTCCTAGGGTTAAGGTTTGAGTTACGCCTAGGGTAAGGGCTCTATTAACCAGAAAGCCCTGAGTTCCAAGAACACAGCAGCTGCGAAGGACTAGCCAAGAAGAGCGCAAAAGTACCACAACATGCCTGCCTCCACAGCTTTTTCCTTGGGGACATGCCTAATTCCTGGCTGATTTGCCTTTCTCGTCTTAGGGTTGGGGTTCGGCCTAGGGCTAGGATTTTTAAAATCAGGAAGCCCTGAGTTCCAGGCACACTGGAGCTGTGAAAGGCATCCAAAAGGGAGTGCAAAAGTGCCACAACATGGCTGCTTTCACGGCTTTTTCCTTGGCAAGACGCCTAATATCAGGCTGACATACTTTCCCGGGGTTACTGTTAGGCTTAGGCCTAGGGCTAGGATTTTTGAAACTAGGAAGCCCTGGGCTCCAGGCACACTGCAGCTGTTCAAGGCATCCCAAGGGGAGTACAAAAGTGCAACAACATGGCAGCTTTCACAGCTTTTTCCTTGGCACCATCCCTATACCTAGGCTGATTTATCTGCCTAGGGTTAGGGTTAGGGTTCAGCCTAGGGCTTGGATTTCTTTAACCAGGAAGCCCTGAGTTCCAGGCTTACTTCATCTGCCAAAGGCATCCCAAAGGGAGTGCAGAAGTGCCACAACATGGCTGCTTTCACGGCTTTTCCCTTAGGAAGAACCCTAATACCCGGCTGATTTACCTTCCTAGGGTTACTGTTAGGCTTAGGCCTAGGACTTTTAAAACCAGGAAGCCCTGGGCTCCAGGCACACTGCAGCTGCAAAAGGCATCCCAAGGGGAGCGCAAAAGTGACGCAACTTGGCTGCCACCACTGATATTTCCATGAGACCATCCCGAACCATAGGTTGATTTTCCTTCCTAGGGTTAAGGTTTGAGTTACGCCTAGGGTAAGGGTTCTATTAACCAGAAAGCCCTGAGTTCCAAGAACACAGCAGCTGCGAAGGACTAGCCAAGAAGAGCGCAAAAGTACCACAACATGCCTGCCTCCACAGCTTTTTCCTTGCGGACATGCCTAATTCCTGGCTGATTTGCCTTTCTCGTCTTAGGGTTGGGGTTCGGCCTAGGGCTAGGATTTTTAAAAGCAGGAAGCCCTGAGTTCCAGGCACACTGGAGCTGTGAAAGGCATCCAAAAGGGAGTGCAAAAGTGCCACAACATGGCTGCTTTCACGGCTTTTTCCTTGGCAAGACGCCTAACATCAGGCTGATTTACTTTCCCAGGGTTACTGTTAGGCTTAGGCCTAGGGCTAGGATTTTTGAAACTAGGAAGCCCTGGGCTCCAGGCACACTGCAGCTGTTCAAGGCATCCCAAGGGGAGTACAAAAGTGCAACAACATGGCAGCTTTCACAGCTTTTTCCTTGGCACCATCCCTATACCTAGGCTGATTTATCTGCCTAGGGTTAGGGTTAGGGTTCAGCCTAGGGCTTGGATTTCTTTAACCAGGAAGCCCTGAGTTCCAGGCTTACTTCATCTGCCAAAGGCATCCCAAAGGGAGTGCAGAAGTGCCACAACATGGCTGCTTTCACGGCTTTTCCCTTAGGAAGAACCCTAATACCCGGCTGATTTACCTTCCTAGGGTTACTGTTAGGCTTAGGCCTAGGACTTTTAAAACCAGGAAGCCCTGGGCTCCAGGCACACTGCAGCTGCAAAAGGCATCCCAAGGGGAGCGCAAAAGTGACGCAACTTGGCTGCCACCACTGATATTTCCATGAGACCATCCCGAACCATAGGCTGATTTTCCTTCCTAGGGTTAAGGTTTGAGTTACGCCTAGGGTAAGGGTTCTATTAACCAGAAAGCCCTGAGTTCCAAGAACACAGCAGCTGCGAAGGACTAGCCAAGAAGAGCGCAAAAGTACCACAACATGCCTGCCTCCACAGCTTTTTCCTTGGGGACATGCCTAATTCCTGGCTGATTTGCCTTTCTCGTCTAAGGGTTGGGGTTCGGCCTAGGGCTAGGATTTTTAAAAGCAGGAAGCCCTGAGTTCCAGGCACACTGGAGCTGTGAAAGGCATCCAAAAGGGAGTGCAAAAAAGCCACAACATGGCTGCTTTCACGGCTTTTTCCTTGGCAAGAAGCCTAACATCAGGCTGATTTACTTTCCCAGGGTTACTGTTAGGCTTAGGCCTAGGGCTAGGATTTTTGAAACTAGGAAGCCCTTAGCTCCAGGCACACTGCAGCTGTTCAAGGCATCCCAAGGGGAGTACAAAAGTGCAACAACATGGCAGCTTTCACAGCTTTTTCCTTGGCACCATCCCTATACCTAGGCTGATTTATCTGCCTAGGGTTAGGGTTAGGGTTCAGCCTAGGGCTTGGATTTCTTTAACCAGGAAGCCCTGAGTTCCAGGCTTACTTCATCTGCCAAAGGCATCCCAAAGGGAGTGCAGAAGTGCCACAACATGGCTGCTTTCACGGCTTTTCCCTTAGGAAGAACCCTAATACCCGGCTGATTTACCTTCCTAGGGTTACTGTTAGGCTTAGGCCTAGGACTTTTAAAACCAGGAAGCCCTGGGCTCCAGGCACACTGCAGCTGCGAAAGGCATCCCAAGGGGAGCGCAAAAGTGACGCAACTTGGCTGCCACCACTGATATTTCCATGAGACCATCCCGAACCATAGGCTGATTTTCCTTCCTAGGGTTAAGGTTTGAGTTACGCCTAGGGTAAGGGTTCTATTAACCAGAAAGCCCTGAGTTCCAAGAACACAGCAGCTGCGAAGGACTAGCCAAGAAGAGCGCAAAAGTACCACAACATGCCTGCCTCCACAGCTTTTTCCTTGGGGACATGCCTAATTCCTGGCTGATTTGCCTTTCTCGTCTTAGGGTTGGGGTTCGGCCTAGGGCTAGGATTTTTAAAAGCAGGAAGCCCTGAGTTCCAGGCACACTGGAGCTGTGAAAGGCATCCAAAAGGGAGTGCAAAAGTGCCACAACATGGCTGCTTTCATGGCTTTTTCCTTGGCAAGAAGCCGAACATCAGGCTGATTTACTTTCCCAGGGTTACTGTTAGGCTTAGGCCTAGGGCTAGGATTTTTGAAACTAGGAAGCCCTTAGCTCCAGGCACACTGCAGCTGTTCAAGGCATCCCAAGGGGAGTACAAAAGTGCAACAACATGGCAGCTTTCACAGCTTTTTCCTTGGCACCATCCCTATACCTAGGCTGATTTATCTGCCTAGGGTTAGGGTTAGGGTTCAGCCTAGGGCTTGGATTTCTTTAACCAGGAAGCCCTGAGTTCCAGGCTTACTTCATCTGCCAAAGGCATCCCAAAGGGAGTGCAGAAGTGCCACAACATGGCTGCTTTCACGGCTTTTCCCTTAGGAAGAACCCTAATACCCGGCTGATTTACCTTCCTAGGGTTACTGTTAGGCTTAGGCCTAGGACTTTTAAAACCAGGAAGCCCTGGGCTCCAGGCACACTGCAGCTGCAAAAGGCATCCCAAGGGGAGCGCAAAAGTGACGCAACTTGGCTGCCACCACTGATATTTCCATGAGACCATCCCGAACCATAGGTTGATTTTCCTTCCTAGGGTTAAGGTTTGAGTTACGCCTAGGGTAAGGGCTCTATTAACCAGAAAGCCCTGAGTTCCAAGAACACAGCAGCTGCGAAGGACTAGCCAAGAAGAGCGCAAAAGTACCACAACATGCCTGCCTCCACAGCTTTTTCCTTGGGGACATGCCTAATTCCTGGCTGATTTGCCTTTCTCGTCTTAGGGTTGGGGTTCGGCCTAGGGCTAGTATTTTTAAAAGCAGGAAGCCCTGAGTTCCAGGCACACTGGAGCTGTGAAAGGCATCCAAAAGGGAGTGCAAAGGTGTCACAACATGGCTGCTTTCACGGCATTTTCCTTGGCAAGAAGCCTAACATCAGGCTGATTTACTTTCCCAGGGTTACTGTTAGGCTTAGGCCTAGGGCTAGGATTTTTGAAACTAGGAAGCCCTTAGCTCCAGGCACACTGCAGCTGTTCAAGGCATCCCAAGGGGAGTACAAAAGTGCAACAACATGGCAGCTTTCACAGCTTTTTCCTTGGCACCATCCCTATACCTAGGCTGATTTATCTGCCTAGGGTTAGGGTTAGGGTTCAGCCTAGGGCTTGGATTTCTTTAACCAGGAAGCCCTGAGTTCCAGGCTTACTTCATCTGCCAAAGGCATCCCAAAGGGAGTGCAGAAGTGCCACAACATGGCTGCTTTCACGGCTTTTCCCTTAGGAAGAACCCTAATACCCGGCTGATTTACCTTCCTAGGGTTACTGTTAGGCTTAGGCCTAGGACTTTTAAAACCAGGAAGCCCTGGGCTCCAGGCACACTGCAGCTGCAAAAGGCATCCCAAGGGGAGCGCAAAAGTGACGCAACTTGGCTGCCACCACTGATATTTCCATGAGACCATCCCGAACCATAGGTTGATTTTCCTTCCTAGGGTTAAGGTTTGAGTTACGCCTAGGGTAAGGGCTCTATTAACCAGAAAGCCCTGAGTTCCAAGAACACAGCAGCTGCGAAGGACTAGCCAAGAAGAGCACAAAAGTACCACAACATGCCTGCCTCCACAGCTTTTTCCTTGGGGACATGCCTAATTCCTGGCTGATTTGCCTTTCTCGTCTTAGGGTTGCGGTTCGGCCTAGGGCTAGGATTTTTAAAAGCAGGAAGCCCTGAGTTCCAGGCACACTGGAGCTGTGAAAGGCATCCAAAAGGGAGTGCAAAAGTGCCACAACATGGCTGCTTTCACGGCTTTTTCCTTGGCGAGAAGCCTAACACCAGGCTGACATACTTTCCCAGGGTTACTGTTAGGCTTAGGCCTAGGGCTAGGATTTTTGAAACTAGGAAGCCCTGGGCTCCAGGCACACTGCAGCTGTTCAAGGCATCCCAAGGGGAGTACAAAAGTGCAACAACATGGCAGCTTTCACAGCTTTTTCCTTGGCACCATCCCTATACCTAGGCTGATTTATCTGCCTAGGGTTAGGGTTAGGGTTCAGCCTAGGGCTTGGATTTCTTTAACCAGGAAGCCCTGAGTTCCAGGCTTACTTCATCTGCCAAAGGCATCCCAAAGGGAGTGCAGAAGTGCCACAACATGGCTGCTTTCACGGCTTTTCCCTTAGGAAGAACCCTAATACCCGGCTGATTTACCTTCCTAGGGTTACTGTTAGGCTTAGGCCTAGGACTTTTAAAACCAGGAAGCCCTGGGCTCCAGGCACACTGCAGCTGCAAAAGGCATCCCAAGGGGAGCGCAAAAGTGACGCAACTTGGCTGTCACCACTGATATTTCCATGAGACCATCCCGAACCATAGGCTGATTTTCCTTCCTAGGGTTAAGGTTTGAGTTACGCCTAGGGTAAGGGTTCTATTAACCAGAAAGCCCTGAGTTCCAAGAACACAGCAGCTGCGAAGGACTAGCCAAGAAGAGCGCAAAAGTACCACAACATGCCTGCCTCCACAGCTTTTTCCTTGGGGACATGCCTAATTCCTGGCTGATTTGCCTTTCTCGTCTTAGGGTTGCGGTTCGGCCTAGGGCTAGGATTTTTAAAAGCAGGAAGCCCTGAGTTCCAGGCACACTGGAGCTGTGAAAGGCATCCAAAAGGGAGTGCAAAAGTGCCACAACATGGCTGCTTTCACGGCTTTTTCCTTGGCAAGACGCCTAACATCAGGCTGATTTACTTTCCCAGGGTTACTGTTAGGCTTAGGCCTAGGGCTAGGATTTTTGAAACTAGGAAGCCCTGGGCTCCAGGCACACTGCAGCTGTTCAAGGCATCCCAAGGGGAGTACAAAAGTGCAACAACATGGCAGCTTTCACAGCTTTTTCCTTGGCACCATCCCTATACCTAGGCTGATTTATCTGCCTAGGGTTAGGGTTAGGGTTCAGCCTAGGGCTTGGATTTCTTTAACCAGGAAGCCCTGAGTTCCAGGCTTACTTCATCTGCCAAAGGCATCCCAAAGGGAGTGCAGAAGTGCCACAACATGGCTGCTTTCACGGCTTTTCCCTTAGGAAGAACCCTAATACCCGGCTGATTTACCTTCCTAGGGTTACTGTTAGGCTTAGGCCTAGGACTTTTAAAACCAGGAAGCCCTGGGCTCCAGGCACACTGCAGCTGCAAAAGGCATCCCAAGGGGAGCGCAAAAGTGACGCAACTTGGCTGCCACCACTGATATTTCCATGAGACCATCCCGAACCATAGGCTGATTTTCCTTCCTAGGGTTAAGGTTTGAGTTACGCCTAGGGTAAGGGTTCTATTAACCAGAAAGCCCCGAGTTCCAAGAACACAGCAGCTGCGAAGGACTAGCCAAGAAGAGCGCAAAAGTACCACAACATGCCTGCCTCCACAGCTTTTTCCTTGGGGACAAGCCTAATTCCTTGCTGATTTGCCTTTCTCGTCTTAGGGTTGGGGTTCACCCTAGGGCTAGGATTTTTAAAAGCAGGAAGCCCTGAGTTCCAGGCACACTGGAGCTGTTAAAGGCATCCAAAAGGGAGTGCAAAAGTGCCACAACATGGCTGCTTTCACGGCTTTTTCCTTGGCAAGACGCCTAACATCAGGCTGATTTACCTTCCCAGGGTTACTGTTAGGCTTAGGCCTAGGGCTAGGATTTTTGAAACTAGGAAGCCCTGGTCTCCAGGCACACTGCAGCTGTTCAAGGCATCCCAAGGGGAGTACAAAAGTGCAACAACATGGCAGCTTTCACAGCTTTTTCCTTGGCACCATCCCTATACCTAGGCTGATTTATCTGCCTAGGGTTAGGGTTAGGGTTCAGCCTAGGGCTTGGATTTCTTTAACCAGGAAGCCCTGAGTTCCAGGCTTACTTCATCTGCCAAAGGCATCCCAAAGGGAGTGCAGAAGTGCCACAACATGGCTGCTTTCACGACTTTTCCCTTAGGAAGAACCCTAATACCCGGCTGATTTACCTTCCTAGGGTTACTGTTAGGCTTATGCCTAGGACTTTTAAAACCAGGAAGCCCTGGGCTCCAGGCACACTGCAGCTGCAAAAGGCATCCCAAGGGGAGCGCAAAAGTGACGCAACTTGGCTGCCACCACTGATATTTCCATGAGACCATCCCGAACCATAGGCTGATTTTCCTTCCTAGGGTTAAGGTTTGAGTTACGCCTAGGGTAAGGGCTCTATTAACCAGAAAGCCCTGAGTTCCAAGAACACAGCAGCTGCGAAGGACTAGCCAAGAAGAGCGCAAAAGTACCACAACATGCCTGCCTCCACAGCTTTTTCCTTGGGGACATGCCTAATTCCTGGCTGATTTGCCTTTCTCGTCTTAGGGTTGGGGTTCGGCCTAGGGCTAGGATTTTTAAAAGCAGGAAGCCCTGAGTTCCAGGCACACTGGAGCTGTGAAAGGCATCCAAAAGGGAGTGCAAAAGTGCCACAACATGGCTGCTTTCACGGCTTTTTCCTTGGCGAGAAGCCTAACACCAGGCTGACATACTTTCCCAGGGTTACTGTTAGGCTTAGGCCTAGGGCTAGGATTTTTGAAACTAGGAAGCCCTGGGCTCCAGGCACACTGCAGCTGTTCAAGGCATCCCAAGGGGAGTACAAAAGTGCAACAACATGGCAGCTTTCACAGCTTTTTCCTTGGCACCATCCCTATACCTAGGCTGATTTATCTGCCTAGGGTTAGGGTTAGGGTTCAGCCTAGGGCTTGAATTTTTTTAACCAGGAAGCCCTGAGTTCCAGGCTTACTTCATCTGCCAAAGGCATCCCAAAGGGAGTGCAGAAGTGCCACAACATGGCTGCTTTCACGGCTTTTCCCTTAGGAAGAACCCTAATACCCGGCTGATTTACCTTCCTAGGGTTACTGTTAGGCTTAGGCCTAGGACTTTTAAAACCAGGAAGCCCTGGGCTCCAGGCACACTGCAGCTGCGAAAGGCATCCCAAGGGGAGCGCAAAAGTGACGCAACTTGGCTGCCACCACTGATATTTCCATGAGACCATCCCGAACCATAGGTTGATTTTCCTTCCTAGGGTTAAGGTTTGAGTTACGCCTAGGGTAAGGGCTCTATTAACCAGAAAGCCCTGAGTTCCAAGAACACAGCAGCTGCGAAGGACTAGCCAAGAAGAGCGCAAAAGTACCACAACATGCCTGCCTCCACAGCTTTTTCCTTGGGGACATGCCTAATTCCTGGCTGATTTGCCTTTCTCGTCTTAGGGTTGGGGTTCGGCCTAGGGCTAGGATTTTTAAAAGCAGGAAGCCCTGAGTTCCAGGCACACTGGAGCTGTGAAAGGCATCCAAAAGGGAGTGCAAAAGTGCCACAACATGGCTGCTTTCACGGCTTTTTCCTTGGCAAGACGCCTAATATCAGGCTGACATACTTTCCCGGGGTTACTGTTAGGCTTAGGCCTAGGGCTAGGATTTTTGAAACTAGGAAGCCCTGGGCTCCAGGCACACTGCAGCTGTTCAAGGCATCCCAAGGGGAGTACAAAAGTGCAACAACATGGCAGCTTTCACAGCTTTTTCCTTGGCACCATCCCTATACCTAGGCTGATTTATCTGCCTAGGGTTAGGGTTAGGGTTCAGCCTAGGGCTTGGATTTCTTTAACCAGGAAGCCCTGAGTTCCAGGCTTACTTCATCTGCCAAAGGCATCCCAAAGGGAGTGCAGAAGTGCCACAACATGGCTGCTTTCACGGCTTTTCCCTTAGGAAGAACCCTAATACCTGTCTGATTTACCTTCCTAGGGTTACTGTTAGGCTTAGGCCTAGGACTTTTAAAACCAGGAAGCCCTGGGCTCCAGGCACACTGCAGCTGCAAAAGGCATCCCAAGGGGAGCGCAAAAGTGACGCAACTTGGCTGCCACCACTGATATTTCCATGAGACCATCCCGAACCATAGGCTGATTTTCCTTCCTAGGGTTAAGGTTTGAGTTACGCCTAGGGTAAGGGTTCTATTAACCAGAAAGCCCTGAGTTCCAAGAACACAGCAGCTGCGAAGGACTAGCCGAGAAGAGCGCAAAAGTACCACAACATGCCTGCCTCCACAGCTTTTTCCTTGGGGACATGCCTAATTCCTGGCTGATTTGCCTTTCTCGTCTTAGGTTTGGGGTTCGGCCTAGGGCTAGGATTTTTAAAAGCAGGAAGCCCTGAGTTCCAGGCACACTGGAGCTGTGAAAGGCATCCAAAAGGGAGTGCAAAAGTGCCACAACATGGCTGCTTTCACGGCTTTTTCCTTGGCAAGACGCCTAACATCAGGCTGATTTACCTTCCCAGGGTTACTGTTAGGCTTCGGCCTAGGGCTAGGATTTTTGAAACTAGGAAGCCCTGGGCTCCAGGCACACTGCAGCTGTTCAAGGCATCCCAAGGGGAGTACAAAAGTGCAACAACATGGCAGCTTTCACAGCTTTTTCCTTGGCACCATCCCTATACCTAGGCTGATTTATCTGCCTAGGGTTAGGGTTAGGGTTCAGCCTAGGGCTTGGATTTCTTTAACCAGGAAGCCCTGAGTTCCAGGCTTACTTCATCTGCCAAAGGCATCCCAAAGGGAGTGCAGAAGTGCCACAACATGGCTGCTTTCACGGCTTTTCCCTTAGGAAGAACCCTAATACCCGGCTGATTTACCTTCCTAGGGTTACTGTTAGGCTTAGGCCTAGGACTTTTAAAACCAGGAAGCCCTGGGCTCCAGGCACACTGCAGCTGCAAAAGGCATCCCAAGGGGAGCGCAAAAGTGACGCAACTTGGCTGCCACCACTGATATTTCCATGAGACCATCCCGAACCATAGGTTGATTTTCCTTCCTAGGGTTAAGGTTTGAGTTACGCCTAGGGTAAGGGTTCTATTAACCAGAAAGCCCTGAGTTCCAAGAACACAGCAGCTGCAAAGGACTAGCCAAGAAGAGCGCAAAAGTACCACAACATGCCTGCCTCCACAGCTTTTTCCTTGCGGACATGCCTAATTCCTGGCTGATTTGCCTTTCTCGTCTTAGGGTTGGGGTTCGGCCTAGGGCTAGGATTTTTAAAATCAGGAAGCCCTGAGTTCCAGGCACACTGGAGCTGTGAAAGGCATCCAAAAGGGAGTGCAAAAGTGCCACAACATGGCTGCTTTCACGGCTTTTTCCTTGGCTAGACGCCTAACATCAGGCTGATTTACCTTCCCAGGGTTACTGTTAGGCTTAGGCCTAGGGCTAGGATTTTTGAAACTAGGAAGCCCTGGTCTCCAGGCACACTGCAGCTGTTCAAGGCATCCCAAGGGGAGTACAAAAGTGCAACAACATGGCAGCTTTCACAGCTTTTTCCTTGGCACCATCCCTATACCTAGGCTGATTTATCTGCCTAGGGTTAGGGTTAGGGTTCAGCCTAGGGCTTGGATTTCTTTAACCAGGAAGCCCTGAGTTCCAGGCTTACTTCATCTGCCAAAGGCATCCCAAAGGGAGTGCAGAAGTGCCACAACATGGCTGCTTTCACGGCTTTTCCCTTAGGAAGAACCCTAATACCCGGCTGATTTACCTTCCTAGGGTTACTGTTAGGCTTAGGCCTAGGACTTTTAAAACCAGGAAGCCCTGGGCTCCAGGCACACTGCAGCTGCAAAAGGCATCCCAAGGGGAGCGCAAAAGTGACGCAACTTGGCTGCCACCACTGATATTTCCATGAGACCATCCCGAACCATAGGCTGATTTTCCTTCCTAGGGTTAAGGTTTGAGTTACGCCTAGGGTAAGGGTTCTATTAACCAGAAAGCCCTGAGTTCCAAGAACACAGCAGCTGCGAAGGACTAGCCAAGAAGAGCGCAAAAGTACCACAACATGCCTGCCTCCACAGCTTTTTCCTTGGGGACATGCCTAATTCCTGGCTGATTTGCCTTTCTCGTCTAAGGGTTGGGGTTTGGCCTAGGGCTAGGATTTTTAAAAGCAGGAAGCCCTGAGTTCCAGGCACACTGGAGCTGTGAAAGGCATCCAAAAGGGAGTGCAAAAAAGCCACAACATGGCTGCTTTCACGGCTTTTTCCTTGGCAAGAAGCCTAACATCAGGCTGATTTACTTTCCCAGGGTTACTGTTAGGCTTAGGCCTAGGGCTAGGATTTTTGAAACTAGGAAGCCCTTAGCTCCAGGCACACTGCAGCTGTTCAAGGCATCCCAAGGGGAGTACAAAAGTGCAACAACATGGCAGCTTTCACAGCTTTTTCCTTGGCACCATCCCTATACCTAGGCTGATTTATCTGCCTAGGGTTAGGGTTAGGGTTCAGCCTAGGGCTTGGATTTCTTTAACCAGGAAGCCCTGAGTTCCAGGCTTACTTCATCTGCCAAAGGCATCCCAAAGGGAGTGCAGAAGTGCCACAACATGGCTGCTTTCACGGCTTTTCCCTTAGGAAGAACCCTAATACCCGGCTGATTTACCTTCCTAGGGTTACTGTTAGGCTTAGGCCTAGGACTTTTAAAACCAGGAAGCCCTGGGCTCCAGGCACACTGCAGCTGCGAAAGGCATCCCAAGGGGAGCGCAAAAGTGACGCAACTTGGCTGCCACCACTGATATTTCCATGAGACCATCCCGAACCATAGGCTGATTTTCCTTCCTAGGGTTAAGGTTTGAGTTACGCCTAGGGTAAGGGTTCTATTAACCAGAAAGCCCTGAGTTCCAAGAACACAGCAGCTGCGAAGGACTAGCCAAGAAGAGCGCAAAAGTACCACAACATGCCTGCCTCCACAGCTTTTTCCTTGGGGACATGCCTAATTCCTGGCTGATTTGCCTTTCTCGTCTTAGGGTTGGGGTTCGGCCTAGGGCTAGGATTTTTAAAAGCAGGAAGCCCTGAGTTCCAGGCACACTGGAGCTGTGAAAGGCATCCAAAAGGGAGTGCAAAAGTGCCACAACATGGCTGCTTTCATGGCTTTTTCCTTGGCAAGAAGCCGAACATCAGGCTGATTTACTTTCCCAGGGTTACTGTTAGGCTTAGGCCTAGGGCTAGGATTTTTGAAACTAGGAAGCCCTTAGCTCCAGGCACACTGCAGCTGTTCAAGGCATCCCAAGGGGAGTACAAAAGTGCAACAACATGGCAGCTTTCACAGCTTTTTCCTTGGAACCATCCCTATACCTAGGCTGATTTATCTGCCTAGGGTTAGGGTTAGGGTTCAGCCTAGGGCTTGGATTTCTTTAACCAGGAAGCCCTGAGTTCCAGGCTTACTTCATCTGCCAAAGGCATCCCAAAGGGAGTGCAGAAGTGCCACAACATGGCTGCTTTCACGGCTTTTCCCTTAGGAAGAACCCTAATACCCGGCTGATTTACCTTCCTAGGGTTACTGTTAGGCTTAGGCCTAGGACTTTTAAAACCAGGAAGCCCTGGGCTCCAGGCACACTGCAGCTGCAAAAGGCATCCCAAGGGGAGCGCAAAAGTGACGCAACTTGGCTGTCACCACTGATATTTCCATGAGACCATCCCGAACCATAGGCTGATTTTCCTTCCTAGGCTTAAGGTTTGAGTTACGCCTAGGGTAAGGGTTCTATTAACCAGAAAGCCCTGAGTTCCAAGAACACAGCAGCTGCGAAGGACTAGCCAAGAAGAGCGCAAAAGTACCACAACATGCCTGCCTCCACAGCTTTTTCCTTGGGGACATGCCTAATTCCTGGCTGATTTGCCTTTCTCGTCTTAGGGTTGCGGTTCGGCCTAGGGCTAGGATTTTTAAAAGCAGGAAGCCCTGAGTTCCAGGCACACTGGAGCTGTGAAAGGCATCCAAAAGGGAGTGCAAAAGTGCCACAACATGGCTGCTTTCACGGCTTTTTCCTTGGCAAGACGCCTAACATCAGGCTGATTTACTTTCCCAGGGTTACTGTTAGGCTTAGGCCTAGCGCTAGGATTTTTGAAACTAGGAAGCCCTGGGCTCCAGGCACACTGCAGCTGTTCAAGGCATCCCAAGGGGAGTACAAAAGTGCAACAACATGGCAGCTTTCACAGCTTTTTCCTTGGCACCATCCCTATACCTAGGCTGATTTATCTGCCTAGGGTTAGGGTTAGGGTTCAGCCTAGGGCTTGGATTTCTTTAACCAGGAAGCCCTGAGTTCCAGGCTTACTTCATCTGCCAAAGGCATCCCAAAGGGAGTGCAGAAGTGCCACAACATGGCTGCTTTCACGGCTTTTCCCTTAGGAAGAACCCTAATACCCGGCTGATTTACCTTCCTAGGGTTACTGTTAGGCTTAGGCCTAGGACTTTTAAAACCAGGAAGCCCTGGGCTCCAGGCACACTGCAGCTGCAAAAGGCATCCCAAGGGGAGCGCAAAAGTGACGCAACTTGGCTGCCACCACTGATATTTCCATGAGACCATCCCGAACCATAGGCTGATTTTCCTTCCTAGGGTTAAGGTTTGAGTTACGCCTAGGGTAAGGGTTCTATTAACCAGAAAGCCCCGAGTTCCAAGAACACAGCAGCTGCGAAGGACTAGCCAAGAAGAGCGCAAAAGTACCACAACATGCCTGCCTCCACAGCTTTTTCCTTGGGGACAAGCCTAATTCCTTGCTGATTTGCCTTTCTCGTCTTAGGGTTGGGGTTCGGCCTAGGGCTAGGATTTTTAAAAGCAGGAAGCCCTGAGTTCCAGGCACACTGGAGCTGTTAAAGGCATCCAAAAGGGAGTGCAAAAGTGCCACAACATGGCTGCTTTCACGGCTTTTTCCTTGGCAAGACGCCTAACATCAGGCTGATTTACCTTCCCAGGGTTACTGTTAGGCTTAGGCCTAGGGCTAGGATTTTTGAAACTAGGAAGCCCTGGGCTCCAGGCACACTGCAGCTGTTCAAGGCATCCCAAGGGGAGTACAAAAGTGCAACAACATGGCAGCTTTCACAGCTTTTTCCTTGGAACCATCCCTATACCTAGGCTGATTTATCTGCCTAGGGTTAGGGTTAGGGTTCAGCCTAGGGCTTGGATTTCTTTAACCAGGAAGCCCTGAGTTCCAGGCTTACTTCATCTGCCAAAGGCATCCCAAAGGGAGTGCAGAAGTGCCACAACATGGCTGCTTTCACGGCTTTTCCCTTAGGAAGAACCCTAATACCCGGCTGATTTACCTTCCTAGGGTTACTGTTAGGCTTAGGCCTAGGACTTTTAAAACCAGGAAGCCCTGGGCTCCAGGCACACTGCAGCTGCAAAAGGCATCCCAAGGGGAGCGCAAAAGTGACGCAACTTGGCTGCCACCACTGATATTTCCATGAGATCATCCCGAACCATAGGCTGATTTTCCTTCCTAGGGTTAAGGTTTGAGTTACGCCTAGGGTAAGGGTTCTATTAACCAGAAAGCCCTGAGTTCCAAGAACACAGCAGCTGCGAAGGACTAGCCAAGAAGAGCGCAAAAGTACCACAACATGCCTGCCTCCACAGCTTTTTCCTTGGGGACATGCCTAATTCCTGGCTGATTTGCCTTTCTCGTCTTAGGGTTGGGGTTCGGCCTAGGGCTAGGATTTTTAAAAGCAGGAAGCCCTGAGTTCCAGGCACACTGGAGCTGTGAAAGGCATCCAAAAGGGAGTGCAAAAGTGCCACAACATGGCTGCTTTCACGGCTTTTTCCTTGGCAAGAAACCTAACATCAGGCTGATTTACTTTCCCAGGGTTACTGTTAGGCTTAGGCCTAGCGCTAGGATTTTTGAAACTAGGAAGCCCTTAGCTCCAGGCACACTGCAGCTGTTCAAGGCATCCCAAGGGGAGTACAAAAGTGCAACAACATGGCAGCTTTCACAGCTTTTTCCTTGGCACCATCCCTATACCTAGGCTGATTTATCTGCCTAGGGTTAGGGTTAGGGTTCAGCCTAGGGCTTGGATTTCTTTAACCAGGAAGCCCTGAGTTCCAGGCTTACTTCATCTGCCAAAGGCATCCCAAAGGGAGTGCAGAAGTGCCACAACATGGCTGCTTTCACGGCTTTTCCCTTAGGAAGAACCCTAATACCCGGCTGATTTACCTTCCTAGGGTTACTGTTAGGCTTAGGCCAAGGACTTTTAAAACCAGGAAGCCCTGGGCTCCAGGCACACTGCAGCTGCGAAAGGCATCCCAAGGGGAGCGCAAAAGTGACGCAACTTGGCTGCCACCACTGATATTTCCATGAGACCATCCCGAACCATAGGTTGATTTTCCTTCCTAGGGTTAAGGTTTGAGTTACGCCTAGGGTAAGGGCTCTATTAACCAGAAAGCCCTGAGTTCCAAGAACACAGCAGCTGCGAAGGACTAGCCAAGAAGAGCGCAAAAGTACCACAACATGCCTGCCTCCACAGCTTTTTCCTTGGGGACATGCCTAATTCCTGGCTGATTTGCCTTTCTTGTCTTAGGGTTGGGGTTCGGCCTAGGGCTAGGATTTTTAAAAGCAGGAAGCCCTGAGTTCCAGGCACACTGGAGCTGTGAAAGGCATCCAAAAGGGAGTGCAAAAGTGTCACAACATGGCTGCTTTCACGGCTTTTTCCTTGGCAAGAAGCCTAACATCAGGCTGATTTACTTTCCCAGGGTTACTGTTAGGCTTAGGCCTAGGGCTAGGATTTTTGAAACTAGGAAGCCCTGGGCTCCAGGCACACTGCAGCTGTTCAAGGCATCCCAAGGGGTGTACAAAAGTGCAACAACATGGCAGCTTTCACAGCTTTTTCCTTGGCACCATCCCTATACCTAGGCTGATTTATCTGCCTAGGGTTAGGGTTAGGGTTCAGCCTAGGGCTTGTATTTCTTTAACCAGGAAGCCCTGAGTTCCAGGCTTACTTCATCTGCCAAAGGCATCCCAAAGGGAGTGCAGAAGTGCCACAACATGGCTGCTTTCACGGCTTTTCCCTTAGGAAGAACCCTAATACCCGGCTGATTTACCTTCCTAGGGTTACTGTTAGGCTTAGGCCTAGGACTTTTAAAACCAGGAAGCCCTGGGCTCCAGGCACACTGCAGCTGCAAAAGGCATCCCAAGGGGAGCGCAAAAGTGACGCAACTTGGCTGCCACCACTGATATTTCCATGAGACCATCCCGAACCATAGGTTGATTTTCCTTCCTAGGGTTAAGGTTTGAGTTACGCCTAGGGTAAGGGTTCTATTAACCAGAAAGCCCTGAGTTCCAAGAACACAGCAGCTGCGAAGGACTAGCCAAGAAGAGCGCAAAAGTAGCACAACATGCCTGCCTCCACAGCTTTTTCCTTGGGGACATGCCTAATTCCTGGCTGATTTGCCTTTCTCGTCTTAGGGTTGCGGTTCGGCCTAGGGCTAGGATTTTTAAAAGCAGGAAGCCCTGAGTTCCAGGCACACTGGAGCTGTGAAAGGCATCCAAAAGGGAGTGCAAAAGTGCCACAACATGGCTGCTTTCACGGCTTTTTCCTTGGCAAGAAGCCTAACACCAGGCTGACATACTTTCCCAGGGTTACTGTTAGGCTTAGGCCTAGGGCTAGGATTTTTGAAACTAGGAAGCCCTGGGCTCCAGTCACACTGCAGCTGTTCAAGGCATCCCAAGGGGAGTACAAAAGTGCAACAACATGGCAGCTTTCACAGCTTTTTCCTTGGCACCATCCCTATACCTAGGCTGATTTATCTGCCTAGGGTTAGGGTTAGGGTTCAGCCTAGGGCTTGGATTTCTTTAACCAGGAAGCCCTGAGTTCCAGGCTTACTTCATCTGCCAAAGGCATCCCAAAGGGAGTGCAGAAGTGCCACAACATGGCTGCTTTCACGGCTTTTCCCTTAGGAAGAACCCTAATACCCGGCTGATTTACCTTCCTAGGGTTACTGTTAGGCTTAGGCCTAGGACTTTTAAAACCAGGAAGCCCTGGGCTCCAGGCACACTGCAGCTGCAAAAGGCATCCCAAGGGGAGCGCAAAAGTGACGCAACTTGGCTGCCACCACTGATATTTCCATGAGACCATCCCGAACCATAGGCTGATTTTCCTTCCTAGGGTTAAGGTTTGAGTTACGCCTAGGGTAAGGGTTCTATTAACCAGAAAGCCCTGAGTTCCAAGAACACAGCAGCTGCGAAGGACTAGCCAAGAAGAGCGCAAAAGTACCACAACATGCCTGCCTCCACAGCTTTTTCCTTGGGGACATGCCTAATTCCTGGCTGATTTGCCTTTCTTGTCTTAGGGTTGGGGTTCGGCCTAGGGCTAGGATTTTTAAAAGCAGGAAGCCCTGAGTTCCAGGCACACTGCAGCTGTGAAAGGCATCCAAAAGGGAGTGCAAAAGTGCCACAACATGGCTGCTTTCACGGCTTTTTCCTTGGCAAGAAACCTAACATCAGGCTGATTTACTTTCCCAGGGTTACTGTTAGGCTTAGGCCTAGGGCTAGGATTTTTGAAACTAGGAAGCCCTTAGCTCCAGGCACACTGCAGCTGTTCAAGGCATCCCAAGGGGAGTACAAAAGTGCAACAACATGGCAGCTTTCACAGCTTTTTCCTTGGCACCATCCCTATACCTAGGCTGATTTATCTGCCTAGGGTTAGGGTTAGGGTTCAGCCTAGGGCTTGGATTTCTTTAACCAGGAAGCCCTGAGTTCCAGGCTTACTTCATCTGCCAAAGGCATCCCAAAGGGAGTGCAGAAGTGCCACAACATGGCTGCTTTCACGGCTTTTCCCTTAGGAAGAACCCTAATACCCGGCTGATTTACCTTCCTAGGGTTACTGTTAGGCTTAGGCCTAGGACTTTTAAAACCAGGAAGCCCTGGCCTCCAGGCACACTGCAGCTGCAAAAGGCATCCCAAGGGGAGCGCAAAAGTGACGCAACTTGGCTGCCACCACTGATATTTCCATGAGATCATCCCGAACCATAGGCTGATTTTCCTTCCTAGGGTTAAGGTTTGAGTTACGCCTAGGGTAAGGGTTCTATTAACCAGAAAGCCCTGAGTTCCAAGAACACAGCAGCTGCGAAGGACTAGCCAAGAAGAGCGCAAAAGTACCACAACATGCCTGCCTCCACAGCTTTTTCCTTGGGGACATGCCTAATTCCTGGCTGATTTGCCTTTCTCGTCTTAGGGTTGGGGTTCGGCCTAGGGCTAGGATTTTTAAAAGCAGGAAGCCCTGAGTTCCAGGCACACTGGAGCTGTGAAAGGCATCCAAAAGGGAGTGCAAAAGTGCCACAACATGGCTGCTTTCACGGCTTTTTCCTTGGCAAGAAACCTAACATCAGGCTGATTTACTTTCCCAGGGTTACTGTTAGGCTTAGGCCTAGGGCTAGGATTTTTGAAACTAGGAAGCCCTTAGCTCCAGGCACACTGCAGCTGTTCAAGGCATCCCAAGGGGAGTACAAAAGTGCAACAACATGGCAGCTTTCACAGCTTTTTCCTTGGCACCATCCCTATACCTAGGCTGATTTATCTGCCTAGGGTTAGGGTTAGGGTTCAGCCTAGGGCTTGGATTTCTTTAACCAGGAAGCCCTGAGTTCCAGGCTTACTTCATCTGCCAAAGGCATCCCAAAGGGAGTGCAGAAGTGCCACAACATGGCTGCTTTCACGGCTTTTCCCTTAGGAAGAACCCTAATACCCGGCTGATTTACCTTCCTAGGGTTACTGTTAGGCTTAGGCCAAGGACTTTTAAAACCAGGAAGCCCTGGGCTCCAGGCACACTGCAGCTGCGAAAGGCATCCCAAGGGGAGCGCAAAAGTGACGCAACTTGGCTGCCACCACTGATATTTCCATGAGACCATCCCGAACCATAGGTTGATTTTCCTTCCTAGGGTTAAGGTTTGAGTTACGCCTAGGGTAAGGGCTCTATTAACCAGAAAGCCCTGAGTTCCAAGAACACAGCAGCTGCGAAGGACTAGCCAAGAAGAGCGCAAAAGTACCACAACATGCCTGCCTCCACAGCTTTTTCCTTGGGGACATGCCTAATTCCTGGCTGATTTGCCTTTCTTGTCTTAGGGTTGGGGTTCGGCCTAGGGCTAGGATTTTTAAAATCAGGAAGCCCTGAGTTCCAGGCACACTGGAGCTGTGAAAGGCATCCAAAAGGGAGTGCAAAAGTGTCACAACATGGCTGCTTTCACGGCTTTTTCCTTGGCAAGAAGCCTAACATCAGGCTGATTTACTTTCCCAGGGTTACTGTTAGGCTTAGGCCTAGGGCTAGGATTTTTGAAACTAGGAAGCCCTGGGCTCCAGGCACACTGCAGCTGTTCAAGGCATCCCAAGGGGTGTACAAAAGTGCAACAACATGGCAGCTTTCACAGCTTTTTCCTTGGCACCATCCCTATACCTAGGCTGATTTATCTGCCTAGGGTTAGGGTTAGGGTTCAGCCTAGGGCTTGTATTTCTTTAACCAGGAAGCCCTGAGTTCCAGGCTTACTTCATCTGCCAAAGGCATCCCAAAGGGAGTGCAGAAGTGCCACAACATGGCTGCTTTCACGGCTTTTCCCTTAGGAAGAACCCTAATACCCGGCTGATTTACCTTCCTAGGGTTACTGTTAGGCTTAGGCCTAGGACTTTTAAAACCAGGAAGCCCTGGGCTCCAGGCACACTGCAGCTGCAAAAGGCATCCCAAGGGGAGCGCAAAAGTGACGCAACTTGGCTGCCACCACTGATATTTCCATGAGACCATCCCGAACCATAGGTTGATTTTCCTTCCTAGGGTTAAGGTTTGAGTTACGCCTAGGGTAAGGGCTCTATTAACCAGAAAGCCCTGAGTTCCAAGAACACAGCAGCTGCGAAGGACTAGCCAAGAAGAGCGCAAAAGTAGCACAACATGCCTGCCTCCACAGCTTTTTCCTTGGGGACATGCCTAATTCCTGGCTGATTTGCCTTTCTCGTCTTAGGGTTGCGGTTCGGCCTAGGGCTAGGATTTTTAAAAGCAGGAAGCCCTGAGTTCCAGGCACACTGGAGCTGTGAAAGGCATCCAAAAGGGAGTGCAAAAGTGCCACAACATGGCTGCTTTCACGGCTTTTTCCTTGGCAAGAAGCCTAACACCAGGCTGACATACTTTCCCAGGGTTACTGTTAGGCTTAGGCCTAGGGCTAGGATTTTTGAAACTAGGAAGCCCTGGGCTCCAGTCACACTGCAGCTGTTCAAGGCATCCCAAGGGGAGTACAAAAGTGCAACAACATGGCAGCTTTCACAGCTTTTTCCTTGGCACCATCCCTATACCTAGGCTGATTTATCTGCCTAGGGTTAGGGTTAGGGTTCAGCCTAGGGCTTGGATTTCTTTAACCAGGAAGCCCTGAGTTCCAGGCTTACTTCATCTGCCAAAGGCATCCCAAAGGGAGTGCAGAAGTGCCACAACATGGCTGCTTTCACGGCTTTTCCCTTAGGAAGAACCCTAATACCCGGCTGATTTACCTTCCTAGGGTTACTGTTAGGCTTAGGCCTAGGACTTTTAAAACCAGGAAGCCCTGGGCTCCAGGCACACTGCAGCTGCAAAAGGCATCCCAAGGGGAGCGCAAAAGTGACGCAACTTGGCTGCCACCACTGATATTTCCATGAGACCATCCCGAATCATAGGCTGATTTTCCTTCCTAGGGTTAAGGTTTGAGTTACGCCTAGGGTAAGGGTTCTATTAACCAGAAAGCCCTGAGTTCCAAGAACACAGCAGCTGCGAAGGACTAGCCAAGAAGAGCGCAAAAGTACCACAACATGCCTGCCTCCACAGCTTTTTCCTTGGGGACATGCCTAATTCCTGGCTGATTTGCCTTTCTTGTCTTAGGGTTGGGGTTCGGCCTAGGGCTAGGATTTTTAAAAGCAGGAAGCCCTGAGTTCCAGGCACACTGCAGCTGTGAAAGGCATCCAAAAGGGAGTGCAAAAGTGCCACAACATGGCTGCTTTCACGGCTTTTTCCTTGGCAAGAAACCTAACATCAGGCTGATTTACTTTCCCAGGGTTACTGTTAGGCTTAGGCCTAGCGCTAGGATTTTTGAAACTAGGAAGCCCTTAGCTCCAGGCACACTGCAGCTGTTCAAGGCATCCCAAGGGGAGTACAAAAGTGCAACAACATGGCAGCTTTCACAGCTTTTTCCTTGGCACCATCCCTATACCTAGGCTGATTTATCTGCCTAGGGTTAGGGTTAGGGTTCAGCCTAGGGCTTGGATTTCTTTAACCAGGAAGCCCTGAGTTCCAGGCTTACTTCATCTGCCAAAGGCATCCCAAAGGGAGTGCAGAAGTGCCACAACATGGCTGCTTTCACGGCTTTTCCCTTAGGAAGAACCCTAATACCCGGCTGATTTACCTTCCTAGGGTTACTGTTAGGCTTAGGCCTAGGACTTTTAAAACCAGGAAGCCCTGGGCTCCAGGCACACTGCAGCTGCAAAAGGCATCCCAAGGGGAGCGCAAAAGTGACGCAACTTGGCTGCCACCACTGATATTTCCATGAGACCATCCCGAACCATAGGTTGATTTTCCTTCCTAGGGTTAAGGTTTGAGTTACGCCTAGGGTAAGGGCTCTATTAACCAGAAAGCCCTGAGTTCCAAGAACACAGCAGCTGCGAAGGACTAGCCAAGAAGAGCGCAAAAGTACCACAACATGCCTGCCTCCACAGCTTTTTCCTTGGGGACATGCCTAATTCCTGGCTGATTTGCCTTTCTCGTCTTAGGGTTGGGGTTCGGCCTAGGGCTAGGATTTTTAAAAGCAGGAAGCCCTGAGTTCCAGGCACACTGGAGCTGTGAAAGGCATCCAAAAGGGAGTGCAAAAGTGCCACAACATGGCTGCTTTCACGGCTTTTTCCTTGGCGAGAAGCCTAACACCAGGCTGACATACTTTCCCAGGGTTACTGTTAGGCTTAGGCCTAGGGCTAGGATTTTTGAAACTAGGAAGCCCTGGGCTCCAGGCACACTGCAGCTGTTCAAGGCATCCCAAGGGGAGTACAAAAGTGCAACAACATGGCAGCTTTCACAGCTTTTTCCTTGGCACCATCCCTATACCTAGGCTGATTTATCTGCCTAGGGTTAGGGTTAGGGTTCAGCCTAGGGCTTGAATTTTTTTAACCAGGAAGCCCTGAGTTCCAGGCTTACTTCATCTGCCAAAGGCATCCCAAAGGGAGTGCAGAAGTGCCACAACATGGCTGCTTTCACGGCTTTTCCCTTAGGAAGAACCCTAATACCCGGCTGATTTACCTTCCTAGGGTTACTGTTAGGCTTAGGCCTAGGACTTTTAAAACCAGGAAGCCCTGGGCTCCAGGCACACTGCAGCTGCAAAAGGCATCCCAAGGGGAGCGCAAAAGTGACGCAACTTGGCTGCCACCACTGATATTTCCATGAGACCATCCCGAACCATAGGCTGATTTTCCTTCCTAGGGTTAAGGTTTGAGTTACGCCTAGGGTAAGGGTTCTATTAACCAGAAAGCCCTGAGTTCCAAGAACACAGCAGCTGCGAAGGACTAGCCAAGAAGAGCGCAAAAGTACCACAACATGCCTGCCTCCACAGCTTTTTCCTTGGGGACATGCCTAATTCCTGGCTGATTTGCCTTTCTCGTCTTAGGGTTGCGGTTCGGCCTAGGGCTAGGATTTTTAAAATCAGGAAGCCCTGAGTTCCAGGCACACTGGAGCTGTGAAAGGCATCCAAAAGGGAGTGCAAAAGTGCCACAACATGGCTGCTTTCACGGCTTTTTCCTTGGCAAGACGCCTAACATCAGGCTGATTTACCTTCCCAGGGTTACTGTTAGGCTTAGGCCTAGGGCTAGGATTTTTGAAACTAGGAAGCCCTGGGCTCCAGGCACACTGCAGCTGTTCAAGGCATCCCAAGGGGAGTACAAAAGTGCAACAACATGGCAGCTTTCACAGCTTTTTCCTTGGCACCATCCCTATACCTAGGCTGATTTATCTGCCTAGGGTTAGGGTTAGGGTTCAGCCTAGGGCTTGGATTTCTTTAACCAGGAAGCCCTGAGTTCCAGGCTTACTTCATCTGCCAAAGGCATCCCAAAGGGAGTGCAGAAGTGCCACAACATGGCTGCTTTCACGGCTTTTCCCTTAGGAAGAACCCTAATACCCGGCTGATTTACCTTCCTAGGGTTACTGTTAGGCTTAGGCCTAGGACTTTTAAAACCAGGAAGCCCTGGGCTCCAGGCACACTGCAGCTGCAAAAGGCATCCCAAGGGGAGCGCAAAAGTGACGCAACTTGGCTGCCACCACTGATATTTCCATGAGACCATCCCGAACCATAGGCTGATTTTCCTTCCTAGGGTTAAGGTTTGAGTTACGCCTAGGGTAAGGGCTCTATTAACCAGAAAGCCCTGAGTTCCAAGAACACAGCAGCTGCGAAGGACTAGCCAAGAAGAGCGCAAAAGTACCACAACATGCCTGCCTCCACAGCTTTTTCCTTGGGGACATGCCTAATTCCTGGCTGATTTGCCTTTCTTGTCTTAGGGTTGGGGTTCGGCCTAGGGCTAGGATTTTTAAAAGCAGGAAGCCCTGAGTTCCAGGCACACTGGAGCTGTGAAAGGCATCCAAAAGGGAGTGCAAAAGTGTCACAACATGGCTGCTTTCACGGCTTTTTCCTTGGCAAGAAGCCTAACATCAGGCTGATTTACTTTCCCAGGGTTACTGTTAGGCTTAGGCCTAGGGCTAGGATTTTTGAAACTAGGAAGCCCTTAGCTCCAGGCACACTGCAGCTGTTCAAGGCATCCCAAGGGGTGTACAAAAGTGCAACAACATGGCAGCTTTCACAGCTTTTTCCTTGGCACCATCCCTATACCTAGGCTGATTTATCTGCCTAGGGTTAGGGTTAGGGTTCAGCCTAGGGCTTGGATTTCTTTAACCAGGAAGACCTGAGTTCCAGGCTTACTTCATCTGCCAAAGGCATCCCAAAGGGAGTGCAGAAGTGCCACAACATGGCTGCTTTCACGGCTTTTCCCTTAGGAAGAACCCTAATACCCGGCTGATTTACCTTCCTAGGGTTACTGTTAGGCTTAGGCCTAGGACTTTTAAAACCAGGAAGCCCTGGGCTCCATGCACACTGCAGCTGCAAAAGGCATCCCAAGGGGAGCGCAAAAGTGACGCAACTTGGCTGCCACCACTGATATTTCCATGAGACCATCCCGAACCATAGGTTGATTTTCCTTCCTAGGGTTAAGGTTTGAGTTACGCCTAGGGTAAGGGCTCTATTAACCAGAAAGCCCTGAGTTCCAAGAACACAGCAGCTGCGAAGGACTAGCCAAGAAGAGCGCAAAAGTACCACAACATGCCTGCCTCCACAGCTTTTTCCTTGGGGACATGCCTAATTCCTGGCTGATTTGCCTTTCTCGTCTTAGGGTTGGGGTTCGGCCTAGGGCTAGGATTTTTAAAAGCAGGAAGCCCTGAGTTCCAGGCACACTGGAGCTGTGAAAGGCATCCAAAAGGGAGTGCAAAAGTGCCACAACATGGCTGCTTTCACGGCTTTTTCCTTGGCAAGAAGCCTAACACCAGGCTGACATACTTTCCCAGGGTTACTGTTAGGCTTAGGCCTAGGGCTAGGATTTTTAAAACTAGGAAGCCCTTAGCTCCAGGCACACTGCAGCTGTTCAAGGCATCCCAAGGGGAGTACAAAAGTGCAACAACATGGCAGCTTTCACAGCTTTTTCCTTGGCACCATCCCTATACCTAGGCTGATTTATCTGCCTAGGGTTAGGGTTAGGGTTCAGCCTAGGGCTTGGATTTCTTTAACCAGGAAGCCCTGAGTTCCAGGCTTACTTCATCTGCCAAAGGCATCCCAAAGGGAGTGCAGAAGTGCCACAACATGGCTGCTTTCACGGCTTTTCCCTTAGGAAGAACCCTAATACCCGGCTGATTTACCTTCCTAGGGTTACTGTTAGGCTTAGGCCTAGGACTTTTAAAACCAGGAAGCCCTGGGCTCCAGGCACACAGCAGCTGCAAAAGGCATCCCAAGGGGAGCGCAAAAGTGACGCAACTTGGCTGCCACCACTGATATTTCCATGAGACCATCCCGAACCATAGGCTGATTTTCCTTCCTAGGGTTAAGGTTTGAGTTACGCCTAGGGTAAGGGTTCTATTAACCAGAAAGCCCTGAGTTCCAAGAACACAGCAGCTGCGAAGGACTAGCCAAGAAGAGCGCAAAAGTACCACAACATGCCTGCCTCCACAGCTTTTTCCTTGGGGACATGCCTAATTCCTGGCTGATTTGCCTTTCTCGTCTTAGGGTTGGGGTTCGGCCTAGGGCTAGGATTTTTAAAAGCAGGAAGCCCTGAGTTCCAGGCACACTGGAGCTGTGAAAGGCATCCAAAAGGGAGTGCAAAAGTGCCACAACATGGCTGCTTTCACGGCTTTTTCCTTGGCAAGAAACCTAACATCAGGCTGATTTACTTTCCCAGGGTTACTGTTAGGCTTAGGCCTAGCGCTAGGATTTTTAAAACTAGGAAGCCCTTAGCTCCAGGCACACTGCAGCTGTTCAAGGCATCCCAAGGGGAGTACAAAAGTGCAACAACATGGCAGCTTTCACAGCTTTTTCCTTGGCACCATCCCTATACCTAGGCTGATTTATCTGCCTAGGGTTAGGGTTAGGGTTCAGCCTAGGGCTTGGATTTCTTTAACCAGGAAGCCCTGAGTTCCAGGCTTACTTCATCTGCCAAAGGCATCCCAAAGGGAGTGCAGAAGTGCCACAACATGGCTGCTTTCACGGCTTTTCCCTTAGGAAGAACCCTAATACCCGGCTGATTTACCTTCCTAGGGTTACTGTTAGGCTTAGGCCAAGGACTTTTAAAACCAGGAAGCCCTGGGCTCCAGGCACACTGCAGCTGCGAAAGGCATCCCAAGGGGAGCGCAAAAGTGACGCAACTTGGCTGCCACCACTGATATTTCCATGAGACCATCCCGAACCATAGGTTGATTTTCCTTCCCAGGGTTAAGGTTTGAGTTACGCCTAGGGTAAGGGCTCTATTAACCAGAAAGCCCTGAGTTCCAAGAACACAGCAGCTGCGAAGGACTAGCCAAGAAGAGCGCAAAAGTACCACAACATGCCTGCCTCCACAGCTTTTTCCTTGGGGACATGCCTAATTCCTGGCTGATTTGCCTTTCTTGTCTTAGGGTTGGGGTTCGGCGTAGGGCTAGGATTTTTAAAAGCAGGAAGCCCTGAGTTCCAGGCACACTGGAGCTGTGAAAGGCATCCAAAAGGGAGTGCAAAAGTGTCACAACATGGCTGCTTTCACGGCTTTTTCCTTGGCAAGAAGCCTAACATCAGGCTGATTTACTTTCCCAGGGTTACTGTTAGGCTTAGGCCTAGGGCTAGGATTTTTGAAACTAGGAAGCCCTTAGCTCCAGGCACACTGCAGCTGTTCAAGGCATCCCAAGGGGTGTACAAAAGTGCAACAACATGGCAGCTTTCACAGCTTTTTCCTTGGAACCATCCCTATACCTAGGCTGATTTATCTGCCTAGGGTTAGGGTTAGGGTTCAGCCTAGGGCTTGGATTTCTTTAACCAGGAAGCCCTGAGTTCCAGGCTTACTTCATCTGCCAAAGGCATCCCAAAGGGAGTGCAGAAGTGCCACAACATGGCTGCTTTCACGGCTTTTCCCTTAGGAAGAACCCTAATACCTGGCTGATTTACCTTCCTAGGGTTACTGTTAGGCTTAGGCCTAGGACTTTTAAAACCAGGAAGCCCTGGGCTCCAGGCACACTGCAGCTGCAAAAGGCATCCCAAGGGGAGCGCAAAAGTGACGCAACTTGGCTGCCACCACTGATATTTCCATGAGACCATCCCGAACCATAGGTTGATTTTCCTTCCTAGGGTTAAGGTTTGAGTTACGCCTAGGGTAAGGGCTCTATTAACCAGAAAGCCCTGAGTTCCAAGAACACAGCAGCTGCGAAGGACTAGCCAAGAAGAGCGCAAAAGTACCACAACATGCCTGCCTCCACAGCTTTTTCCTTGGGGACATGCCTAATTCCTGGCTGATTTGCCTTTCTCGTCTTAGGGTTGGGGTTCGGCCTAGGGCTAGGATTTTTAAAAGCAGGAAGCCCTGAGTTCCAGGCACACTGGAGCTGTGAAAGGCATCCAAAAGGGAGTGCAAAAGTGCCACAACATGGCTGCTTTCACGGCTTTTTCCTTGGCAAGAAGCCTAACACCAGGCTGACATACTTTCCCAGGGTTACTGTTAGGCTTAGGCCTAGGGCTAGGATTTTTGAAACTAGGAAGCCCTGGGCTCCAGGCACACTGCAGCTGTTCAAGGCATCCCAAGGGGAGTACAAAAGTGCAACAACATGGCAGCTTTCACAGCTTTTTCCTTGGCACCATCCCTATACCTAGGCTGATTTATCTGCCTAGGGTTAGGGTTAGGGTTCAGCCTAGGGCTTGGATTTCTTTAACCAGGAAGCCCTGAGTTCCAGGCTTACTTCATCTGCCAAAGGCATCCCAAAGGGAGTGCAGAAGTGCCACAACATGGCTGCTTTCACGGCTTTTCCCTTAGGAAGAACCCTAATACCCGGCTGATTTACCTTCCTAGGGTTACTGTTAGGCTTAGGCCTAGGACTTTTAAAACCAGGAAGCCCTGGGCTCCAGGCACACTGCAGCTGCAAAAGGCATCCCAAGGGGAGCGCAAAAGTGACGCAACTTGGCTGCCACCACTGATATTTCCATGAGACCATCCCGAACCATAGGCTGATTTTCCTTCCTAGGGTTAAGGTTTGAGTTACACCTAGGGTAAGGGTTCTATTAACCAGAAAGCCCTGAGTTCCAAGAACACAGCAGCTGCGAAGGACTAGCCATGAAGAGCGCAAAAGTACCACAACATGCCTGCCTCCACAGCTTTTTCCTTGGGGACATGCCTAATTCCTGGCTGATTTGCCTTTCTCGTCTTAGGGTTGGGGTTCGGCCTAGGGCTAGGATTTTTAAAAGCAGGAAGCCCTGAGTTCCAGGCACACTGCAGCTGTGAAAGGCATCCAAAAGGGAGTGCAAAAGTGCCACAACATGGCTGCTTTCACGGCTTTTTCCTTGGCAAGACGCCTAACACCAGGCTGATTTACCTTCCCAGGGTTACTGTCAGGCTTAGGCCTAGGGCTAGGATTTTTGAAACTAGGAAGTCCTGGGCTCCAGGCACACTGCAGCTGTTCAAGGCATCCCAAGGGGAGTACAAAAGTGCAACAACATGGCAGCTTTCACAGCTTTTTCCTTGGCACCATCCCTATACCTAGGCTGATTTATCTGCCTAGGGTTAGGGTTAGAGTTCAGCCTAGGGCTTGGATTTCTTTAACCAGGAAGCCCTGAGTTCCAGGCTTACTTCATCTGCCAAAGGCATCCCAAAGGGAGTGCAGAAGTGCCACAACATGGCTGCTTTCACGGCTTTTCCCTTAGGAAGAACCCTAATACCCGGCTGATTTACCTTCCTAGGGTTACTGTTAGGCTTAGGCCTAGGACTTTTAAAACCAGGAAGCCCTGGGCTCCAGGCACACTGCAGCTGCAAAAGGCATCCCAAGGGGAGCGCAAAAGTGACGCAACTTGGCTGCCACCACTGATATTTCCATGAGACCATCCCGAACCATAGGCTGATTTTCCTTCCTAGGGTTAAGGTTTGAGTTACGCCTAGGGTAAGGGTTCTATTAACCAGAAAGCCCTGAGTTCCAAGAACACAGCAGCTGCGAAGGACTAGCCAAGAAGAGCGCAAAAGTACCACAACATGCCTGCCTCCACAGCTTTTTCCTTGGGGACATGCCTAATTCCTGGCTGATTTGCCTTTCTCGTCTTAGGTTTGGGGTTCGGCCTAGGGCTAGGATTTTTAAAAGCAGGAAGCCCTGAGTTCCAGGCACACTGGAGCTGTGAAAGGCATCCAAAAGGGAGTGCAAAAGTGCCACAACATGGCTGCTTTCACGGCTTTTTCCTTGGCAAGAAACCTAACATCAGGCTGATTTACTTTCCTAGGGTTACTGTTAGGCTTAGGCCTAGGACTTTTAAAACCAGGAAGCCCTGGGCTCCAGGCACACTGCAGCTGCAAAAGGCATCCCAAGGGGAGCGCAAAAGTGACGCAACTTGGCTGCCACCACTGATATTTCCATGAGACCATCCCGAACCATAGGCTGATTTTCCTTCCTAGGGTTAAGGTTTGAGTTACGCCTAGGGTAAGGGTTCTATTAACCAGAAAGCCCTGAGTTCCAAGAACACAGCAGCTGCGAAGGACTAGCCAAGAAGAGCGCAAAAGTACCACAACATGCCTGCCTCCACAGCTTTTTCCTTGGGGACATGCCTAATTCCTGGCTGATTTGCCTTTCTCGTCTTAGGGTTGGGGTTCGGCCTAGGGCTAGGATTTTTAAAATCAGGAAGCCCTGAGTTCCAGGCACACTGGAGCTGTGAAAGCTATCCAAAAGTGAGTGCAAAAGTGCCACAACATGGCTGCTTTCACGGCTTTTTCCTTGGCAAGAAGCCTAACACCAGGCTGATTTACCTTCCCAGGGTTACTGTTAGGCTTAGGCCTAGGGCTAGGATTTTTAAAACTAGGAAGCCCTTAGCTCCAGGCACACTGCAGCTGTTCAAGGCATCCCAAGGGGAGTACAAAAGTGCAACAACATGGCAGCTTTCACAGCTTTTTCCTTGGCACCATCCCTATACCTAGGCTGATTTATCTGCCTAGGGTTAGGGTTAGGGTTCAGCCTAGGGCTTGAATTTTTTTAACCAGGAAGCCCTGAGTTCCAGGCTTACTTCATCTGCCAAAGGCATCCCAAAGGGAGTGCAGAAGTGCCACAACATGGCTGCTTTCACGGCTTTTCCCTTAGGAAGAACCCTAATACCCGGCTGATTTACCTTCCTAGGGTTACTGTTAGGCTTAGGCCTAGGACTTTTAAAACCAGGAAGCCCTGGGCTCCAGGCACACTGCAGCTGCAAAAGGCATCCCAAGGGGAGCGCAAAAGTGACGCAACTTGGCTGCCACCACTGATATTTCCATGAGACCATCCAGAACCATAGGCTGATTTTCCTTCCTAGGGTTAAGGTTTGAGTTACGCCTAGGGTAAGAGTTCTATTAACCAGAAAGCCCTGAGTTCCAAGAACACAGCAGCTGCGAAGGACTAGCCAAGAAGAGCGCAAAAGTACCACAACATGCCTGCCTCCACAGCTTTTTCCTTGGGGACATGCCTAATTCCTGGCTGATTTGCCTTTCTCGTCTTAGGGTTGGGGTTCGGCCTAGGGCTAGGATTTTTAAAAGCAGGAAGCCCTGAGTTCCAGGCACACTGGAGCTGTGAAAGGCATCCAAAAGGGAGTGCAAAAGTGCCACAACATGGCTGCTTTCACGGCTTTTTCCTTGGCAAGACGCCTAACACCAGTCTGATATACCTTCCCAGGGTTACTGTCAGGCTTAGGCCTAGGGCTAGGATTTTTAAAACTAGGAAGCCCTTAGCTCCAGGCACACTGCAGCTGTTCAAGGCATCCCAAGGGGAGTACAAAAGTGCAACAACATGGCAGCTTTCACAGCTTTTTCCTTGGCACCATCCCTATACCTAGGCTGATTTATCTGCCTAGGGTTAGGGTTAGGGTTCAGCCTAGGGCTTGGATTTCTTTAACCAGGAAGCCCTGAGTTCCAGGCTTACTTCATCTGCCAAAGGCATCCCAAAGGGAGTGCAGAAGTGCCACAACATGGCTGCTTTCACGGCTTTTCCCTTAGGAAGAACCCTAATACCCGGCTGATTTACCTTCCTAGGGTTACTGTTAGGCTTAGGCCTAGGACTTTTAAAACCGGGAAGCCCTGGGCTCCAGGCACACTGCAGCTGCGAAAGGCATCCCAAGGGGAGCGCAAAAGTGACGCAACTTGGCTGCCACCACTGATATTTCCATGAGACCATCCCGAACCATAGGCTGATTTTCCTTCCTAGGGTTAAGGTTTGAGTTACGCCTAGGGTAAGGGTTCTATTAACCAGAAAGCCCTGAGTTCCAAGAACACAGCAGCTGCGAAGGACTAGCCAAGAAGAGCGCAAAAGTACCACAACATGCCTGCCTCCACAGCTTTTTCCTTGGGGACATGCCTAATTCCTGGCTGATTTGCCTTTCTCGTCTTAGGGTTGGGGTTCGGCCTAGGGCTAGGATTTTTAAAATCAGGAAGCCCTGAGTTCCAGGCACACTGGAGCTGTGAAAGCTATCCAAAAGGGAGTGCAAAAGTGCCACAACATGGCTGCTTTCACGGCTTTTTCCTTGGCAAGACGCCTAACACCAGGCTGATTTACCTTCCCAGGGTTACTGTTAGGCTTAGGCCTAGGGCTAGGATTTTTAAAACTAGGAAGCCCTTGGCTCCAGGCACACTGCAGCTGTTCAAGGCATCCCAAGGGGAGTACAAAAGTGCAACAACATGGCAGCTTTCACAGCTTTTTCCTTGGCACCATCCCTATACCTAGGCTGATTTATCTGCCTAGGGTTAGGGTTAGGGTTCAGCCTAGGGCTTGAATTTTTTTAACCAGGAAGCCCTGAGTTCCAGGCTTACTTCATCTGCCAAAGGCATCCCAAAGGGAGTGCAGAAGTGCCACAACATGGCTGCTTTCACGGCTTTTCCCTTAGGAAGAACCCTAATACCCGGCTGATTTACCTTCCTAGGGTTACTGTTAGGCTTAGGCCTAGGACTTTTAAAACCAGGAAGCCCTGGGCTCCAGGCACACTGCAGCTGCAAAAGGCATCCCAAGGGGAGCGCAAAAGTGACGCAACTTGGCTGCCACCACTGATATTTCCATGAGACCATCCCGAACCATAGGCTGATTTTCCTTCCTAGGGTTAAGGTTTGAGTTACGCCTAGGGTAAGAGTTCTATTAACCAGAAAGCCCTGAGTTCCAAGAACACAGCAGCTGCGAAGGACTACCCAAGAAGAGCGCAAAAGTACCACAACATGCCTGCCTCCACAGCTTTTTCCTTGCGGACATGCCTAATTCCTGGCTGATTTGCCTTTCTCGTCTTAGGGTTGGGGTTCGGCCTAGGGCTAGGATATTTAAAAGCAGGAAGCCCTGAGTTCCAGGCACACTGGAGCTGTGAAAGGCATCCAAAAGGGAGTGCAAAAGTGCCACAACATGGCTGCTTTCACGGCTTTTTCCTTGGCAAGACGCCTAACACCAGGCTGATTTACCTTCCCAGGGTTACTGTCAGGCTTAGGCCTAGGGCTAGGATTTTTGAAACTAGGAAGCCCTTAGCTCCAGGCACACTGCAGCTGTTCAAGGCATCCCAAGGGGAGTACAAAAGTGCAACAACATGGCAGCTTTCACAGCTTTTTCCTTGGCACCATCCCTATACCTAGGCTGATTTATCTGCCTAGGGTTAGGGTTAGGGTTCAGCCTAGGGCTTGGATATCTTTAACCAGGAAGCCCTGAGTTCCAGGCTTACTTCATCTGCCAAAGGCATCCCAAAGGGAGTGCAGAAGTGCCACAACATGGCTGCTTTCACGGCTTTTCCCTTAGGAAGAACCCTAATACCCGGCTGATTTACCTTCCTAGGGTTACTGTTAGGCTTAGGCCTAGGACTTTTAAGACCAGGAAGCCCTGGGCTCCAGGCACACTGCAGCTGCAAAAGGCATCCCAAGGGGAGCGCAAAAGTGACGCAACTTGGCTGCCACCACTGATATTTCCATGAGACCATCCCAAACCATAGGCTGATTTTCCTTCCTAGGGTTAAGGTTTGAGTTACGCCTAGGGTAAGGGTCTATTAACCAGAAAGCCCTGAGTTCCAAGAACACAGCAGCTGCGAAGGACTAGCCAAGAAGAGCGCAAAAGTACCACAACATGCCTGCCTCCACAGCTTTTTCCTTGGGGACATGCCTAATTCCTGGCTGATTTGCCTTTCTCGTCTTAGGGTTGGGGTTCGGCCTAGGGCTAGGATTTTTAAAATCAGGAAGCCCTGAGTTCCAGGCACACTGGAGCTGTGAAAGGCATCCAAAAGGGAGTGCAAAAGTGCCACAACATGGCTGCTTTCACGGCTTTTCCCTTAGGAAGAACCCTAATACCCGGCTGATTTTCCTTCCCAGGGTTACTGTTAGGCTTAGGCCTAGGACTTTTAAAACCAGGAAGCCCTGGGCTCCAGGCACACTGCAGCTGCGAAAGGTATCCCAAGGGGAGCGCAAAAGTGACGCAACTTGGCTGCCACCACTGATATTTCCATGAGACCATCCCGAACCATATGTTTATTTTCCTTCCTAGGGTTAAGGTTTGAGTTACGCCTAGGGTAAGGGCTCTATTAACCAGAAAGCCCTGAGTTCCAAGAACACAGCAGCTGCGAAGGACTAGCCAAGAAGAGCGCAAAAGTACCACAACATGCCTGCCTCCACAGCTTTTTCCTTGGGGACATGCCTAATTCCTGGCTGATTTGCCTTTCTCGTCTTAGGGTTGGGGTTCGGCCTAGGGCTAGGATTTTTAAAAGCAGGAAGCCCTGAGTTCCAGGCACACTGGAGCTGTGAAAGGCATCCAAAAGGGAGTGCAAAAGTGCCACAACATGGCTGCTTTCACGGCTTTTTCCTTGGCAAGACGCCTAACACCAGTCTGATTTACTTTCCTTGGGTTACTGTTAGGCTTAGGCCTAGGGCTAGGATTTTTAAAACTAGGAAGCCCTTAGCTCCAGGCACACTGCAGCTGTTCAAGGCATCCCAAGGGGAGTACAAAAGTGCAACAACATGGCAGCTTTCACAGCTTTTTCCTTGGCACTATCCCTATACCTAGGCTGATTTATCTGCCTAGGGTTAGGGTTAGGGTTCAGCCTAGGGCTTGAATTTTTTTAACCAGGAAGCCCTGAGTTCCAGGCTTACTGCATCTGACAAAGGCATCCCAAAGGGAGTGCAGAAGTGCCACAACATGGCTGCTTTCACGGCTTTTCCCTTAGGAAGAACCCTAATACCCGGCTGATTTACCTTCCTAGGGTTACTGTTAGGCTTAGGCCTAGGACTTTTAAAACCAGGAAGCCCTGGGCTCCAGGCACACTGCAGCTGCGAAAGGCATCCCAAGGGGAGCGCAAAAGTGACGCAACTTGGCTGCCACCACTGATATTTCCATGAGACCATCCCGAACCATAGGCTGATTTTCCTTCCTAGGGTTAAGGTTTGAGTTACGCCTAGGGTAAGAGTTCTATTAACCAGAAAGCCCTGAGTTCCAAGAACACAGCAGCTGCGAAGGACTAGCCAAGAAGAGCGCAAAAGTACCACAACATGCCTGCCTACACAGCTTTTTCCTTGGGGACATGCCTAATTCCTGGCTGATTTGCCTTTCTCGTCTTAGGGTTGGGGTTCGGCCTAGGGCTAGGATTTTTAAAAGCAGGAAGCCCTGAGTTCCAGGCACACTGGAGCTGTGAAAGGCATCCAAAAGGGAGTGCAGAAGTGCCACAACATGGCTGCTTTCACGGCTTTTCCCTTAGGAAGAACCCTAATACCCGGCTGATTTACCTTCCTAGGGTTACTGTTAGGCTTAGGCCTAGGACTTTTAAAACCAGGAAGCCCTGGGCTCCAGGCACACTGCAGCTGCAAAAGGCATCCCAAGGGGAGCGCAAAAGTGACGCAACTTGGCTGCCACCACTGATATTTCCATGAGACCATCCCGAACCATAGGCTGATTTTCCTTCCTAGGGTTAAGGTTTGAGTTACGCCTAGGGTAAGGGTCTATTAACCAGAAAGCCCTGAGTTCCAAGAACACAGCAGCTGCGAAGGACTAGCCAAGAAGAGCGCAAAAGTACCACAACATGCCTGCCTCCACAGCTTTTTCCTTGGGGACATGCCTAATTCCTGGCTGATTTGCCTTTCTCGTCTTAGGGTTGGGGTTCGGCCTAGGGCTAGGATTTTTAAAATCAGGAAGCCCTGAGATCCAGGCACACTGGAGCTGTGAAAGGCATCCAAAAGGGAGTGCAAAAGTGCCACAACATGGCTGCTTCCACGGCTTTTTCCTTGGCAAGAAACCTAACATCAGGCTGATTAACTTTCCCAGGGTTACTGTTAGGCTTAGGCCTAGGGCTAGGATTTTTGAAACTGGGAAGCCCTGGGCTCCAGGCACACTGCAGCTGTTCAAGGCATCCCAAGGGGTGTACAAAAGTGCAACAACATGGCAGCTTTCACAGCTTTTTCCTTGGCACCATCCCTATACCTAGGCTGATTTATCTGCCTAGGGTTAGGGTTAGAGTTCAGCCTAGGGCTTGGATTTCTTTAACCAGGAAGCCCTGAGTTCCAGGCTTACTTCATCTGCCAAAGGCATCCCAAAGGGAGTGCAGAAGTGCCACAACATGGCTGCTTTCACGGCTTTTCCCTTAGGAAGAACCCTAATACCCGGCTGATTTACCTTCCTAGGGTTACTGTTAGGCTTAGGCCTAGGACTTTTAAAACCAGGAAGCCCTGGGCTCCAGGCACACTGCAGCTGCAAAAGGCATCCCAAGGGGAGCGCAAAAGTGACGCAACTTGGCTGCCACCACTGATATTTCCATGAGACCATCCCGAACCATAGGCTGATTTTCCTTCCTAGGGTTAAGGTTTGAGTTACGCCTAGGGTAAGGGTTCTATTAACCAGAAAGCCCTGAGTTCCAAGAACACAGCAGCTGCGAAGGACTAGCCAAGAAGAGCGCAAAAGTACCACAACATGCCTGCCTCCACAGCTTTTTCCTTGGGGACATGCCTAATTCCTGGCTGATTTGCCTTTCTCGTCTTAGGGTTGGGGTTCGGCCTAGGGCTAGGATTTTTAAAAGCAGGAAGCCCTGAGTTCCAGGCACACTGGAGCTGTGAAAGGCATCCAAAAGGGAGTGCAAAAGTGCCACAACATGGCTGCTTTCACGGCTTTTTCCTTGGCAAGAAGCCTAACACCAGGCTGACATACTTTCCCAGGGTTACTGTTAGGCTTAGGCCTAGGGCTAGGATTTTTGAAACTGGGAAGCCCTGGGCTCCAGGCACACTGCAGCTGTTCAAGGCATCCCAAGGGGTGCACAAAAGTGCAACAACATGGCAGCTTTCACAGCTTTTTCCTTGGCACCATCCCTATACCTAGGCTGATTTATCTGCCTAGGGTTAGGGTTAGGGTTCAGCCTAGGGCTTGGATTTCTTTAACCAGGAAGCCCTGAGTTCCAGGCTTACTTCATCTGCCAAAGGCATCCCAAAGGGAGTGCAGAAGTGCCACAACATGGCTGCTTTCACGGTTTTTCCCTTAGGAAGAACCCTAATACCCGGCTGATTTACCTTCCTAGGGTTACTGTTAGGCTTAGGCCTAGGACTTTTAAAACCAGGAAGCCCTGGGCTCCATGCACACTGCAGCTGCAAAAGGCATCCCAAGGGGAGCGCAAAAGTGACGCAACTTGGCTGCCACCACTGATATTTCCATGAGACCATCCCGAACCATAGGCTGATTTTCCTTCCTAGGGTTAAGGTTTGAGTTACGCCTAGGGTAAGGGTCTATTAACCAGAAAGCCCTGAGTTCCAAGAACACAGCAGCTGCGAAGGACTAGCCAAGAAGAGCGCAAAAGTACCACAACATGCCTGCCTCCACAGCTTTTTCCTTGGGGACATGCCTAATTCCTGGCTGATTTGCCTTTCTCGTCTTAGGGTTGGGGTTCGGCCTAGGGCTAGGATTTTTAAAATCAGGAAGCCCTGAGTTCCAGGCACACTGGAGCTGTGAAAGGCATCCAAAAGGGAGTGCAAAAGTGCCACAACATGGCTGCTTTCACGGCTTTTCCCTTAGGAAGAACCCTAATACCCGGCTGATTTTCCTTCCCAGGGTTACTGTTAGGCTTAGGCCTAGGACTTTTAAAACCAGGAAGCCCTGGGCTCCAGGCACACTGCAGCTGCGAAAGGTATCCCAAGGGGAGCGCAAAAGTGACGCAACTTGGCTGCCACCACTGATATTTCCATGAGACCATCCCGAACCATAGGCTGATTTTCCTTCCTAGGGTTAAGGTTTGAGTTACGCCTAGGGTAAGGGTTCTATTAACCAGAAAGCCCTGAGTTCCAAGAACACAGCAGCTGCGAAGGACTAGCCAAGAAGAGCGCAAAAGTACCACAACATGCCTGCCTCCACAGCTTTTTCCTTGGGGACATGCCTAATTCCTGGCTGATTTGCCTTTCTCGTCTTAGGGTTGGGGTTCGGCCTAGGGCTAGGATTTTTAAAAGCAGGAAGCCCTGAGTTCCAGGCACACTGGAGCTGTGAAAGGCATCCAAAAGGGAGTGCAAAAGTGCCACAACATGGCTGCTTTCACGGCTTTTTCCTTGGCAAGACGCCTAACACCAGTCTGATTTACTTTCCTTGGGTTACTGTTAGGCTTAGGCCTAGGGCTAGGATTTTTAAAACTAGGAAGCCCTGAGCTCCAGGCACACTGCAGCTGTTCAAGGCATCCCAAGGGGAGTACAAAAGTGCAACAACATGGCAGCTTTCACAGCTTTTTCCTTGGCACTATCCCTATACCTAGGCTGATTTATCTGCCTAGGGTTAGGGTTAGGGTTCAGCCTAGGGCTTGAATTTTTTTAACCAGGAAGCCCTGAGTTCCAGGCTTACTGCATCTGACAAAGGCATCCCAAAGGGAGTGCAGAAGTGCCACAACATGGCTGCTTTCACGGCTTTTCCCTTAGGAAGAACCCTAATACCCGGCTGATTTACCTTCCTAGGGTTACTGTTAGGCTTAGTCCTAGGACTTTTAAAACCAGGAAGCCCTGGGCTCCAGGCACACTGCAGCTGCGAAAGGCATCCCAAGGGGAGCGCAAAAGTGACGCAACTTGGCTGCCACCACTGATATTTCCATGAGACCATCCCGAACCATAGGCTGATTTTCCTTCCTAGGGTTAAGGTTTGAGTTACGCCTAGGGTAAGAGTTCTATTAACCAGAAAGCCCTGAGTTCCAAGAACACAGCAGCTGCGAAGGACTAGCCAAGAAGAGCGCAAAAGTACCACAACATGCCTGCCTCCACAGCTTTTTCCTTGGGGACATGCCTAATTCCTGGCTGATTTGCCTTTCTCGTCTTAGGGTTGGGGTTCGGCCTAGGGCTAGGATTTTTAAAAGCAGGAAGCCCTGAGTTCCAGGCACACTGGAGCTGTGAAAGGCATCCAAAAGGGAGTGCAAAAGTGCCACAACATGGCTGCTTTCACGGCTTTTTCCTTGGCAAGACGCCTAACACCAGTCTGATTTACTTTCCTTGGGTTACTGTTAGGCTTAGGCCTAGGGCTAGGATTTTTAAAACTAGGAAGCCCTTAGCTCCAGGCACACTGCAGCTGTTCAAGGCATCCCAAGGGGAGTACAAAAGTGCAACAACATGGCAGCTTTCACAGCTTTTTCCTTGGCACTATCCCTATACCTAGGCTGATTTATCTGCCTAGGGTTAGGGTTAGGGTTCAGCCTAGGGCTTGAATTTTTTTAACCAGGAAGCCCTGAGTTCCAGGCTTACTGCATCTGACAAAGGCATCCCAAAGGGAGTGCAGAAGTGCCACAACATGGCTGCTTTCACGGCTTTTCCCTTAGGAAGAACCCTAATACCCGGCTGATTTACCTTCCTAGGGTTACTGTTAGGCTTAGGCCTAGGACTTTTAAAACCAGGAAGCCCTGGGCTCCAGGCACACTGCAGCTGCGAAAGGCATCCCAAGGGGAGCGCAAAAGTGACGCAACTTGGCTGCCACCACTGATATTTCCATGAGACCATCCCGAACCATAGGCTGATTTTCCTTCCTAGGGTTAAGGTTTGAGTTACGCCTAGGGTAAGAGTTCTATTAACCAGAAAGCCCTGAGTTCCAAGAACACAGCAGCTGCGAAGGACTAGCCAAGAAGAGCGCAAAAGTACCACAACATGCCTGCCTCCACAGCTTTTTCCTTGGGGACATGCCTAATTCCTGGCTGATTTGCCTTTCTCGTCTTAGGGTTGGGGTTCGGCCTAGGGCTAGGATTTTTAAAAGCAGGAAGCCCTGAGTTCCAGGCACACTGGAGCTGTGAAAGGCATCCAAAAGGGAGTGCAGAAGTGCCACAACATGGCTGCTTTCACGGCTTTTCCCTTAGGAAGAACCCTAATACCCGGCTGATTTACCTTCCTAGGGTTACTGTTAGGCTTAGGCCTAGGACTTTTAAAACCAGGAAGCCCTGGGCTCCAGGCACACTGCAGCTGCAAAAGGCATCCCAAGGGGAGCGCAAAAGTGACGCAACTTGGCTGCCACCACTGATATTTCCATGAGACCATCCCGAACCATAGGCTGATTTTCCTTCCTAGGGTTAAGGTTTGAGTTACGCCTAGGGTAAGGGTCTATTAACCAGAAAGCCCTGAGTTCCAAGAACACAGCAGCTGCGAAGGACTAGCCAAGAAGAGCGCAAAAGTACCACAACATGCCTGCCTCCACAGCTTTTTCCTTGGGGACATGCCTAATTCCTGGCTGATTTGCCTTTCTCGTCTTAGGGTTGGGGTTCGGCCTAGGGCTAGGATTTTTAAAATCAGGAAGCCCTGAGATCCAGGCACACTGGAGCTGTGAAAGGCATCCAAAAGGGAGTGCAAAAGTGCCACAACATGGCTGCTTCCACGGCTTTTTCCTTGGCAAGAAACCTAACATCAGGCTGATTAACTTTCCCAGGGTTACTGTTAGGCTTAGGCCTAGGGCTAGGATTTTTGAAACTGGGAAGCCCTGGGCTCCAGGCACACTGCAGCTGTTCAAGGCATCCCAAGGGGTGTACAAAAGTGCAACAACATGGCAGCTTTCACAGCTTTTTCCTTGGCACCATCCCTATACCTAGGCTGATTTATCTGCCTAGGGTTAGGGTTAGAGTTCAGCCTAGGGCTTGGATTTCTTTAACCAGGAAGCCCTGAGTTCCAGGCTTACTTCATCTGCCAAAGGCATCCCAAAGGGAGTGCAGAAGTGCCACAACATGGCTGCTTTCACGGCTTTTCCCTTAGGAAGAACCCTAATACCCGGCTGATTTACCTTCCTAGGGTTACTGTTAGGCTTAGGCCTAGGACTTTTAAAACCAGGAAGCCCTGGGCTCCAGGCACACTGCAGCTGCAAAAGGCATCCCAAGGGGAGCGCAAAAGTGACGCAACTTGGCTGCCACCACTGATATTTCCATGAGACCATCCCGAACCATAGGCTGATTTTCCTTCCTAGGGTTAAGGTTTGAGTTACGCCTAGGGTAAGGGTTCTATTAACCAGAAAGCCCTGAGTTCCAAGAACACAGCAGCTGCGAAGGACTAGCCAAGAAGAGCGCAAAAGTACCACAACATGCCTGCCTCCACAGCTTTTTCCTTGGGGACATGCCTAATTCCTGGCTGATTTGCCTTTCTCGTCTTAGGGTTGGGGTTCGGCCTAGGGCTAGGATTTTTAAAAGCAGGAAGCCCTGAGTTCCAGGCACACTGGAGCTGTGAAAGGCATCCAAAAGGGAGTGCAAAAGTGCCACAACATGGCTGCTTTCACGGCTTTTTCCTTGGCAAGAAGCCTAACACCAGGCTGACATACTTTCCCAGGGTTACTGTTAGGCTTAGGCCTAGGGCTAGGATTTTTGAAACTGGGAAGCCCTGGGCTCCAGGCACACTGCAGCTGTTCAAGGCATCCCAAGGGGTGCACAAAAGTGCAACAACATGGCAGCTTTCACAGCTTTTTCCTTGGCACCATCCCTATACCTAGGCTGATTTATCTGCCTAGGGTTAGGGTTAGGGTTCAGCCTAGGGCTTGGATTTCTTTAACCAGGAAGCCCTGAGTTCCAGGCTTACTTCATCTGCCAAAGGCATCCCAAAGGGAGTGCAGAAGTGCCACAACATGGCTGCTTTCACGGTTTTTCCCTTAGGAAGAACCCTAATACCCGGCTGATTTACCTTCCTAGGGTTACTGTTAGGCTTAGGCCTAGGACTTTTAAAACCAGGAAGCCCTGGGCTCCATGCACACTGCAGCTGCAAAAGGCATCCCAAGGGGAGCGCAAAAGTGACGCAACTTGGCTGCCACCACTGATATTTCCATGAGACCATCCCGAACCATAGGCTGATTTTCCTTCCTAGGGTTAAGGTTTGAGTTACGCCTAGGGTAAGGGTCTATTAACCAGAAAGCCCTGAGTTCCAAGAACACAGCAGCTGCGAAGGACTAGCCAAGAAGAGCGCAAAAGTACCACAACATGCCTGCCTCCACAGCTTTTTCCTTGGGGACATGCCTAATTCCTGGCTGATTTGCCTTTCTCGTCTTAGGGTTGGGGTTCGGCCTAGGGCTAGGATTTTTAAAATCAGGAAGCCCTGAGTTCCAGGCACACTGGAGCTGTGAAAGGCATCCAAAAGGGAGTGCAAAAGTGCCACAACATGGCTGCTTTCACGGCTTTTCCCTTAGGAAGAACCCTAATACCCGGCTGATTTTCCTTCCCAGGGTTACTGTTAGGCTTAGGCCTAGGACTTTTAAAACCAGGAAGCCCTGGGCTCCAGGCACACTGCAGCTGCGAAAGGTATCCCAAGGGGAGCGCAAAAGTGACGCAACTTGGCTGCCACCACTGATATTTCCATGAGACCATCCCGAACCATAGGCTGATTTTCCTTCCTAGGGTTAAGGTTTGAGTTACGCCTAGGGTAAGGGTTCTATTAACCAGAAAGCCCTGAGTTCCAAGAACACAGCAGCTGCGAAGGACTAGCCAAGAAGAGCGCAAAAGTACCACAACATGCCTGCCTCCACAGCTTTTTCCTTGGGGACATGCCTAATTCCTGGCTGATTTGCCTTTCTCGTCTTAGGGTTGGGGTTCGGCCTAGGGCTAGGATTTTTAAAAGCAGGAAGCCCTGAGTTCCAGGCACACTGGAGCTGTGAAAGGCATCCAAAAGGGAGTGCAAAAGTGCCACAACATGGCTGCTTTCACGGCTTTTTCCTTGGCAAGACGCCTAACACCAGTCTGATTTACTTTCCTTGGGTTACTGTTAGGCTTAGGCCTAGGGCTAGGATTTTTAAAACTAGGAAGCCCTGAGCTCCAGGCACACTGCAGCTGTTCAAGGCATCCCAAGGGGAGTACAAAAGTGCAACAACATGGCAGCTTTCACAGCTTTTTCCTTGGCACTATCCCTATACCTAGGCTGATTTATCTGCCTAGGGTTAGGGTTAGGGTTCAGCCTAGGGCTTGAATTTTTTTAACCAGGAAGCCCTGAGTTCCAGGCTTACTTCATCTGCCAAAGGCATCCCAAAGGGAGTGCAGAAGTGCCACAACATGGCTGCTTTCACGGCTTTTCCCTTAGGAAGAACCCTAATACCCGGCTGATTTACCTTCCTAGGGTTACTGTTAGGCTTAGTCCTAGGACTTTTAAAACCAGGAAGCCCTGGGCTCCAGGCACACTGCAGCTGCGAAAGGCATCCCAAGGGGAGCGCAAAAGTGACGCAACTTGGCTGCCACCACTGATATTTCCATGAGACCATCCCGAACCATAGGCTGATTTTCCTTCCTAGGGTTAAGGTTTGAGTTACGCCTAGGGTAAGAGTTCTATTAACCAGAAAGCCCTGAGTTCCAAGAACACAGCAGCTGCGAAGGACTAGCCAAGAAGAGCGCAAAAGTACCACAACATGCCTGCCTCCACAGCTTTTTCCTTGGGGACATGCCTAATTCCTGGCTGATTTGCCTTTCTCGTCTTAGGGTTGGGGTTCGGCCTAGGGCTAGGATTTTTAAAAGCAGGAAGCCCTGAGTTCCAGGCACACTGGAGCTGTGAAAGGCATCCAAAAGGGAGTGCAAAAGTGCCACAACATGGCTGCTTTCACGGCTTTTTCCTTGGCAAGAAACCTAACATCAGGCTGATTAACTTTCCCAGGGTTACTGTTAGGCTTAGGCCTAGGGCTAGGATTTTTGAAAGTGGGAAGCCCTGGGCTCCAGGCACACTGCAGCTGTTCAAGGCATCCCAAGGGGTGTACAAAAGTGCAACAACATGGCAGCTTTCACAGCTTTTTCCTTGGCACCATCCCTATACCTAGGCTGATTTATCTGCCTAGGGTTAGGGTTAGAGTTCAGCCTAGGGCTTGGATTTCTTTAACCAGGAAGCCCTGAGTTCCAGGCTTACTTCATCTGCCAAAGGCATCCCAAAGGGAGTGCAGAAGTGCCACAACATGGCTGCTTTCACGGCTTTTCCCTTAGGAAGAACCCTAATACCCGGCTGATTTACCTTCCTAGGGTTACTGTTAGGCTTAGGCCTAGGACTTTTAAAACCAGGAAGCCCTGGGCTCCAGGCACACTGCAGCTGCAAAAGGCATCCCAAGGGGAGCGCAAAAGTGACGCAACTTGGCTGCCACCACTGATATTTCCATGAGACCATCCCGAACCATAGGCTGATTTTCCTTCCTAGGGTTAAGGTTTGAGTTACGCCTAGGGTAAGGGTTCTATTAACCAGAAAGCCCTGAGTTCCAAGAACACAGCAGCTGCGAAGGACTAGCCAAGAAGAGCGCAAAAGTACCACAACATGCCTGCCTCCACAGCTTTTTCCTTGGGGACATGCCTAATTCCTGGCTGATTTGCCTTTCTCGTCTTAGGGTTGGGGTTCGGCCTAGGGCTAGGATTTTTAAAAGCAGGAAGCCCTGAGTTCCAGGCACACTGGAGCTGTGAAAGGCATCCAAAAGGGAGTGCAAAAGTGCCACAACATGGCTGCTTTCACGGCTTTTTCCTTGGCAAGAAGCCTAACACCAGGCTGACATACTTTCCCAGGGTTACTGTTAGGCTTAGGCCTAGGGCTAGGATTTTTGAAACTGGGAAGCCCTGGGCTCCAGGCACACTGCAGCTGTTCAAGGCATCCCAAGGGGTGCACAAAAGTGCAACAACATGGCAGCTTTCACAGCTTTTTCCTTGGCACCATCCCTATACCTAGGCTGATTTATCTGCCTAGGGTTAGGGTTAGGGTTCAGCCTAGGGCTTGGATTTCTTTAACCAGGAAGCCCTGAGTTCCAGGCTTACTTCATCTGCCAAAGGCATCCCAAAGGGAGTGCAGAAGTGCCACAACATGGCTGCTTTCACGGTTTTTCCCTTAGGAAGAACCCTAATACCCGGCTGATTTACCTTCCTAGGGTTACTGTTAGGCTTAGGCCTAGGACTTTTAAAACCAGGAAGCCCTGGGCTCCATGCACACTGCAGCTGCAAAAGGCATCCCAAGGGGAGCGCAAAAGTGACGCAACTTGGCTGCCACCACTGATATTTCCATGAGACCATCCCGAACCATAGGCTGATTTTCCTTCCTAGGGTTAAGGTTTGAGTTACGCCTAGGGTAAGGGTCTATTAACCAGAAAGCCCTGAGTTCCAAGAACACAGCAGCTGCGAAGGACTAGCCAAGAAGAGCGCAAAAGTACCACAACATGCCTGCCTCCACAGCTTTTTCCTTGGGGACATGCCTAATTCCTGGCTGATTTGCCTTTCTCGTCTTAGGGTTGGGGTTCGGCCTAGGGCTAGGATTTTTAAAAGCAGGAAGCCCTGAGTTCCAGGCACACTGGAGCTGTGAAAGGCATCCAAAAGGGAGTGCAAAAGTGCCACAACATGGCTGCTTTCACGGCTTTTTCCTTGGCAAGACGCCTAACACCAGGCTGATTTACCTTCCCAGGGTTACTGTTAGGCTTAGGCCTAGGGCTAGGATTTTTGAAACTAGGAAGCCCTTAGCTCCAGGCACACTGCAGCTGTTCAAGGCATCCCAAGGGGAGTACAAAAGTGCAACAACATGGCAGCTTTCACAGCTTTTTCCTTGGCACCATCCCTATACCTAGGCTGATTTATCTGCCTAGGGTTAGGGTTAGGGTTCAGCCTAGGGCTTGGATTTCTTTAACCAGGAAGCCCTGAGTTCCAGGCTTACTTCATCTGCCAAAGGCATCCCAAAGGGAGTGCAGAAGTGCCACAACATGGCTGCTTTCACGGCTTTTCCCTTAGGAAGAACCCTAATACCCGGCTGATTTACCTTCCTAGGGTTACTGTTAGGCTTAGGCCTAGGACTTTTAAAACCGGGAAGCCCTGGGCTCCAGGCACACTGCAGCTGCGAAAGGCATCCCAAGGGGAGCGCAAAAGTGACGCAACTTGGCTGCCACCACTGATATTTCCATGAGACCATCCCGAACCATAGGCTGATTTTCCTTCCTAGGGTTAAGGTTTGAGTTACGCCTAGGGTAAGGGTTCTATTAACCAGAAAGCCCTGAGTTCCAAGAACACAGCAGCTGCGAAGGACTAGCCAAGAAGAGCGCAAAAGTACCACAACATGCCTGCCTCCACAGCTTTTTCCTTGGGGACATGCCTAATTCCTGGCTGATTTGCCTTTCTCGTCTTAGGGTTGGGGTTCGGCCTAGGGCTAGGATTTTTAAAATCAGGAAGCCCTGAGTTCCAGGCACACTGGAGCTGTGAAAGCTATCCAAAAGGGAGTGCAAAAGTGCCACAACATGGCTGCTTTCACGGCTTTTTCCTTGGCAAGACGCCTAACACCAGGCTGATTTACCTTCCCAGGGTTACTGTTAGGCTTAGGCCTAGGGCTAGGATTTTTAAAACTAGGAAGCCCTTGGATCCAGGCACACTGCAGCTGTTCAAGGCATCCCAAGGGGAGTACAAAAGTGCAACAACATGGCAGCTTTCACAGCTTTTTCCTTGGCACCATCCCTATACCTAGGCTGATTTATCTGCCTAGGGTTAGGGTTAGGGTTCAGCCTAGGGCTTGAATTTTTTTAACCAGGAAGCCCTGAGTTCCAGGCTTACTTCATCTGCCAAAGGCATCCCAAAGGGAGTGCAGAAGTGCCACAACATGGCTGCTTTCACGGCTTTTCCCTTAGGAAGAACCCTAATACCCGGCTGATTTACCTTCCTAGGGTTACTGTTAGGCTTAGGCCTAGGACTTTTAAAACCGGGAAGCCCTGGGCTCCAGGCACACTGCAGCTGCGAAAGGCATCCCAAGGGGAGCGCAAAAGTGACGCAACTTGGCTGCCACCACTGATATTTCCATGAGACCATCCCGAACCATAGGCTGATTTTCCTTCCTAGGGTTAAGGTTTGAGTTACGCCTAGGGTAAGGGTTCTATTAACCAGAAAGCCCTGAGTTCCAAGAACACAGCAGCTGCGAAGGACTAGCCAAGAAGAGCGCAAAAGTAGCACAACATGCCTGCCTCCACAGCTTTTTCCTTGGGGACATGCCTAATTCCTGGCTGATTTGCCTTTCTCGTCTTAGGGTTGGGGTTCGGCCTAGGGCTAGGATTTTTAAAATCAGGAAGCCCTGAGTTCCAGGCACACTGGAGCTGTGAAAGCTATCCAAAAGGGAGTGCAAAAGTGCCACAACATGGCTGCTTTCACGGCTTTTTCCTTGGCAAGACGCCTAACACCAGGCTGATTTACCTTCCCAGGGTTACTGTCAGGCTTAGGCCTAGGGCTAGGATTTTTAAAACTAGGAAGCCCTTGGCTCCAGGCACACTGCAGCTGTTCAAGGCATCCCAAGGGGAGTACAAAAGTGCAACAACATGGCAGCTTTCACAGCTTTTTCCTTGGCACCATCCCTATACCTAGGCTGATTTATCTGCCTAGGGTTAGGGTTAGGGTTCAGCCTAGGGCTTGAATTTTTTTAACCAGGAAGCCCTGAGTTCCAGGCTTACTTCATCTGCCAAAGGCATCCCAAAGGGAGTGCAGAAGTGCCACAACATGGCTGCTTTCACGGCTTTTCCCTTAGGAAGAACCCTAATACCCGGCTGATTTACCTTCCTAGGGTTACTGTTAGGCTTAGTCCTAGGACTTTTAAAACCAGGAAGCCCTGGGCTCCAGGCACACTGCAGCTGCAAAAGGCATCCCAAGGGGAGCGCAAAAGTGACGCAACTTGGCTGCCACCACTGATATTTCCATGAGACCATCCCGAACCATAGGCTGATTTTCCTTCCTAGGCTTAAGGTTTGAGTTACGCCTAGGGTAAGAGTTCTATTAACCAGAAAGCCCTGAGTTCCAAGAACACAGCAGCTGCGAAGGACTAGCCAAGAAGAGCGCAAAAGTACCACAACATGCCTGCCTCCACAGCTTTTTCCTTGCGGACATGCCTAATTCCTGGCTGATTTGCCTTTCTCGTCTTAGGGTTGGGGTTCGGCCTAGGGCTAGGATTTTTAAAAGCAGGAAGCCCTGAGTTCCAGGCACACTGGAGCTGTGAAAGGCATCCAAAAGGGAGTGCAAAAGTGCCACAACATGGCTGCTTTCACGGCTTTTTCCTTGGCAAGACGCCTAACACCAGGCTGATTTACCTTCCCAGGGTTACTGTCAGGCTTAGGCCTAGGGCTAGGATTTTTAAAACTAGGAAGCCCTGGGCTCCAGGCACACTGCAGCAGTTCAAGGCATCCCAAGGGGAGTACAAAAGTGCAACAACATGGCAGCTTTCACAGCTTTTTCCTTGGCACCATCCCTATACCTAGGCTGATTTATCTGCCTAGGGTTAGGGTTAGGGTTCAGCCTAGGGCTTGAATTTCTTTAACCAGGAAGCCCTGAGTTCCAGGCTTACTTCATCTGCCAAAGGCATCCCAAAGGGAGTGCAGAAGTGCCACAACATGGCTGCTTTCACGGCTTTTCCCTTAGGAAGAATCCTAATACCCGACTGATTTACCTTCCTAGGGTTACTGTTAGGCTTAGGCCTAGGACTTTTAAGACCAGGAAGCCCTGGGCTCCAGGCACACTGCAGCTGCAAAAGGCATCCCAAGGGGAGCGCAAAAGTGACGCAACTTGGCTGCCACCACTGATATTTCCATGAGACCATCCCGAACCATAGGCTGATTTTCCTTCCTAGGGTTAAGGTTTGAGTTACGCCTAGGGTAAGGGTCTATTAACCAGAAAGCCCTGAGTTCCAAGAACACAGCAGCTGCGAAGGACTAGCCAAGAAGAGCGCAAAAGTACCACAACATGCCTGCCTCCACAGCTTTTTCCTTGGGGACATGCCTAATTCCTGGCTGATTTGCCTTTCTCGTCTTAGGGTTGGGGTTCGGCCTAGGGCTAGGATTTTTAAAAGCAGGAAGCCCTGAGTTCCAGGCACACTGGAGCTGTGAAAGGCATCCAAAAGGGAGTGCAAAAGTGCCACAACATGGCTGCTTTCACGGCTTTTCCCTTAGGAAGAACCCTAATACCCGGCTGATTTACCTTCCTAGGGTTACTGTTAGGCTTAGGCCTAGGACTTTTAAAACCAGGAAGCCCTGGGCTCCAGGCACACTGCAGCTGCGAAAGGTATCCCAAGGGGAGCGCAAAAGTGACGCAACTTGGCTGCCACCACTGATATTTCCATGAGACCATCCCGAACCATAGGCTGATTTTCCTTCCTAGGGTTAAGGTTTGAGTTACGCCTAGGGTAAGGGTTCTATTAACCAGAAAGCCCTGAGTTCCAAGAACACAGCAGCTGTGAAGGACTACCCAAGAAGAGCGCAAAAGTACCACAACATGCCTGCCTCCACAGCTTTTTCCTTGGGGACATGCCTAATTCCTGGCTGATTTGCCTTTCTCGTCTTAGGGTTGGGGTTCGGCCTAGGGCTAGGATTTTTAAAAGCAGGAAGCCCTGAGTTCCAGGCACACTGGAGCTGTGAAAGGCATCCAAAAGGGAGTGCAAAAGTGCCACAACATGGCTGCTTTCACGGCTTTTTCCTTGGCAAGACGCCTAACATCAGGCTGATTTACTTTCCCAGGGTTACTGTTAGGCTTAGGCCTAGGGCTAGGATTTTTAAAACTAGGAAGCCCTGAGCTCCAGGCACACTGCAGCTGTTCAAGGCATCCCAAGGGGAGTACAAAAGTGCAACAACATGGCAGCTTTCACAGCTTTTTCCTTGGCACTATCCCTATACCTAGGCTGATTTATCTGCCTAGGGTTAGGGTTAGGGTTCAGCCTAGGGCTTGAATTTTTTTAACCAGGAAGCCCTGAGTTCCAGGCTTACTTCATCTGCCAAAGGCATCCCAAAGGGAGTGCAGAAGTGCCACAACATGGCTGCTTTCACGGCTTTTCCCTTAGGAAGAACCCTAATACCCGGCTGATTTACCTTCCTAGGGTTACTGTTAGGCTTAGGCCTAGGACTTTTAAAACCAGGAAGCCCTGGGCTCCAGGCACACTGCAGCTGCAAAAGGCATCCCAAGGGGAGCGCAAAAGTGACGCAACTTGGCTGCCACCACTGATATTTCCATGAGACCATCCCGAACCATAGGCTGATTTTCCTTCCTAGGGTTAAGGTTTGAGTTACGCCTAGGGTAAGGGTTCTATTAACCAGAAAGCCCTGAGTTCCAAGAACACAGCAGCTGCGAAGGACTAGCCAAGAAGAGCGCAAAAGTACCACAACATGCCTGCCTACACAGCTTTTTCCTTGGGGACATGCCTAATTCCGGGCTGATTTGCCTTTCTCGTCTTAGGGTTGGGGTTCGGCCTAGGGCTAGGATTTTTAAAAGCAGGAAGCCCTGAGTTCCAGGCACACTGGAGCTGTGAAAGGCATCCCAAAGGGAGTGCAGAAGTGCCACAACATGGCTGCTTTCACGGCTTTTCCCTTAGGAAGAACCCTAATGCCCGGCTGATTTACCTTCCTAGGGTTACTGTTAGGCTTAGGCCTAGGACTTTTAAAACCAGGAAGCCCTGGGCTCCAGGCACACTGCAGCTGCAAAAGGCATCCCAAGGGGAGCGCAAAAGTGACGCAACTTGGCTGCCACCACTGATATTTCCATGAGACCATCCCGAACCATAGGCTGATTTTCCTTCCTAGGGTTAAGGTTTGAGTTACGCCTAGGGTAAGGGTCTATTAACCAGAAAGCCCTGAGTTCCAAGAACACAGCAGCTGCGAAGGACTAGCCAAGAAGAGCGCAAAAGTACCACAACATGCCTGCCTCCACAGCTTTTTCCTTGGGGACATGCCTAATTCCTGGCTGATTTGCCTTTCTCGTCTTAGGGTTGGGGTTCGGCCTAGGGCTAGGATTTTTAAAAGCAGGAAGCCCTGAGTTCCAGGCACACTGGAGCTGTGAAAGGCATCCAAAAGGGAGTGCAAAAGTGCCACAACATGGCTGCTTTCACGGCTTTTTCCTTGGCAAGAAACCTAACATCAGGCTGATTTACTTTCCCAGGGTTACTGTTAGGCTTAGGCCTAGGGCTAGGATTTTTGAAACTGGGAAGCCCTGGGCTCCAGGCACACTGCAGCTGTTCAAGGCATCCCAAGGGGTGTACAAAAGTGCAACAACATGGCAGCTTTCACAGCTTTTTCCTTGGCACCATCCCTATACCTAGGCTGATTTATCTGCCTAGGGTTAGGGTTAGAGTTCAGCCTAGGGCTTGGATTTCTTTAACCAGGAAGCCCTGAGTTCCAGGCTTACTTCATCTGCCAAAGGCATCCCAAAGGGAGTGCAGAAGTGCCACAACATGGCTGCTTTCACGGCTTTTCCCTTAGGAAGAACCCTAATACCCGGCTGATTTACCTTCCTAGGGTTTCTGTTAGGCTTAGGCCTAGGACTTTTAGAACCAGGAAGCCCTGGGCTCCAGGCACACTGCAGCTGCAAAAGGCATCCCAAGGGGAGCGCAAAAGTGACTCAACTTGGCTGCCACCACTGATATTTCCATGAGACCATCCCGAACCATAGGCTGATTTTCCTTCCTAGGGTTAAGGTTTGAGTTACGCCTAGGGTAAGGGTTCTATTAACCAGAAAGCCCTGAGTTCCAAGAACACAGCAGCTGCGAAGGACTAGCCAAGAAGAGCGCAAAAGTACCACAACATGCCTGCCTCCACAGCTTTTTCCTTGGGGACATGCCTAATTCCTGGCTGATTTGCCTTTCTCGTCTTAGGGTTGGGGTTCGGCCTAGGGCTAGGATTTTTAAAAGCAGGAAGCCCTGAGTTCCAGGCACACTGCAGCTGTGAAAGGCATCCAAATGGAGTGCAAAAGTGCCACAACATGGCTGCTTTCACGGCTTTTTCCTTGGCAAGACGCCTAACATCAGGCTGATTTACCTTCCCAGGGTTACTGTTAGGCTTAGGCCTAGGGCTAGGATTTTTGAAACTAGGAAGCCCTGGGCTCCAGGCACACTGCAGCTGTTCAAGGCATCCCAAGGGGAGTACAAAAGTGCAACAACATGGCAGCTTTCACAGCTTTTTCCTTGGCACCATCCCTATACCTAGGCTGATTTATCTGCCTAGGGTTAGGGTTAGGGTTCAGCCTAGGGCTTGGATTTCTTTAACCAGGAAGCCCTGAGTTCCAGGCTTACTTCATCTGCCAAAGGCATCCCAAAGGGAGTGCAGAAGTGCCACAACATGGCTGCTTTCACGGCTTTTCCCTTAGGAAGAACCCTAATACCCGGCTGATTTACCTTCCTAGGGTTACTGTTAGGCTTAGGCCTAGGACTTTTAAAACCAGGAAGCCCTGGGCTCCAGGCACACTGCAGCTGCAAAAGGCATCCCAAGGGGAGCGCAAAAGTGACGCAACTTGGCTGCCACCACTGATATTTCCATGAGACCATCCCGAACCATAGGCTGATTTTCCTTCCTAGGGTTAAGGTTTGAGTTACGCCTAGGGTAAGGGCTCTATTAACCAGAAAGCCCTGAGTTCCAAGAACACAGCAGCTGCGAAGGACTAGCCAAGAAGAGCGCAAAAGTACCACAACATGCCTGCCTCCACAGCTTTTTCCTTGGGGACATGCCTAATTCCTGGCTGATTTGCCTTTCTCGTCTTAGGGTTGGGGTTCGGCCTAGGGCTAGGATTTTTAAAAGCAGGAAGCCCTGAGTTCCAGGCACACTGGAGCTGTGAAAGGCATCCAAAAGGGAGTGCAAAAGTGCCACAACATGGCTGCTTTCACGGCTTTTTCCTTGGCAAGACGCCTAACATCAGGCTGATTTACTTTCCCAGGGTTACTGTTAGGCTTAGGCCAAGAGCTAGGATTTTTAAAACTAGGAAGCCCTTAGCTCCAGGCACACTGCAGCTGTTCAAGGCATCCCAAGGGGAGTACAAAAGTGCAACAACATGGCAGCTTTCACAGCTTTTTCCTTGGCACCATCCCTATACCTAGGCTGATTTATCTGCCTAGGGTTAGGGTTAGGGTTCAGCCTAGGGCTTGGATTTCTTTAACCAGGAAGCCCTGAGTTCCAGGCTTACTTCATCTGCCAAAGGCATCCCAAAGGGAGTGCAGAAGTGCCACAACATGGCTGCTTTCACGGCTTTTCCCTTAGGAAGAACCCTAATACCCGGCTGATTTACCTTCCTAGGGTTACTGTTAGGCTTAGGCCTAGGACTTTTAAAACCAGGAAGCCCTGGGCTCCAGGCACACTGCAGCTGCAAAAGGCATCCCAAGGGGAGCGCAAAAGTGACGCAACTTGGCTGCCACCACTGATATTTCCATGAGACCATCCCGAACCATAGGCTGATTTTCCTTCCTAGGGTTAAGGTTTGAGTTACGCCTAGGGTAAGGGCTCTATTAACCAGAAAGCCCTGAGTTCCAAGAACACAGCAGCTGCGAAGGACTAGCCAAGAAGAGCGCAAAAGTACCACAACATGCCTGCCTCCACAGCTTTTTCCTTGGGGACATGCCTAATTCCTGGCTGATTTGCCTTTCTCGTCTTAGGGTTGGGGTTCGGCCTAGGGCTAGGATTTTTAAAAGCAGGAAGCCCTGAGTTCCAGGCACACTGGAGCTGTGAAAGGCATCCAAAAGGGAGTGCAAAAGTGCCACAACATGGCTGCTTTCACGGCTTTTTCCTTGGCAAGAAGCCTAACACCAGGCTGATTTACTTTCCCAGGGTTACTGTTAGGCTTAGGCCTAGGGCTAGGATTTTTGAAACTAGGAAGCCCTTAGCTCCAGGCACACTGCAGCTGTTCAAGGCATCCCAAGGGGAGTACAAAAGTGCAACAACATGGCAGCTTTCACAGCTTTTTCCTTGGCACCATCCCTATACCTAGGCTGATTTATCTGCCTAGGGTTAGGGTTAGGGTTCAGCCTAGGGCTTGGATTTCTTTAACCAGGAAGCCCTGAGTTCCAGGCTTACTTCATCTGCCAAAGGCATCCCAAAGGGAGTGCAGAAGTGCCACAACATGGCTGCTTTCACGGCTTTTCCCTTAGGAAGAACCCTAATACCCGGCTGATTTACCTTCCTAGGGTTACTGTTAGGCTTAGGCCTAGGACTTTTAAAACCAGGAAGCCCTGGGCTCCAGGCACACTGCAGCTGCAAAAGGCATCCCAAGGGGAGCGCAAAAGTGACGCAACTTGGCTGCCACCACTGATATTTCCATGAGACCATCCCGAACCATAGGTTGATTTTCCTTCCTAGGGTTAAGGTTTGAGTTACGCCTAGGGTAAGGGCTCTATTAACCAGAAAGCCCTGAGTTCCAAGAACACAGCAGCTGCGAAGGACTAGCCAAGAAGAGCGCAAAAGTACCACAACATGCCTGCCTCCACAGCTTTTTCCTTGGGGACATGCCTAATTCCTGGCTGATTTGCCTTTCTCGTCTTAGGGTTGTGGTTCGGTTTAGGGCTAGGATTTTTAAAAGCAGGAAGCCCTGAGTTCCAGGCACACTGGAGCTGTGAAAGGCATCCAAAAGGGAGTGCAAAAGTGCCACAACATGGCTGCTTTCACGGCTTTTTCCTTGGCAAGACGCCTAACACCAGGCTGATTTACCTTCCCAGGGTTACTGTCAGGCTTAGGCCTAGGGCTAGGATTTTTAAAACTAGGAAGCCCTGGGCTCCAGGCACACTGCAGCTGTTCAAGGCATCCCAAGGGGAGTACAAAAGTGCAACAACATGGCAGCTTTCACAGCTTTTTCCTTGGCACCATCCCTATACCTAGGCTGATTTATCTGCCTAGGGTTAGGGTTAGAGTTCAGCCTAGGGCTTGGATTTCTTTAACCAGGAAGCCCTGAGTTCCAGGCTTACTTCATCTGCCAAAGGCATCCCAAAGGGAGTGCAGAAGTGCCACAACATGGCTGCTTTCACGGCTTTTCCCTTAGGAAGAACCCTAATACCCGGCTGATTTACCTTCCTAGGGTTACTGTTAGGCTTAGGCCTAGGACTTTTAAAACCAGGAAGCCCTGGGCTCCAGGCACACTGCAGCTGCAAAAGGCATCCCAAGGGGAGCGCAAAAGTGACGCAACTTGGCTGCCACCACTGATATTTCCATGAGACCATCCCGAACAATAGGCTGATTTTCCTTCCTAGGGTTAAGGTTTGAGTTACGCCTAGGGTAAGGGTTCTATTAACCAGAAAGCCCTGAGTTCCAAGAACACAGCAGCTGCGAAGGACTAGCCAAGAAGAGCGCAAAAGTACCACAACATGCCTGCCTCCACAGCTTTTTCCTTGGGGACATGCCTAATTCCTGGCTGATTTGCCTTTCTCGTCTTAGGGTTGGGGTTCGGCCTAGGGCTAGGATTTTTAAAAGCAGGAAGCCCTGAGTTCCAGGCACACTGGAGCTGTGAAAGGCATCCAAAAGGGAGTGCAAAAGTGCCACAACATGGCTGCTTTCACGGCTTTTTCCTTGGCAAGAAGCCTAACACCAGGCTGACATACTTTCCCAGGGTTACTGTTAGGCTTAGGCCTAGGGCTAGGATTTTTGAAACTGGGAAGCCCTGGGCTCCAGGCACATTGCAGCTGTTCAAGGCATCCCAAGGGGTGCACAAAAGTGCAACAACATGGCAGCTTTCACAGCTTTTTCCTTGGCACCATCCCTATACCTAGGCTGATTTATCTGCCTAGGGTTAGGGTTAGGGTTCAGCCTAGGGCTTGGATTTCTTTAACCAGGAAGCCCTGAGTTCCAGGCTTACTTCATCTGCCAAAGGCATCCCAAAGGGAGTGCAGAAGTGCCACAACATGGCTGCTTTCACGGCTTTTCCCTTAGGAAGAACCCTAATACCCGGCTGATTTACCTTCCTAGGGTTTCTGTTAGGCTTAGGCCTAGGACTTTTAGAACCAGGAAGCCCTGGGCTCCAGGCACACTGCAGCTGCAAAAGGCATCCCAAGGGGAGCGCAAAAGTGACGCAACTTGGCTGCCACCACTGATATTTCCATGAGACCATCCCGAACCATAGGCTGATTTTCCTTCCTAGGGTTAAGGTTTGAGTTACGCCTAGGGTAAGGGCTCTATTAACCAGAAAGCCCTGAGTTCCAAGAACACAGCAGCTGCGAAGGACTAGCCAAGAAGAGCGCAAAAGTACCACAACATGCCTGCCTCCACAGCTTTTTCCTTGGGGACATGCCTAATTCCTGGCTGATTTGCCTTTCTCGTCTTAGGGTTGGGGTTCGGCCTAGGGCTAGGATTTTTAAAAGCAGGAAGCCCTGAGTTCCAGGCACACTGCAGCTGTGAAAGGCATCCAAAAGGGAGTGCAAAAGTGCCACAACATGGCTGCTTTCACGGCTTTTTCCTTGGCAAGACGCCTAACATCAGGCTGATTTACCTTCCCAGGGTTACTGTTAGGCTTAGGCCTAGGGCTAGGATTTTTGAAACTAGGAAGCCCTGGGCTCCAGGCACACTGCAGCTGTTCAAGGCATCCCAAGGGGAGTACAAAAGTGCAACAACATGGCAGCTTTCACAGCTTTTTCCTTGGCACCATCCCTATACCTAGGCTGATTTATCTGCCTAGGGTTAGGGTTAGGGTTCAGCCTAGGGCTTGGATTTCTTTAACCAGGAAGCCCTGAGTTCCAGGCTTACTTCATCTGCCAAAGGCATCCCAAAGGGAGTGCAGAAGTGCCACAACATGGCTGCTTTCACGGCTTTTCCCTTAGGAAGAACCCTAATACCCGGCTGATTTACCTTCCTAGGGTTACTGTTAGGCTTAGGCCTAGGACTTTTAGAACCAGGAAGCCCTGGGCTCCAGGCACAATGCAGCTGCAAAAGGCATCCCAAGGGGAGCGCAAAAGTGACGCAACTTGGCTGCCACCACTGATATTTCCATGAGACCATCCCGAACCATAGGCTGATTTTCCTTCCTAGGGTTAAGGTTTGAGTTACGCCTAGGGTAAGGGCTCTATTAACCAGAAAGCCCTGAGTTCCAAGAACACAGCAGCTGCGAAGGACTAGCCAAGAAGAGCGCAAAAGTACCACAACATGCCTGCCTCCACAGCTTTTTCCTTGGGGACATGCCTAATTCCTGGCTGATTTGCCTTTCTCGTCTTAGGGTTGGGGTTCGGCCTAGGGCTAGGATTTTTAAAATCAGGAAGCCCTGAGTTCCAGGCACACTGGAGCTGTGAAAGGCATCCAAAAGGGAGTGCAAAAGTGCCACAACATGGCTGCTTTCATGGCTTTTTCCTTGGCAAGACGCCTAACATCAGGCTGATTTACTTTCCCAGGGTTACTGTTAGGCTTAGGCCTAGGGCTAGGATTTTTGAAACTAGGAAGCCCTTAGCTCCAGGCACACTGCAGCTGTTCAAGGCATCCCAAGGGGAGTACAAAAGTGCAACAACATGGCAGCTTTCACAGCTTTTTCCTTGGCACCATCCCTATACCTAGGCTGATTTATCTGCCTAGGGTTAGGGTTAGGGTTCAGCCTAGGGCTTGGATTTCTTTAACCAGGAAGCCCTGAGTTCCAGGCTTACTTCATCTGCCAAAGGCATCCCAAAGGGAGTGCAGAAGTGCCACAACATGGCTGCTTTCATGGCTTTTCCCTTAGGAAGAACCCTAATACCCGGCTGATTTACCTTCCTAGGGTTACTGTTAGGCTTAGGCCTAGGACTTTTAAAACCAGGAAGCCCTGGGCTCCAGGCACACTGCAGCTGCAAAAGGCATCCCAAGGGGAGCGCAAAAGTGACGCAACTTGGCTGCCACCACTGATATTTCCATGAGACCATCCCGAACCATAGGCTGATTTTCCTTCCTAGGGTTAAGGTTTGAGTTACGCCTAGGGTAAGGGCTCTATTAACCAGAAAGCCCTGAGTTCCAAGAACACAGCAGCTGCGAAGGACTAGCCAAGAAGAGCGCAAAAGTACCACAACATGCCTGCCTCCACAGCTTTTTCCTTGGGGACATGCCTAATTCCTGGCTGATTTGCCTTTCTCGTCTTAGGGTTGGGGTTCGGCCTAGGGCTAGGATTTTTAAAAGCAGGAAGCCCTGAGTTCCAGGCACACTGGAGCTGTGAAAGGCATCCAAAAGGGAGTGCAAAAGTGCCACAACATGGCTGCTTTCACGGCTTTTTCCTTGGCAAGACGCCTAACACCAGGCTGATTTACTTTCCCAGGGTTACTGTTAGGCTTAGGCCTAGGGCTAGGATTTTTGAAACTAGGAAGCCCTTAGCTCCAGGCACACTGCAGCTGTTCAAGGCATCCCAAGGGGAGTACAAAAGTGCAACAACATGGCAGCTTTCACAGCTTTTTCCTTGGCACCATCCCTATACCTAGGCTGATTTATCTGCCTAGGGTTAGGGTTAGGGTTCAGCCTAGGGCTTGGATTTCTTTAACCAGGAAGCCCTGAGTTCCAGGCTTACTTCATCTGCCAAAGGCATCCCAAAGGGAGTGCAGAAGTGCCACAACATGGCTGCTTTCACGGCTTTTCCCTTAGGAAGAACCCTAATACCCGGCTGATTTACCTTCCTAGGGTTACTGTTAGGCTTAGGCCTAGGACTTTTAAAACCAGGAAGCCCTGGGCTCCAGGCACACTGCAGCTGCAAAAGGCATCCCAAGGGGAGCGCAAAAGTGACGCAACTTGGCTGCCACCACTGATATTTCCATGAGACCATCCCGAACCATAGGTTGATTTTCCTTCCTAGGGTTAAGGTTTGAGTTACGCCTAGGGTAAGGGCTCTATTAACCAGAAAGCCCTGAGTTCCAAGAACACAGCAGCTGCGAAGGACTAGCCAAGAAGAGCGCAAAAGTACCACAACATGCCTGCCTCCACAGCTTTTTCCTTGGGGACATGCCTAATTCCTGGCTGATTTGCCTTTCTCGTCTTAGGGTTGTGGTTCGGTTTAGGGCTAGGATTTTTAAAAGCAGGAAGCCCTGAGTTCCAGGCACACTGGAGCTGTGAAAGGCATCCAAAAGGGAGTGCAAAAGTGCCACAACATGGCTGCTTTCACGGCTTTTTCCTTGGCAAGAAGCCTAACACCAGGCTGACATACTTTCCCAGGGTTACTGTTAGGCTTAGGCCTAGGGCTAGGATTTTTGAAACTGGGAAGCCCTGGGCTCCAGGCACACTGCAGCTGTTCAAGGCATCCCAAGGGGTGCACAAAAGTGCAACAACATGGCAGCTTTCACAGCTTTTTCCTTGGCACCATCCCTATACCTAGGCTGATTTATCTGCCTAGGGTTAGGGTTAGGGTTCAGCCTAGGGCTTGGATTTCTTTAACCAGGAAGCCCTGAGTTCCAGGCTTACTTCATCTGCCAAAGGCATCCCAAAGGGAGTGCAGAAGTGCCACAACATGGCTGCTTTCACGGCTTTTCCCTTAGGAAGAACCCTAATACCCGGCTGATTTACCTTCCTAGGGTTACTGTTAGGCTTAGGCCTAGGACTTTTAGAACCAGGAAGCCCTGGGCTCCAGGCACACTGCAGCTGCAAAAGGCATCCCAAGGGGAGCGCAAAAGTGACTCAACTTGGCTGCCACCACTGATATTTCCATGAGACCATCCCGAACCATAGGCTGATTTTCCTTCCTAGGGTTAAGGTTTGAGTTACGCCTAGGGTAAGGGTTCTATTAACCAGAAAGCCCTGAGTTCCAAGAACACAGCAGCTGCGAAGGACTAGCCAAGAAGAGCGCAAAAGTACCACAACATGCCTGCCTCCACAGCTTTTTCCTTGGGGACATGCCTAATTCCTGGCTGATTTGCCTTTCTCGTCTTAGGGTTGGGGTTCGGCCTAGGGCTAGGATTTTTAAAATCAGGAAGCCCTGAGTTCCAGGCACACTGGAGCTGTGAAAGGCATCCAAAAGGGAGTGCAAAAGTGCCACAACATGGCTGCTTTCACGGCTTTTTCCTTGGCAAGACGCCTAACATCAGGCTGATTTACTTTCCCAGGGTTACTGTTAGGCTTAGGCCTAGGGCTAGGATTTTTAAAACTAGGAAGCCCTTAGCTCCAGGCACACTGCAGCTGTTCAAGGCATCCCAAGGGGAGTACAAAAGTGCAACAACATGGCAGCTTTCACAGCTTTTTCCTTGGCACCATCCCTATACCTAGGCTGATTTATCTGCCTAGGGTTAGGGTTAGGGTTCAGCCTAGGGCTTGGATTTCTTTAACCAGGAAGCCCTGAGTTCCAGGCTTACTTCATCTGCCAAAGGCATCCCAAAGGGAGTGCAGAAGTGCCACAACATGGCTGCTTTCACGGCTTTTCCCTTAGGAAGAACCCTAATACCCGGCTGATTTACCTTCCTAGGGTTACTGTTAGGCTTAGGCCTAGGACTTTTAAAACCAGGAAGCCCTGGGCTCCAGGCACACTGCAGCTGCAAAAGGCATCCCAAGGGGAGCGCAAAAGTGACGCAACTTGGCTGCCACCACTGATATTTCCATGAGACCATCCCGAACCATAGGCTGATTTTCCTTCCTAGGGTTAAGGTTTGAGTTACGCCTAGGGTAAGGGCTCTATTAACCAGAAAGCCCTGAGTTCCAAGAACACAGCAGCTGCGAAGGACTAGCCAAGAAGAGCGCAAAAGTACCACAACATGCCTGCCTCCACAGCTTTTTCCTTGGGGACATGCCTAATTCCTGGCTGATTTGCCTTTCTCGTCTTAGGGTTGGGGTTCGGCCTAGGGCTAGGATTTTTAAAAGCAGGAAGCCCTGAGTTCCAGGCACACTGGAGCTGTGAAAGGCATCCAAAAGGGAGTGCAAAAGTGCCACAACATGGCTGCTTTCACGGCTTTTTCCTTGGCAAGAAGCCTAACACCAGGCTGATTTACTTTCCCAGGGTTACTGTTAGGCTTAGGCCTAGGGCTAGGATTTTTGAAACTAGGAAGCCCTTAGCTCCAGGCACACTGCAGCTGTTCAAGGCATCCCAAGGGGAGTACAAAAGTGCAACAACATGGCAGCTTTCACAGCTTTTTCCTTGGCACCATCCCTATACCTAGGCTGATTTATCTGCCTAGGGTTAGGGTTAGGGTTCAGCCTAGGGCTTGGATTTCTTTAACCAGGAAGCCCTGAGTTCCAGGCTTACTTCATCTGCCAAAGGCATCCCAAAGGGAGTGCAGAAGTGCCACAACATGGCTGCTTTCACGGCTTTTCCCTTAGGAAGAACCCTAATACCCGGCTGATTTACCTTCCTAGGGTTACTGTTAGGCTTAGGCCTAGGACTTTTAAAACCAGGAAGCCCTGGGCTCCAGGCACACTGCAGCTGCAAAAGGCATCCCAAGGGGAGCGCAAAAGTGACGCAACTTGGCTGCCACCACTGATATTTCCATGAGACCATCCCGAACCATAGGTTGATTTTCCTTCCTAGGGTTAAGGTTTGAGTTACGCCTAGGGTAAGGGCTCTATTAACCAGAAAGCCCTGAGTTCCAAGAACACAGCAGCTGCGAAGGACTAGCCAAGAAGAGCGCAAAAGTACCACAACATGCCTGCCTCCACAGCTTTTTCCTTGGGGACATGCCTAATTCCTGGCTGATTTGCCTTTCTCGTCTTAGGGTTGTGGTTCGGTTTAGGGCTAGGATTTTTAAAAGCAGGAAGCCCTGAGTTCCAGGCACACTAGAGCTGTGAAAGGCATCCAAAAGGGAGTGCAAAAGTGCCACAACATGGCTGCTTTCACGGCTTTTTCCTTGGCAAGAAGCCTAACACCAGGCTGACATACTTTCCCAGGGTTACTGTTAGGCTTAGGCCTAGGGCTAGGATTTTTGAAACTAGGAAGCCCTGGGCTCCAGGCACACTGCAGCTGTTCAAGGTATCCCAAGGGGAGTACAAAAGTGCAACAACATGGCAGCTTTCACAGCTTTTTCCTTGGCACCATCCCTATACCTAGGCTGATTTATCTGCCTAGGGTTAGGGTTAGAGTTCAGCCTAGGGCTTGGATTTCTTTAACCAGGAAGCCCTGAGTTCCAGGCTTACTTCATCTGCCAAAGGCATCCCAAAGGGAGTGCAGAAGTGCCACAACATGGCTGCTTTCACGGCTTTTCCCTTAGGAAGAACCATAATACCCGGCTGATTTACCTTCCTAGGGTTACTGTTAGGCTTAGGCCTAGGACTTTTAAAACCAGGAAGCCCTGGGCTCCAGGCACACTGCAGCTGCGAAAGGCATCCCAAGGGGAGCGCAAAAGTGACGCAACTTGGCTGCCACCACTGATATTTCCATGAGACCATCCCGAACCATAGGCTGATTTTCCTTCCTAGGGTTAAGGTTTGAGTTACACCTAGGGTAAGGGTTCTATTAACCAGAAAGCCCTGAGTTCCAAGAACACAGCAGCTGCGAAGGACTAGCCAAGAAGAGCGCAAAAGTACCACAACATGCCTGCCTCCACAGCTTTTTCCTTGGGGACATGCCTAATTCCTGGCTGATTTGCCTTTCTCGTCTTAGGTTTGGGGTTCGGCCTAGGGCTAGGATTTTTAAAAGCAGGAAGCCCTGAGTTCCAGGCACACTGCAGCTGTGAAAGGCATCCAAAAGGGAGTGCAAAAGTGCCACAACATGGCTGCTTTCACGGCTTTTTCCTTGGCAAGAAACCTAACATCAGGCTGATTTACCTTCCCAGGGTTACTGTTAGGCTTAGGCCTAGGACTTTTAAAACCAGGAAGCCCTGGGCTCCAGGCACACTGCAGCTGCGAAAGGCATCCCAAGGGGAGCGCAAAAGTGACGCAACTTGGCTGCCACCACTGATATTTCCATGAGACCATCCCGAACCATAGGCTGATTTTCCTTCCTAGGGTTAAGGTTTGAGTTACGCCTAGGGTAAGGGCTCTATTAACCAGAAAGCCCTGAGTTCCAAGAACACAGCAGCTGCGAAGGACTAGCCAAGAAGAGCGCAAAAGTACCACAACATGCCTGCCTCCACAGCTTTTTCCTTGGGGACATGCCTAATTCCTGGCTGATTTGCCTTTCTCGTCTTAGGGTTGGGGTTCGGCCTAGGGCTAGGATTTTTAAAATCAGGAAGCCCTGAGTTCCAGGCACACTGGAGCTGTGAAAGCTATCCAAAAGTGAGTGCAAAAGTGCCACAACATGGCTGCTTTCACGGCTTTTTCCTTGGCAAGACGCTTAACACCAGGCTGATTTACCTTCCCAGGGTTACTGTTAGGCTTAGGCCTAGGGCTAGGATTTTTAAAATTAGGAAGCCCTTGGCTCCAGGCACACTGCAGCTGTTCAAGGCATCCCAAGGGGAGTACAAAAGTGCAACAACATGGCAGCTTTCACAGCTTTTTCCTTGGCACCATCCCTATACCTAGGCTGATTTATCTGCCTAGGGTTAGGGTTAGGGTTCAGCCTAGGGCTTGAATTTTTTTAACCAGGAAGCCCTGACTTCCAGGCTTACTTCATCTGCCAAAGGCATCCCAAAGGGAGTGCAGAAGTGCCACAACATGGCTGCTTTCACGGCTTTTCCCTTAGGAAGAACCCTAATACCCGGCTGATTTACCTTCCTAGGGTTACTGTTAGGCTTAGGCCTAGGACTTTTAAGACCAGGAAGCCCTGGGCTCCAGGCACACTGCAGCTGCAAAAGGCATCCCAAGGGGAGCGCAAAAGTGACGCAACTTGGCTGCCACCACTGATATTTCCATGAGACCATCCCGAACCATAGGTTGATTTTCCTTCCTAGGGTTAAGGTTTGAGTTACGCCTAGGGTAAGGGTCTATTAACCAGAAAGCCCTGAGTTCCAAGAACACAGCAGCTGCGAAGGACTAGCCAAGAAGAGCGCAAAAGTACCACAACATGCCTGCCTCCACAGCTTTTTCCTTGCGGACATGCCTAATTCCTGGCTGATTTGCCTTTCTCGTCTTAGGGTTGGGGTTCGGCCTAGGGCTAGGATTTTTAAAAGCAGGAAGCCCTGAGTTCCAGGCACACTGCAGCTGTGAAAGGCATCCAAAAGGGAGTGCAGAAGTGCCACAACATGGCTGCTTTCACGGCTTTTCCCTTAGGAAGAACCCTAATACCCGGCTGATTTACCTTCCTAGGGTTACTGTTAGGCTTAGGCCTAGGACTTTTAAAACCAGGAAGCCCTGGGCTCCAGGCACACTGCAGCTGCAAAAGGCATCCCAAGGGGAGCGCAAAAGTGACGCAACTTGGCTGCCACCACTGATATTTCCATGAGACCATCCCGAACCATAGGCTGATTTTCCTTCCTAGGGTTAAGGTTTGAGTTACGCCTAGGGTAAGGGTTCTATTAACCAGAAAGCCCTGAGTTCCTAGAACACAGCAGCTGCGAAGGACTAGCCAAGAAGAGCGCAAAAGTACCACAACATGCCTGCCTCCACAGCTTTTTCCTTGGGGACATGCCTAATTCCTGGCTGATTTGCCTTTCTCGTCTTAGGGTTGGGGTTCGGCCTAGGGCTAGGATTTTTAAAATCAGGAAGCCCTGAGTTCCAGGCACACTGGAGCTGTGAAAGCTATCCAAAAGGGAGTGCAAAAGTGCCACAACATGGCTGCTTTCACGGCTTTTTCCTTGGCAAGACGCCTAACACCAGGTTGATTTACCTTCCCAGGGTTACTGTTAGGCTTAGGCCTAGGGCTAGGATTTTTAAAACTAGGAAGCCCTTGGATCCAGGCACACTGCAGCTGTTCAAGGCATCCCAAGGGGAGTACAAAAGTGCAACAACATGGCAGCTTTCACAGCTTTTTCCTTGGCACCATCCCTATACCTAGGCTGATTTATCTGCCTAGGGTTAGGGTTAGGGTTCAGCCTAGGGCTTGAATTTTTTTAACCAGGAAGCCCTGAGTTCCAGGCTTACTTCATCTGCCAAAGGCATCCCAAAGGGAGTGCAGAAGTGCCACAACATGGCTGCTTTCACGGCTTTTCCCTTAGGAAGAACCCTAATACCCGGCTGATTTACCTTCCTAGGGTTACTGTTAGGCTTAGGCCTAGGACTTTTAAAACCAGGAAGCCCTGGGCTCCAGGCACACTGCAGCTGCGAAAGGCATCCCAAGGGGAGCGCAAAAGTGACGCAACTTGGCTGCCACCTCTGATATTTCCATGAGACCATCCCGAACCATAGGCTGATTTTCCTTCCTAGGGTTAAGGTTTGAGTTACGCCTAGGGTAAGGGTTCTATTAACCAGAAAGCCCTGAGTTCCAAGAACACAGCAGCTGCGAAGGACTAGCCAAGAAGAGCGCAAAAGTACCACAACATGCCTGCCTCCACAGCTTTTTCCTTGGGGACATGCCTAATTCCTGGCTGATTTGCCTTTCTCGTCTTAGGGTTGGGGTTCGGCCTAGGGCTAGGATTTTTAAGAGCAGGAAGCCCTGAGTTCCAGGCACACTGGAGCTGTGAAAGCTATCCAAAAGTGAGTGCAAAAGTGCCACAACATGGCTGCTTTCACGGCTTTTTCCTTGGCAAGACGCTTAACACCAGGCTGATTTACCTTCCCAGGGCTACTGTTAGGCTTAGGCCTAGGGCTAGGATTTTTAAAACTAGGAAGCCCTTGGCTCCAGGCACACGGCAGTTGTGAAAGGCATCCCAAGGGGAGTACAAAAGTGCAACAACATGGCAGCTTTCACAGCTTTTTCCTTGGCACCATCCCTATACCTAGGCTGATTTATCTGCCTAGGGTTAGGGTTAGGGTTCAGCCTAGGGCTTGAATTTTTTTAACCAGGAAGCCCTGAGTTCCAGGCTTACTTCATCTGCCAAAGGCATCCCAAAGGGAGTGCAGAAGTGCCACAACATGGCTGCTTTCACGGCTTTTCCCTTAGGAAGAACCCTAATACCCGGCTGATTTACCTTCCTAGGGTTACTGTTAGGCTTAGGCCTAGGACTTTTAAAACCAGGAAGCCCTGGGCTCCAGGCACACTGCAGCTGCAAAAGGCATCCCAAGGGGAGCGCAAAAGTGACGCAACTTGGCTGCCACCACTGATATTTCCATGAGACCATCCCGAACCATAGGCTGATTTTCCTTCCTAGGGTTAAGGTTTGAGTTACGCCTAGGGTAAGGGTTCTATTAACCAGAAAGCCCTGAGTTCCAAGAACACAGCAGCTGCGAAGGACTAGCCAAGAAGAGCGCAAAAGTACCACAACATGCCTGCCTCCACAGCTTTTTCCTTGGGGACATGCCTAATTCCTGGCTGATTTGCCTTTCTCGTCTTAGGGTTGGGGTTCGGCCTAGGGCTAGGATTTTTAAAAGCAGGAAGCCCTGAGTTCCAGGCACACTGGAGCTGTGAAAGGCATCCAAAAGGGAGTGCAAAAGTGCCACAACATGCTGCTTTCACGGCTTTTTCCTTGGCAAGACGCCTAACACCAGGCTGATTTACCTTCCCAGGGTTACTGTTAGGCTTAGGCCTAGGGCTAGGATTTTTAAAACTGGGAAGCCCTTAGCTCCAGGCACACTGCAGCTGTTCAAGGCATCCCAAGGGGAGTACAAAAGTGCAACAACATGGCAGCTTTCACAGCTTTTTCCTTGGCACCATCCCTATACCTAGGCTGATTTATCTGCCTAGGGTTAGGGTTAGGGTTCAGCCTAGGGCTTGAATTTCTTTAACCAGGAAGCCCTGACTTCCAGGCTTACTTCATCTGCCAAAGGCATCCCAAAGGGAGTGCAGAAGTGCCACAACATGGCTGCTTTCACGGCTTTTCCCTTAGGAAGAACCCTAATACCCGGCTGATTTACCTTCCTAGGGTTACTGTTAGGCTTAGGCCTAGGACTTTTAAGACCAGGAAGCCCTGGGCTCCAGGCACACTGCAGCTGCAAAAGGCATCCCAAGGGGAGCGCAAAAGTGACGCAACTTGGCTGCCACCACTGATATTTCCATGAGACCATCCCGAACCATAGGTTGATTTTCCTTCCTAGGGTTAAGGTTTGAGTTACGCCTAGGGTAAGGGTCTATTAACCAGAAAGCCCTGAGTTCCAAGAACACAGCAGCTGCGAAGGACTAGCCAAGAAGAGCGCAAAAGTACCACAACATGCCTGCCTCCACAGCTTTTTCCTTGGGGACATGCCTAATTCCTGGCTGATTTGCCTTTCTCGTCTTAGGGTTGGGGTTCGGGCTAGGGCTAGGATTTTTAAAAGCAGGAAGCCCTGAGTTCCAGGCACACTGCAGCTGTGAAAGGCATCCAAAAGGGAGTGCAGAAGTGCCACAACATGGCTGCTTTCACGGCTTTTCCCTTAGGAAGAACCCTAATACCCGGCTGATTTACCTTCCTAGGGTTACTGTTAGGCTTAGGCCTAGGACTTTTAAAACCAGGAAGCCCTGGGCTCCAGGCACACTGCAGCTGCGAAAGGCATCCCAAGGGGAGCGCAAAAGTGACGCAACTTGGCTGCCACCACTGATATTTCCATGAGACCATCCCGAACCATAGGCTGATTTTCCTTCCTAGGGTTAAGGTTTGAGTTACGCCTAGGGTAAGAGTTCTATTAACCAGAAAGCCCTGAGTTCCTAGAACACAGCAGCTGCGAAGGACTAGCCAAGAAGAGCGCAAAAGTACCACAACATGCCTGCCTCCACAGCTTTTTCCTTGGGGACATGCCTAATTCCTGGCTGATTTGCCTTTCTCGTCTTAGGGTTGGGGTTCGGCTTAGGCTAGGATTTTTAAAATCAGGAAGCCCTGAGTTCCAGGCACACTGGAGCTGTGAAAGCTATCCAAAAGGGAGTGCAAAAGTGCCACAACATGGCTGCTTTCACGGCTTTTTCCTTGGCAAGACGCCTAACACCAGGTTGATTTACCTTCCCAGGGTTACTGTTAGGCTTAGGCCTAGGGCTAGGATTTTTAAAACTAGGAAGCCCTTGGCTCCAGGCACACTGCAGCTGTTCAAGGCATCCCAAGGGGAGTACAAAAGTGCAACAACATGGCAGCTTTCACAGCTTTTTCCTTGGCACCATCCCTATACCTAGGCTGATTTATCTGCCTAGGGTTAGGGTTAGGGTTCAGCCTAGGGCTTGAATTTTTTTAACCAGGAAGCCCTGAGTTCCAGGCTTACTTCATCTGCCAAAGGCATCCCAAAGGGAGTGCAGAAGTGCCACAACATGGCTGCTTTCACGGCTTTTCCCTTAGGAAGAACCCTAATACCCGGCTGATTTACCTTCCTAGGGTTACTGTTAGGCTTAGTCCTAGGACTTTTAAAACCAGGAAGCCCTGGGCTCCAGGCACACTGCAGCTGCAAAAGGCATCCCAAGGGGAGCGCAAAAGTGACGCAACTTGGCTGCCACCACTGATATTTCCATGAGACCATCCCGAACCATAGGCTGATTTTCCTTCCTAGGGTTAAGGTTTGAGTTACGCCTAGGGTAAGGGCTCTATTAACCAGAAAGCCCTGAGTTCCAAGAACACAGCAGCTGCGAAGGACTAGCCAAGAAGAGCGCGAAAGTACCACAACATGCCTGCCTCCACAGCTTTTTCCTTGCGGACATGCCTAATTCCTGGCTGATTTGCCTTTCTCGTCTTAGGGTTGGGGTTCGGCCTAGGGCTAGGATTTTTAAAAGCAGGAAGCCCTGAGTTCCAGGCACACTGGAGCTGTGAAAGGCATCCAAAAGGGAGTGCAAAAGTGCCACAACATGGCTGCTTTCACGGCTTTTTCCTTGGCAAGACGCCTAACACCAGGCTGATTTACCTTCCCAGGGTTACTGTCAGGCTTAGGCCTAGGGCTAGGATTTTTAAAACTAGGAAGCCCTTAGCTCCAGGCACACTGCAGCTGTTCAAGGCATCCCAAGGGGAGTACAAAAGTGCAACAATATGGCAGCTTTCACAGCTTTTTCCTTGGCACCATCCCTATACCTAGGCTGATTTATCTGCCTAGGGTTAGGGTTAGGGTTCAGCCTAGGGCTTGAATTTCTTTAACCAGGAAGCCCTGACTTCCAGGCTTACTTCATCTGCCAAAGGCATCCCAAAGGGAGTGCAGAAGTGCCACAACATGGCTGCTTTCACGGCTTTTCCCTTAGGAAGAACCCTAATACCCGGCTGATTTACCTTCCTAGGGTTACTGTTAGGCTTTGGCCTAGGACTTTTAAGACCAGGAAGCCCATGGCTCCAGGCACACTGCAGCTGCAAAAGGCATCCCAAGGGGAGCGCAAAAGTGACGCAACTTGGCTGCCACCACTGATATTTCCATGAGACCATCCCGAACCATAGGCTGATTTTCCTTCCTAGGGTTAAGGTTTGAGTTACGCCTAGGGTAAGGGTTCTATTAACCAGAAAGCCCTGAGTTCCAAGAACACAGCAGCTGCGAAGGACTAGCCAAGAAGAGCGCAAAAGTACCACAACATGCCTGCCTCCACAGCTTTTTCCTTGGGGACATGCCTAATTCCTGGCTGATTTGCCTTTCTCGTCTTAGGGTTGGGGTTCGGACTAGGGCTAGGATTTTTAAAAGCAGGAAGCCCTGAGTTCCAGAAACACTGGAGCTGTGAAAGGCATCCAAAAGGGAGTGCAAAAGTGCCACAACATGGCTGCTTTCACGGCTTTTCCCTTAGGAAGAACCCTAATACCCGGCTGATTTACCTTCCTAGGGTTACTGTTAGGCTTAGGCCTAGGACTTTTAAAACCAGGAAGCCCTGGGCTCCAGGCACACTGCTGCTGCGAAAGGTATCCCAAGGGGAGCGCAAAAGTGACGCAACTTGGCTGCCACCACTGATATTTCCATGAGACCATCCCGAACCATATGTTTATTTTCCTTCCTAGGGTTAAGGTTTGAGTTACGCCTAGGGTAAGGGTTCTATTAACCAGAAAGCCCTGAGTTCCAAGAACACAGCAGCTGTGAAGGACTACCCAAGAAGAGCGCAAAATACCACAACATGCCTGCCTCCACAGCTTTTTCCTTGGGGACATGCCTAATTCCTGGCTGATTTGCCTTTCTCGTCTTAGGGTTGGGGTTCGGCCTAGGGCTAGGATTTTTAAAAGCAGGAAGCCCTGAGTTCCAGGCACACTGGAGCTGTGAAAGGCATCCAAAAGGGAGTGCAAAAGTGCCACAACATGGCTGCTTTCATGGCTTTTTCCTTGGCAAGACGCCTAACACCAGTCTGATTTACTTTCCCAGGGTTACTGTTAGGCTTAGGCCTAGGGCTAGGATTTTTAAAACTAGGAAGCCCTGAGCTCCAGGCACACTGCAGCTGTTCAAGGCATCCCAAGGGGAGTACAAAAGTGCAACAACATGGCAGCTTTCACAGCTTTTTCCTTGGCACTATCCCTATACCTAGGCTGATTTATCTGCCTAGGGTTAGGGTTAGGGTTCAGCCTAGGGCTTGAATTTTTTTAACCAGGAAGCCCTGAGTTCCAGGCTTACTTCATCTGCCAAAGGCATCCCAAAGGGAGTGCAGAAGTGCCACAACATGGCTGCTTTCACGGCTTTTCCCTTAGGAAGAACCCTAATACCCGGCTGATTTACCTTCCTAGGGTTACTGTTAGGCTTAGGCCTAGGACTTTTAAAACCAGGAAGCCCTGGGCTCCAGGCACACTGCAGCTGCGAAAGGCATCCCAAGGGGAGCGCAAAAGTGACGCAACTTGGCTGCCACCACTGATATTTCCATGAGACCATCCCGAACCATAGGCTGATTTTCCTTCCTAGGGTTAAGGTTTGAGTTACGCCTAGGGTAAGGGTCTATTAACCAGAAAGCCCTGAGTTCCAAGAACACAGCAGCTGCGAAGGACTAGCCAAGAAGAGCGCAAAAGTACCGCAACATGCCTGCCTCCACAGCTTTTTCCTTGGGGACATGCCTAATTCCTGGCTGATTTGCCTTTCTCGTCTTAGGGTTGGGGTTCGGCCTAGGGCTAGGATTTTTAAAAGCAGGAAGCCCTGAGTTCCAGGCACACTGGAGCTGTGAAAGGCATCCAAAAGGGAGTGCAAAAGTGCCACAACATGGCTGCTTTCACGGCTTTTCCCTTAGGAAGAACCTTAATACCCGGCTGATTTACCTTCCTAGGGTTACTGTTAGGCTTAGGCCTAGGACTTTTAAAACCAGGAAGCCCTGGGCTCCAGGCACACTGCAGCTGCAAAAGGCATCCCAAGGGGAGCGCAAAAGTGACGCAACTTGGCTGCCACCACTGATATTTCCATGAGACCATCCCGAACCATAGGCTGATTTTCCTTCCTAGGGTTAAGGTTTGAGTTACGCCTAGGGTAAGGGCTCTATTAACCAGAAAGCCCTGAGTTCCAAGAACACAGCAGCTGCGAAGGACTAGCCAAGAAGAGCGCAAAAGTACCACAACATGCCTGCCTCCACAGCTTTTTCCTTGGGGACATGCCTAATTCCTGGCTGATTTGCCTTTCTCGTCTTAGGGTTGGGGTTCGGCCTAGGGCTAGGATTTTTAAAAGCAGGAAGCCCTGAGTTCCAGGCACACTGGAGCTGTGAAAGGCATCCAAAAGGGAGTGCAAAAGTGCCACAACATGGCTGCTTTCACGGCTTTTTCCTTGGCAAGAAACCTAACATCAGGCTGATTAACATTCCCAGGGTTACTGTTAGGCTTAGGCCTAGGGCTAGGAATTTTGAAACTGGGAAGCCCTGGGCTCCAGGCACACTGCAGCTGTTCAAGGCATCCCAAGGGGTGTACAAAAGTGCAACAACATGGCAGCTTTCACAGCTTTTTCCTTGGCACCATCCCTATACCTAGGCTGATTTATCTGCCTAGGGTTAGGGTTAGAGTTCAGCCTAGGGCTTGGATTTCTTTAACCAGGAAGCCCTGAGTTCCAGGCTTACTTCATCTGCCAAAGGCATCCCAAAGGGAGTGCAGAAGTGCCACAACATGGCTGCTTTCACGGCTTTTCCCTTAGGAAGAACCCTAATACCCGGCTGATTTACCTTCCTAGGGTTACTGTTAGGCTTAGGCCTAGGACTTTTAAAACCAGGAAGCCCTGGGCTCCAGGCACACTGCAGCTGCAAAAGGCATCCCAAGGGGAGCGCAAAAGTGACGCAACTTGGCTGCCACCACTGATATTTCCATGAGACCATCCCGAACCATAGGCTGATTTTCCTTCCTAGGGTTAAGGTTTGAGTTACGCCTAGGGTAAGGGTTCTATTAACCAGAAAGCCCTGAGTTCCAAGAACACAGCAGCTGCGAAGGACTAGCCAAGAAGAGCGCAAAAGTACCACAACATGCCTGCCTCCACAGCTTTTTCCTTGGGGACATGCCTAATTCCTGGCTGATTTGCCTTTCTCGTCTTAGGGTTGGGGTTCGGCCTAGGGCTAGGATTTTTAAAAGCAGGAAGCCCTGAGTTCCAGGCACACTGGAGCTGTGAAAGGCATCCAAAAGGGAGTGCAAAAGTGCCACAACATGGCTGCTTTCACGGCTTTTTCCTTGGCAAGAAGCCTAACACCAGGCTGACATACTTTCCCAGGGTTACTGTTAGGCTTAGGCCTAGGGCTAGGATTTTTGAAACTGGGAAGCCCTGGGCTCCAGGCACACTGCAGCTGTTCAAGGCATCCCAAGGGGTGCACAAAAGTGCAACAACATGGCAGCTTTCACAGCTTTTTCCTTGGCACCATCCCTATACCTAGGCTGATTTATCTGCCTAGGGTTAGGGTTAGGGTTCAGCCTAGGGCTTGGATTTCTTTAACCAGGAAGCCCTGAGTTCCAGGCTTACTTCATCTGCCAAAGGCATCCCAAAGGGAGTGCAGAAGTGCCACAACATGGCTGCTTTCACGGCTTTTCCCTTAGGAAGAACCCTAATACCCGGCTGATTTACCTTCCTAGGGTTACTGTTAGGCTTAGGCCTAGGACTTTTAAAACCAGGAAGCCCTGGGCTCCATGCACACTGCAGCTGCAAAAGGCATCCCAAGGGGAGCGCAAAAGTGACGCAACTTGGCTGCCACCACTGATATTTCCATGAGACCATCCCGAACCATAGGCTGATTTTCCTTCCTAGGGTTAAGGTTTGAGTTACGCCTAGGGTAAGGGTCTATTAACCAGAAAGCCCTGAGTTCCAAGAACACAGCAGCTGCGAAGGACTACCCAAGAAGAGCGCAAAAGTACCACAACATGCCTGCCTCCACAGCTTTTTCCTTGGGGACATGCCTAATTCCTGGCTGATTTGCCTTTCTCGTCTTAGGGTTGGGGTTCGGCCTAGGGCTAGGATTTTTAAAAGCAGGAAGCCCTGAGTTCCAGGCACACTGGAGCTGTGAAAGGCATCCAAAAGGGAGTGCAAAAGTGCCACAACATGGCTGCTTTCACGGCTTTTTCCTTGGCAAGACGCCTAACACCAGGCTGATTTACCTTCCCAGGGTTACTGTTAGGCTTAGGCCTAGGGCTAGGATTTTTGAAACTAGGAAGCCCTTAGCTCCAGGCACACTGCAGCTGTTCAAGGCATCCCAAGGGGAGTACAAAAGTGCAACAACATGGCAGCTTTCACAGCTTTTTCCTTGGCACCATCCCTATACCTAGGCTGATTTATCTGCCTAGGGTTAGGGTTAGGGTTCAGGCTAGGGCTTGGATTTCTTTAACCAGGAAGCCCTGAGTTCCAGGCTAACTTCATCTGCCAAAGGCATCCCAAAGGGAGTGCAGAAGTGCCACAACATGGCTGCTTTCACGGCTTTTCCCTTAGGAAGAACCCTAATACCCGGCTGATTTACCTTCCTAGGGTTTCTGTTAGGCTTAGGCCTAGGACTTTTAGAACCAGGAAGCCCTGGGCTCCAGGCACACTGCAGCTGCAAAAGGCATCCCAAGGGGAGCGCACAAGTGACGCAACTTGGCTGCCACCACTGATATTTCCATGAGACCATCCCGAACCATAGGCTGATTTTCCTTCCTAGGGTTAAGGTTTGAGTTACGCCTAGGGTAAGGGTTCTATTAACCAGAAAGCCCTGAGTTCCAAGAACACAGCAGCTGCGAAGGACTAGCCAAGAAGAGCGCAAAAGTACCACAACATGCCTGCCTCCACAGCTTTTTCCTTGGGGACATGCCTAATTCCTGGCTGATTTGCCTTTCTCGTCTTAGGGTTGGGGTTCGGCCTAGGGCTAGGATTTTTAAAAGCAGGAAGCCCTGAGTTCCAGGCACACTGGAGCTGTGAAAGGCATCCAAAAGGGAGTGCAAAAGTGCCACAACATGGCTGCTTTCACGGCTTTTTCCTTGGCAAGAAGCCTAACACCAGGCTGACATACTTTCCCAGGGTTACTGTTAGGCTTAGGCCTAGGGCTAGGATTTTTGAAACTGGGAAGCCCTGGGCTCCAGGCACACTGCAGCTGTTCAAGGCATCCCAAGGGGTGCACAAAAGTGCAACAACATGGCAGCTTTCACAGCTTTTTCCTTGGCACCATCCCTATACCTAGGCTGATTTATCTGCCTAGGGTTAGGGTTAGGGTTCAGCCTAGGGCTTGGATTTCTTTAACCAGGAAGCCCTGAGTTCCAGGCTTACTTCATCTGCCAAAGGCATCCCAAAGGGAGTGCAGAAGTGCCACAACATGGCTGCTTTCACGGCTTTTCCCTTAGGAAGAACCCTAATACCCGGCTGATTTACCTTCCTAGGGTTACTGTTAGGCTTAGGCCTAGGACTTTTAAAACCAGGAAGCCCTGGGCTCCATGCACACTGCAGCTGCAAAAGGCATCCCAAGGGGAGCGCAAAAGTGACGCAACTTGGCTGCCACCACTGATATTTCCATGAGACCATCCCGAACCATAGGCTGATTTTCCTTCCTAGGGTTAAGGTTTGAGTTACGCCTAGGGTAAGGGTCTATTAACCAGAAAGCCCTGAGTTCCAAGAACACAGCAGCTGCGAAGGACTACCCAAGAAGAGCGCAAAAGTACCACAACATGCCTGCCTCCACAGCTTTTTCCTTGGGGACATGCCTAATTCCTGGCTGATTTGCCTTTCTCGTCTTAGGGTTGGGGTTCGGCCTAGGGCTAGGATTTTTAAAAGCAGGAAGCCCTGAGTTCCAGGCACACTGGAGCTGTGAAAGGCATCCAAAAGGGAGTGCAAAAGTGCCACAACATGGCTGCTTTCACGGCTTTTTCCTTGGCAAGACGCCTAACACCAGGCTGATTTACCTTCCCAGGGTTACTGTTAGGCTTAGGCCTAGGGCTAGGATTTTTGAAACTAGGAAGCCCTTAGCTCCAGGCACACTGCAGCTGTTCAAGGCATCCCAAGGGGAGTACAAAAGTGCAACAACATGGCAGCTTTCACAGCTTTTTCCTTGGCACCATCCCTATACCTAGGCTGATTTATCTGCCTAGGGTTAGGGTTAGGGTTCAGGCTAGGGCTTGGATTTCTTTAACCAGGAAGCCCTGAGTTCCAGGCTAACTTCATCTGCCAAAGGCATCCCAAAGGGAGTGCAGAAGTGCCACAACATGGCTGCTTTCACGGCTTTTCCCTTAGGAAGAACCCTAATACCCGGCTGATTTACCTTCCTAGGGTTTCTGTTAGGCTTAGGCCTAGGACTTTTAGAACCAGGAAGCCCTGGGCTCCAGGCACACTGCAGCTGCGAAAGGCATCCCAAGGGGAGCGCACAAGTGACGCAACTTGGCTGCCACCACTGATATTTCCATGAGACCATCCCGAACCATAGGCTGATTTTCCTTCCTAGGGTTAAGGTTTGAGTTACGCCTAGGGTAAGGGTTCTATTAACCAGAAAGCCCTGAGTTCCAAGAACACAGCAGCTGCGAAGGACTAGCCAAGAAGAGCGCAAAAGTACCACAACATGCCTGCCTCCACAGCTTTTTCCTTGGGGACATGCCTAATTCCTGGCTGATTTGCCTTTCTCGTCTTAGGGTTGGGGTTCGGCCTAGGGCTAGGATTTTTAAAAGCAGGAAGCCCTGAGTTCCAGGCACACTGGAGCTGTGAAAGGCATCCAAAAGGGAGTGCAAAAGTGCCACAACATGGCTGCTTTCACGGCTTTTTCCTTGGCAAGAAGCCTAACACCAGGCTGACATACTTTCCCAGGGTTACTGTTAGGCTTAGGCCTAGGGCTAGGATTTTTGAAACTGGGAAGCCCTGGGCTCCAGGCACACTGCAGCTGTTCAAGGCATCCCAAGGGGTGCACAAAAGTGCAACAACATGGCAGCTTTCACAGCTTTTTCCTTGGCACCATCCCTATACCTAGGCTGATTTATCTGCCTAGGGTTAGGGTTAGGGTTCAGCCTAGGGCTTGGATTTCTTTAACCAGGAAGCCCTGAGTTCCAGGCTTACTTCATCTGCCAAAGGCATCCCAAAGGGAGTGCAGAAGTGCCACAACATGGCTGCTTTCACGGCTTTTCCCTTAGGAAGAACCCTAATACCCGGCTGATTTACCTTCCTAGGGTTACTGTTAGGCTTAGGCCTAGGACTTTTAAAACCAGGAAGCCCTGGGCTCCATGCACACTGCAGCTGCAAAAGGCATCCCAAGGGGAGCGCAAAAGTGACGCAACTTGGCTGCCACCACTGATATTTCCATGAGACCATCCCGAACCATAGGCTGATTTTCCTTCCTAGGGTTAAGGTTTGAGTTACGCCTAGGGTAAGGGTCTATTAACCAGAAAGCCCTGAGTTCCAAGAACACAGCAGCTGCGAAGGACTACCCAAGAAGAGCGCAAAAGTACCACAACATGCCTGCCTCCACAGCTTTTTCCTTGGGGACATGCCTAATTCCTGGCTGATTTGCCTTTCTCGTCTTAGGGTTGGGGTTCGGCCTAGGGCTAGGATTTTTAAAAGCAGGAAGCCCTGAGTTCCAGGCACACTGGAGCTGTGAAAGGCATCCAAAAGGGAGTGCAAAAGTGCCACAACATGGCTGCTTTCACGGCTTTTTCCTTGGCAAGACGCCTAACACCAGGCTGATTTACCTTCCCAGGGTTACTGTTAGGCTTAGGCCTAGGGCTAGGATTTTTGAAACTAGGAAGCCCTTAGCTCCAGGCACACTGCAGCTGTTCAAGGCATCCCAAGGGGAGTACAAAAGTGCAACAACATGGCAGCTTTCACAGCTTTTTCCTTGGCACCATCCCTATACCTAGGCTGATTTATCTGCCTAGGGTTAGGGTTAGGGTTCAGCCTAGGGCTTGGATTTCTTTAACCAGGAAGCCCTGAGTTCCAGGCTTACTTCATCTGCCAAAGGCATCCCAAAGGGAGTGCAGAAGTGCCACAACATGGCTGCTTTCACGGCTTTTCCCTTAGGAAGAACCCTAATACCCGGCTGATTTACCTTCCTAGGGTTTCTGTTAGGCTTAGGCCTAGGACTTTTAGAACCAGGAAGCCCTGGGCTCCAGGCAAACTGCAGCTGCAAAAGGCATCCCAAGGGGAGCGCACAAGTGACTCAACTTGGCTGCCACCACTGATATTTCCATGAGACCATCCCGAACCATAGGCTGATTTTCCTTCCTAGGGTTAAGGTTTGAGTTACGCCTAGGGTAAGGGCTCTATTAACCAGAAAGCCCTGAGTTCCAAGAACACAGCAGCTGCGAAGGACTAGCCAAGAAGAGCGCAAAAGTACCACAACATGCCTGCCTCCACAGCTTTTTCCTTGGGGACATGCCTAATTCCTGGCTGATTTGCCTTTCTCGTCTTAGGGTTGGGGTTCGGCCTAGGGCTAGGATTTTTAAAAGCAGGAAGCCCTGAGTTCCAGGCACACTGGAGCTGTGAAAGGCATCCAAAAGGGAGTGCAAAAGTGCCACAACATGGCTGCTTTCACGGCTTTTTCCTTGGCAAGAAACCTAACATCAGGCTGATTTACCTTCCCAGGGTTACTGTTAGGCTTAGGCCTAGGGCTAGGATTTTTGAAACTAGGAAGCCCTGGGCTCCAGGCACACTGCAGCTGTTCAAGGCATCCCAAGGGGAGTACAAAAGTGCAACAACATGGCAGCTTTCACAGCTTTTTCCTTGGCACCATCCCTATACCTAGGCTGATTTATCTGCCTAGGGTTAGGGTTAGGGTTCAGCCTAGGGCTTGGATTTCTTTAACCAGGAAGCCCTGAGTTCCAGGCTTACTTCATCTGCCAAAGGCATCCCAAAGGGAGTGCAGAAGTGCCACAACATGGCTGCTTTCACGGCTTTTCCCTTAGGAAGAACCCTAATACCCGGCTGATTTACCTTCCTAGGGTTACTGTTAGGCTTAGGCCTAGGACTTTTAAAACCGGGAAGCCCTGGGCTCCAGGCACACTGCAGCTGCAAAAGGCATCCCAAGGGGAGCGCAAAAGTGACGCAACTTGGCTGCCACCACTGATATTTCCATGAGACCATCCCGAACCATAGGCTGATTTTCCTTCCTAGGGTTAAGGTTTGAGTTACGCCTAGGGTAAGGGCTCTATTAACCAGAAAGCCCTGAGTTCCAAGAACACAGCAGCTGCGAAGGACTAGCCAAGAAGAGCGCAAAAGTACCACAACATGCCTGCCTCCACAGCTTTTTCCTTGGGGACATGCCTAATTCCTGGCTGATTTGCCTTTCTCGTCTTAGGGTTGGGGTTCGGCCTAGGGCTAGGATTTTTAAAAGCAGGAAGCCCTGAGTTCCAGGCACACTGGAGCTGTGAAAGGCATCCAAAAGGGAGTGCAAAAGTGCCACAACATGGCTGCTTTCACGGCTTTTTCCTTGGCAAGACGCCTAACACCAGGCTGACTTACTTTCCCAGGGTTACTGTTAGGCTTAGGCCTAGGGCTAGGATTTTTGAAACTAGGAAGCCCTTAGCTCCAGGCACACTGCAGCTGTTCAAGGCATCCCAAGGGGAGTACAAAAGTGCAACAACATGGCAGCTTTCACAGCTTTTTCCTTGGCACCATCCCTATACCTAGGCTGATTTATCTGCCTAGGGTTAGGGTTAGGGTTCAGCCTAGGGCTTGGATTTCTTTAACCAGGAAGCCCTGAGTTCCAGGCTTACTTCATCTGCCAAAGGCATCCCAAAGGGAGTGCAGAAGTGCCACAACATGGCTGCTTTCACGGCTTTTCCCTTAGGAAGAACCCTAATACCCGGCTGATTTACCTTCCTAGGGTTACTGTTAGGCTTAGGCCTAGGACTTTTAAAACCAGGAAGCCCTGGGCTCCATGCACACTGCAGCTGCAAAAGGCATCCCAAGGGGAGCGCAAAAGTGACGCAACTTGGCTGCCACCACTGATATTTCCATGAGACCATCCCGAACCATAGGCTGATTTTCCTTCCTAGGGTTAAGGTTTGAGTTACGCCTAGGGTAAGGGCTCTATTAACCAGAAAGCCCTGAGTTCCAAGAACACAGCAGCTGCGAAGGACTAGCCAAGAAGAGCGCAAAAGTACCACAACATGCCTGCCTCCACAGCTTTTTCCTTGGGGACATGCCTAATTCCTGGCTGATTTGCCTTTCTCGTCTTAGGGTTGGGGTTCGGCCTAGGGCTAGGATTTTTAAAAGCAGGAAGCCCTGAGTTCCAGGCACACTGGAGCTGTGAAAGGCATCCAAAAGGGAGTGCAAAAGTGCCACAACATGGCTGCTTTCACGGCTTTTTCCTTGGCAAGAAGCCTAACACCATGCTGACTTACTTTCCCAGGGTTACTGTTAGGCTTAGGCCTAGGGCTAGGATTTTTGAAACTAGGAAGCCCTGGGCTCCAGGCACACTGCAGCTGTTCAAGGCATCCCAAGGGGAGTACAAAAGTGCAACAACATGGCAGCTTTCACAGCTTTTTCCTTGGCACCATCCCTATACCTAGGCTGATTTATCTGCCTAGGGTTAGGGTTAGGGTTCAGCCTAGGGCTTGGATTTCTTTAACCAGGAAGCCCTGAGTTCCAGGCTTACTTCATCTGCCAAAGGCATCCCAAAGGGAGTGCAGAAGTGCCACAACATGGCTGCTTTCACGGCTTTTCCCTTAGGAAGAACCCTAATACCCGGCTGATTTACCTTCCTAGGGTTACTGTTAGGCTTAGGCCTAGGACTTTTAAAACCGGGAAGCCCTGGGCTCCAGGCACACTGCAGCTGCAAAAGGCATCCCAAGGGGAGCGCAAAAGTGACGCAACTTGGCTGCCACCACTGATATTTCCATGAGACCATCCCGAACCATAGGCTGATTTTCCTTCCTAGGGTTAAGGTTTGAGTTACGCCTAGGGTAAGGGCTCTATTAACCAGAAAGCCCTGAGTTCCAAGAACACAGCAGCTGCGAAGGACTAGCCAAGAAGAGCGCAAAAGTACCACAACATGCCTGCCTCCACAGCTTTTTCCTTGGGGACATGCCTAATTCCTGGCTGATTTGCCTTTCTCGTCTTAGGGTTGGGGTTCGGCCTAGGGCTAGGATTTTTAAAAGCAGGAAGCCCTGAGTTCCAGGCACACTGGAGCTGTGAAAGGCATCCAAAAGGGAGTGCAAAAGTGCCACAACATGGCTGCTTTCACGGCTTTTTCCTTGGCAAGACGCCTAACACCAGGCTGACTTACTTTCCCAGGGTTACTGTTAGGCTTAGGCCTAGGGCTAGGATTTTTGAAACTAGGAAGCCCTTAGCTCCAGGCACACTGCAGCTGTTCAAGGCATCCCAAGGGGAGTACAAAAGTGCAACAACATGGCAGCTTTCACAGCTTTTTCCTTGGCACCATCCCTATACCTAGGCTGATTTATCTGCCTAGGGTTAGGGTTAGGGTTCAGCCTAGGGCTTGGATTTCTTTAACCAGGAAGCCCTGAGTTCCAGGCTTACTTCAGCTGCCAAAGGCATCCCAAAGGGAGTGCAGAAGTGCCACAACATGGCTGCTTTCACGGCTTTTCCCTTAGGAAGAACCCTAATACCCGGCTGATTTACCTTCCTAGGGTTACTGTTAGGCTTAGGCCTAGGACTTTTAAAACCAGGAAGCCCTGGGCTCCATGCACACTGCAGCTGCAAAAGGCATCCCAAGGGGAGCGCAAAAGTGACGCAACTTGGCTGCCACCACTGATATTTCCATGAGACCATCCCGAACCATAGGCTGATTTTCCTTCCTAGGGTTAAGGTTTGAGTTACGCCTAGGGTAAGGGCTCTATTAACCAGAAAGCCCTGAGTTCCAAGAACACAGCAGCTGCGAAGGACTAGCCAAGAAGAGCGCAAAAGTACCACAACATGCCTGCCTCCACAGCTTTTTCCTTGGGGACATGCCTAATTCCTGGCTGATTTGCCTTTCTCGTCTTAGGGTTGGGGTTCGGCCTAGGGCTAGGATTTTTAAAAGCAGGAAGCCCTGAGTTCCAGGCACACTGGAGCTGTGAAAGGCATCCAAAAGGGAGTGCAAAAGTGCCACAACATGGCTGCTTTCACGGCTTTTTCCTTGGCAAGAAGCCTAACACCATGCTGACTTACTTTCCCAGGGTTACTGTTAGGCTTAGGCCTAGGGCTAGGATTTTTGAAACTAGGAAGCCCTGGGCTCCAGGCACACTGCAGCTGTTCAAGGCATCCCAAGGGGAGTACAAAAGTGCAACAACATGGCAGCTTTCACAGCTTTTTCCTTGGCACCATCCCTATACCTAGGCTGATTTATCTGCCTAGGGTTAGGGTTAGGGTTCAGCCTAGGGCTTGAATTTTTTTAACCAGGAAGCCCTGAGTTCCAGGCTTACTTCATCTGCCAAAGGCATCCCAAAGGGAGTGCAGAAGTGCCACAACATGGCTGCTTTCACGGCTTTTCCCTTAGGAAGAACCCTAATACCCGGCTGATTTACCTTCCTAGGGTTACTGTTAGGCTTAGGCCTAGGACTTTTAAAACCAGGAAGCCCTGGGCTCCAGGCACAATGCAGCTGCAAAAGGCATCCCAAGGGGAGCGCAAAAGTGACGCAACTTGGCTGCCACCACTGATATTTCCATGAGACCATCCCGAACCATAGGCTGATTTTCCTTCCTAGGGTTAAGGTTTGAGTTACGCCTAGGGTAAGGGTTCTATTAACCAGAAAGCCCTGAGTTCCAAGAACACAGCAGCTGCGAAGGACTAGCCAAGAAGAGCGCAAAAGTACCACAACATGCCTGCCTCCTCAGCTTTTTCCTTGGGGACATGCCTAATTCCTGGCTGATTTGCCTTTCTCGTCTTAGGGTTGGGGTTCGGCCTAGGGCTAGGATTTTTAAAAGCAGGAAGCCCTGAGTTCCAGGCACACTGGAGCTGTGAAAGGCATCCAAAAGGGAGTGCAAAAGTGCCACAACATGGCTGCTTTCACGGCTTTTTCCTTGGCAAGAAGCCTAACACCAGGCTGACTTACTTTCCCAGGGTTACTGTTAGGCTTAGGCCTAGGGCTAGGATTTTTGAAACTAGGAAGCCCTTAGCTCCAGGCACACTGCAGCTGTTCAAGGCATCCCAAGGGGAGTACAAAAGTGCAACAACATGGCAGCTTTCACAGCTTTTTCCTTGGCACCATCCCTATACCTAGGCTGATTTATCTGCCTAGGGTTAGGGTTAGGGTTCAGCCTAGGGCTTGGATTTCTTTAACCAGGAAGCCCTGAGTTCCAGGCTTACTTCATCTGCCAAAGGCATCCCAAAGGGAGTGCAGAAGTGCCACAACATGGCTGCTTTCACGGCTTTTCCCTTAGGAAGAACCCTAATACCCGGCTGATTTACCTTCCTAGGGTTACTGTTAGGCTTAGGCCTAGGACTTTTAAAACCAGGAAGCCCTGGGCTCCAGGCACACTGCAGCTGCGAAAGGCATCCCAAGGGGAGCGCAAAAGTGACGCAACTTGGCTGCCACCACTGATATTTCCATGAGACCATCCCGAACCATAGGCTGATTTTCCTTCCTAGGGTTAAGGTTTGAGTTACGCCTAGGGTAAGGGCTCTATTAACCAGAAAGCCCTGAGTTCCAAGAACACAGCAGCTGCGAAGGACTAGCCAAGAAGAGCGCAAAAGTACCACAACATGCCTGCCTCCACAGCTTTTTCCTTGGGGACATGCCTAATTCCTGGCTGATTTGCCTTTCTCGTCTTAGGGTTGGGGTTCGGCCTAGGGCTAGGATTTTTAAAAGCAGGAAGCCCTGAGTTCCAGGCACACTGCAGCTGTGAAAGGCATCCAAAAGGGAGTGCAAAAGTGCCACAACATGGCTGCTTTCACGGCTTTTTCCTTGGCAAGACGCCTAACATCAGGCTGATTTACTTTCCCAGGGTTACTGTTAGGCTTAGGCCTAGGGCTAGGATTTTTAAAACTAGGAAGCCCTTAGCTCCAGGCACACTGCAGCTGTTCAAGGCATCCCAAGGGGAGTACAAAAGTGCAACAACATGGCAGCTTTCACAGCTTTTTCCTTGGCACCATCCCTATACCTAGGCTGATTTATCTGCCTAGGGTTAGGGTTAGGGTTCAGCCTAGGGCTTGGATTTCTTTAACCAGGAAGCCCTGAGTTCCAGGCTTACTTCATCTGCCAAAGGCATCCCAAAGGGAGTGCAGAAGTGCCACAACATGGCTGCTTTCACGGCTTTTCCCTTAGGAAGAACCCTAATACCCGGCTGATTTACCTTCCTAGGGTTACTGTTAGGCTTAGGCCTAGGACTTTTAAAACCAGGAAGCCCTGGGCTCCAGGCACACTGCAGCTGCGAAAGGCATCCCAAGGGGAGCGCAAAAGTGACGCAACTTGGCTGCCACCACTGATATTTCCATGAGACCATCCCGAACCATAGGCTGATTTTCCTTCCTAGGGTTAAGGTTTGAGTTACGCCTAGGGTAAGGGCTCTATTAACCAGAAAGCCCTGAGTTCCAAGAACACAGCAGCTGCGAAGGACTAGCCAAGAAGAGCGCAAAAGTACCACAACATGCCTGCCTCCACAGCTTTTTCCTTGGGGACATGCCTAATTCCTGGCTGATTTGCCTTTCTCGTCTTAGGGTTGGGGTTCGGCCTAGGGCTAGGATTTTTAAAAGCAGGAAGCCCTGAGTTCCAGGCACACTGGAGCTGTGAAAGGCATCCAAAAGGGAGTGCAAAAGTGCCACAACATGGCTGCTTTCACGGCTTTTTCCTTGGCAAGAAGCCTAACACCAGGCTGACATACTTTCCCAGGGTTACTGTTAGGCTTAGGCCTAGGGCTAGGATTTTTGAAACTAGGAAGCCCTTAGCTCCAGGCACACTGCAGCTGTTCAAGGCATCCCAAGGGGAGTACAAAAGTGCAACAACATGGCAGCTTTCACAGCTTTTTCCTTGGCACCATCCCTATACCTAGGCTGATTTATCTGCCTAGGGTTAGGGTTAGGGTTCAGCCTAGGGCTTGGGTTTCTTTAACCAGGAAGCCCTGAGTTCCAGGCTTACTTCATCTGCCAAAGGCATCCCAAAGGGAGTGCAGAAGTGCCACAACATGGCTGCTTTCACGGCTTTTCCCTTAGGAAGAACCCTAATACCCGGCTGATTTACCTTCCTAGGGTTACTGTTAGGCTTAGGCCTAGGACTTTTAAAACCGGGAAGCCCTGGGCTCCAGGCACACTGCAGCTGCGAAAGGCATCCCAAGGGGAGCGCAAAAGTGACGCAACTTGGCTGCCACCACTGATATTTCCATGAGACCATCCCGAACCATAGGCTGATTTTCCTTCCTAGGGTTAAGGTTTGAGTTACGCCTAGGGTAAGGGCTCTATTAACCAGAAAGCCCTGAGTTCCAAGAACACAGCAGCTGCGAAGGACTAGCCAAGAAGAGCGCAAAAGTACCACAACATGCCTGCCTCCACAGCTTTTTCCTTGGGGACATGCCTAATTCCTGGCTGATTTGCCTTTCTCGTCTTAGGGTTGGGGTTCGGCCTAGGGCTAGGATTTTTAAAAGCAGGAAGCCCTGAGTTCCAGGCACACTGCAGCTGTGAAAGGCATCCAAAAGGGAGTGCAAAAGTGCCACAACATGGCTGCTTTCACGGCTTTTTCCTTGGCAAGACGCCTAACATCAGGCTGATTTACTTTCCCAGGGTTACTGTTAGGCTTAGGCCTAGGGCTAGGATTTTTAAAACTAGGAAGCCCTTAGCTCCAGGCACACTGCAGCTGTTCAAGGCATCCCAAGGGGAGTACAAAAGTGCAACAACATGGCAGCTTTCACAGCTTTTTCCTTGGCACCATCCCTATACCTAGGCTGATTTATCTGCCTAGGGTTAGGGTTAGGGTTCAGCCTAGGGCTTGAATTTTTTTAACCAGGAAGCCCTGAGTTCCAGGCTTACTTCATCTGCCAAAGGCATCCCAAAGGGAGTGCAGAAGTGCCACAACATGGCTGCTTTCACGGCTTTTCCCTTAGGAAGAACCCTAATACCCGGCTGATTTACCTTCCTAGGGTTACTGTTAGGCTTAGGCCTAGGACTTTTAAAACCAGGAAGCCCTGGGCTCCAGGCACACTGCAGCTGCAAAAGGCATCCCAAGGGGAGCGCAAAAGTGACGCAACTTGGCTGCCACCACTGATATTTCCATGAGACCATCCCGAACCATAGGCTGATTTTCCTTCCTAGGCTTAAGGTTTGAGTTACGCCTAGGGTAAGGGCTCTATTAACCAGAAAGCCCTGAGTTCCAAGAACACAGCAGCTGCGAAGGACTAGCCAAGAAGAGCGCAAAAGTACCACAACATGCCTGCCTCCACAGCTTTTTCCTTGGGGACATGCCTAATTCCTGGCTGATTTGCCTTTCTCGTCTTAGGGTTGGGGTTCGGCCTAGGGCTAGGATTTTTAAAAGCAGGAAGCCCTGAGTTCCAGGCACACTGGAGCTGTGAAAGGCATCCAAAAGGGAGTGCAAAAGTGCCACAACATGGCTGCTTTCACGGCTTTTTCCTTGGCAAGAAACCTAACATCAGGCTGATTTACCTTCCCAGGGTTACTGTTAGGCTTAGGCCTAGGGCTAGGATTTTTAAAACTAGGAAGCCCTTAGCTCCAGGCACACTGCAGCTGTTCAAGGCATCCCAAGGGGAGTACAAAAGTGCAACAACATGGCAGATTTCACAGCTTTTTCCTTGGCACCATCCCTATACCTAGGCTGATTTATCTGCCTAGGGTTAGGGTTAGGGTTCAGCCTAGGGCTTGAATTTTTTTAACCAGGAAGCCCTGAGTTCCAGGCTTACTTCATCTGCCAAAGGCATCCCAAAGGGAGTGCAGAAGTGCCACAACATGGCTGCTTTCACGGCTTTTCCCTTAGGAAGAACCCTAATACCCGGCTGATTTACCTTCCTAGGGTTACTGTTAGGCTTAGGCCTAGGACTTTTAAAACCAGGAAGCCCTGGGCTCCAGGCACACTGCAGCTGCAAAAGGCATCCCAAGGGGAGCGCAAAAGTGACGCAACTTGGCTGCCACCACTGATATTTCCATGAGACCATCCCGAACCATAGGCTGATTTTCCTTCCTAGGGTTAAGGTTTGAGTTACGCCTAGGGTAAGGTCTCTATTAACCAGAAAGCCCTGAGTTCCAAGAACACAGCAGCTGCGAAGGACTAGCCAAGAAGAGCGCAAAAGTACCACAACATGCCTGCCTCCACAGCTTTTTCCTTGGGGACATGCCTAATTCCTGGCTGATTTGCCTTTCTCGTCTTAGGGTTGGGGTTCGGCCTAGGGCTAGGATTTTTAAAAGCAGGAAGCCCTGAGTTCCAGGCACACTGGAGCTGTGAAAGGCATCCAAAAGGGAGTGCAAAAGTGCCACAACATGGCTGCTTTCACGGCTTTTTCCTTGGCAAGACGCCTAATATCAGGCTGATTTACCTTCCCAGGGTTACTGTTAGGCTTAGGCCTAGGGCTAGGATTTTTAAAACTAGGAAGCCCTGGGCTCCAGGCACACTGCAGCTGTTCAAGGCATCCCAAGGGGAGTACAAAAGTGCAACAACATGGCAGCTTTCACAGCTTTTTCCTTGGCACCATCCCTATACCTAGGCTGATTTATCTGCCTAGGGTTAGGGTTAGGGTTCAGCCTAGGGCTTGGATTTCTTTAACCAGGAAGCCCTGAGTTCCAGGCTTACTTCATCTGCCAAAGGCATCCCAAAGGGAGTGCAGAAGTGCCACAACATGGCTGCTTTCACGGCTTTTCCCTTAGGAAGAACCCTAATACCCGGCTGATTTACCTTCCTAGGGTTACTGTTAGGCTTAGGCCTAGGACTTTTAAAACCGGGAAGCCCTGGGCTCCAGGCACACTGCAGCTGCGAAAGGCATCCCAAGGGGAGCGCAAAAGTGACGCAACTTGGCTGCCACCACTGATATTTCCATGAGACCATCCCGAACCATAGGCTGATTTTCCTTCCTAGGGTTAAGGTTTGAGTTACGCCTAGGGTAAGGGCTCTATTAACCAGAAAGCCCTGAGTTCCAAGAACACAGCAGCTGCGAAGGACTAGCCAAGAAGAGCGCAAAAGTACCACAACATGCCTGCCTCCACAGCTTTTTCCTTGGGGACATGCCTAATTCCTGGCTGATTTGCCTTTCTCGTCTTAGGGTTGGGGTTCGGCCTAGGGCTAGGATTTTTAAAAGCAGGAAGCCCTGAGTTCCAGGCACACTGCAGCTGTGAAAGGCATCCAAAAGGGAGTGCAAAAGTGCCACAACATGGCTGCTTTCACGGCTTTTTCCTTGGCAAGACGCCTAACATCAGGCTGATTTACTTTCCCAGGGTTACTGTTAGGCTTAGGCCTAGGGCTAGGATTTTTAAAACTAGGAAGCCCTTAGCTCCAGGCACACTGCAGCTGTTCAAGGCATCCCAAGGGGAGTACAAAAGTGCAACAACATGGCAGCTTTCACAGCTTTTTCCTTGGCACCATCCCTATACCTAGGCTGATTTATCTGCCTAGGGTTAGGGTTAGGGTTCAGCCTAGGGCTTGAATTTTTTTAACCAGGAAGCCCTGAGTTCCAGGCTTACTTCATCTGCCAAAGGCATCCCAAAGGGAGTGCAGAAGTGCCACAACATGGCTGCTTTCACGGCTTTTCCCTTAGGAAGAACCCTAATACCCGGCTGATTTACCTTCCTAGGGTTACTGTTAGGCTTAGGCCTAGGACTTTTAAAACCAGGAAGCCCTGGGCTCCAGGCACACTGCAGCTGCGAAAGGCATCCCAAGGGGAGCGCAAAAGTGACGCAACTTGGCTGCCACCACTGATATTTCCATGAGACCATCCCGAACCATAGGCTGATTTTCCTTCCTAGGGTTAAGGTTTGAGTTACGCCTAGGGTAAGGTCTCTATTAACCAGAAAGCCCTGAGTTCCAAGAACACAGCAGCTGCGAAGGACTAGCCAAGAAGAGCGCAAAAGTACCACAACATGCCTGCCTCCACAGCTTTTTCCTTGGGGACATGCCTAATTCCTGGCTGATTTGCCTTTCTCGTCTTACGGTTGGGGTTCGGCCTAGGGCTAGGATTTTTAAAAGCAGGAAGCCCTGAGTTCCAGGCACACTGGAGCTGTGAAAGGCATCCAAAAGGGAGTGCAAAAGTGCCACAACATGGCTGCTTTCACGGCTTTTTCCTTGGCAAGACGCCTAATATCAGGCTGATTTACCTTCCCAGGGTTACTGTTAGGCTTAGGCCTAGGGCTAGGATTTTTAAAACTAGGAAGCCCTGGGCTCCAGGCACACTGCAGCTGTTCAAGGCATCCCAAGGGGAGTACAAAAGTGCAACAACATGGCAGCTTTCACAGCTTTTTCCTTGGCACCATCCCTATACCTAGGCTGATTTATCTGCCTAGGGTTAGGGTTAGGGTTCAGCCTAGGGCTTGGATTTCTTTAACCAGGAAGCCCTGAGTTCCAGGCTTACTTCATCTGCCAAAGGCATCCCAAAGGGAGTGCAGAAGTGCCACAACATGGCTGCTTTCACGGCTTTTCCCTTAGGAAGAACCCTAATACCCGGCTGATTTACCTTCCTAGGGTTACTGTTAGGCTTAGGCCTAGGACTTTTAAAACCGGGAATCCCTGGGCTCCAGGCACACTGCAGCTGCGAAAGGCATCCCAAGGGGAGCGCAAAAGTGACGCAACTTGGCTGCCACCACTGATATTTCCATGAGACCATCCCGAACCATAGGCTGATTTTCCTTCCTAGGGTTAAGGTTTGAGTTACGCCTAGGGTAAGGGCTCTATTAACCAGAAAGCCCTGAGTTCCAAGAACACAGCAGCTGCGAAGGACTAGCCAAGAAGAGCGCAAAAGTACCACAACATGCCTGCCTCCACAGCTTTTTCCTTGGGGACATGCCTAATTCCTGGCTGATTTGCCTTTCTCGTCTTAGGGTTGGGGTTCGGCCTAGGGCTAGGATTTTTAAAAGCAGGAAGCCCTGAGTTCCAGGCACACTGCAGCTGTGAAAGGCATCCAAAAGGGAGTGCAAAAGTGCCACAACATGGCTGCTTTCACGGCTTTTTCCTTGGCAAGACGCCTAACATCAGGCTGATTTACTTTCCCAGGGTTACTGTTAGGCTTAGGCCTAGGGCTAGGATTTTTAAAACTAGGAAGCCCTTAGCTCCAGGCACACTGCAGCTGTTCAAGGCATCCCAAGGGGAGTACAAAAGTGCAACAACATGGCAGCTTTCACAGCTTTTTCCTTGGCACCATCCCTATACCTAGGCTGATTTATCTGCCTAGGGTTAGGGTTAGGGTTCAGCCTAGGGCTTGAATTTTTTTAACCAGGAAGCCCTGAGTTCCAGGCTTACTTCATCTGCCAAAGGCATCCCAAAGGGAGTGCAGAAGTGCCACAACATGGCTGCTTTCACGGCTTTTCCCTTAGGAAGAACCCTAATACCCGGCTGATTTACCTTCCTAGGGTTACTGTTAGGCTTAGGCCTAGGACTTTTAAAACCAGGAAGCCCTGGGCTCCAGGCACACTGCAGCTGCAAAAGGCATCCCAAGGGGAGCGCAAAAGTGACGCAACTTGGCTGCCACCACTGATATTTCCATGAGACCATCCCGAACCATAGGCTGATTTTCCTTCCTAGGCTTAAGGTTTGAGTTACGCCTAGGGTAAGGGCTCTATTAACCAGAAAGCCCTGAGTTCCAAGAACACAGCAGCTGCGAAGGACTAGCCAAGAAGAGCGCAAAAGTACCACAACATGCCTGCCTCCTCAGCTTTTTCCTTGGGGACATGCCTAATTCCTGGCTGATTTGCCTTTCTCGTCTTAGGGTTGGGGTTCGGCCTAGGGCTAGGATTTTTAAAAGCAGGAAGCCCTGAGTTCCAGGCACACTGGAGCTGTGAAAGGCATCCAAAAGGGAGTGCAAAAGTGCCACAACATGGCTGCTTTCACGGCTTTTTCCTTGGCAAGAAGCCTAACACCAGGCTGACTTACTTTCCCAGGGTTACTGTTAGGCTTAGGCCTAGGGCTAGGATTTTTGAAACTAGGAAGCCCTTAGCTCCAGGCACACTGCAGCTGTTCAAGGCATCCCAAGGGGAGTACAAAAGTGCAACAACATGGCAGCTTTCACAGCTTTTTCCTTGGCACCATCCCTATACCTAGGCTGATTTATCTGCCTAGGGTTAGGGTTAGGGTTCAGCCTAGGGCTTGGATTTCTTTAACCAGGAAGCCCTGAGTTCCAGGCTTACTTCATCTGCCAAAGGCATCCCAAAGGGAGTGCAGAAGTGCCACAACATGGCTGCTTTCACGGCTTTTCCCTTAGGAAGAACCCTAATACCCGGCTGATTTACCTTCCTAGGGTTACTGTTAGGCTTAGGCCTAGGACTTTTAAAACCAGGAAGCCCTGGGCTCCAGGCACACTGCAGCTGCAAAAGGCATCCCAAGGGGAGCGCAAAAGTGACGCAACTTGGCTGCCACCACTGATATTTCCATGAGACCATCCCGAACCATAGGCTGATTTTCCTTCCTAGGGTTAAGGTTTGAGTTACGCCTAGGGTAAGGGCTCTATTAACCAGAAAGCCCTGAGTTCCAAGAACACAGCAGCTGCGAAGGACTAGCCAAGAAGAGCGCAAAAGTACCACAACATGCCTGCCTCCACAGCTTTTTCCTTGGGGACATGCCTAATTCCTGGCTGATTTGCCTTTCTCGTCTTAGGTTTGGGGTTCGGCCTAGGGCTAGGATTTTTAAAAGCAGGAAGCCCTGAGTTCCAGGCACACTGGAGCTGTGAAAGGCATCCAAAAGGGAGTGCAAAAGTGCCACAACATGGCTGCTTTCACGGCTTTTTCCTTGGCAAGACGCCTAACACCAGGCTGATTTACCTTCCCAGGGTTACTGTTAGGCTTAGGCCTAGGGCTAGGATTTTTGAAACTAGGAAGCCCTGGGCTCCAGGCACACTGCAGCTGTTCAAGGCATCCCAAGGGGAGTACAAAAGTGCAACAACATGGCAGCTTTCACAGCTTTTTCCTTGGCACCATCCCTATACCTAGGCTGATTTATCTGCCTAGGGTTAGGGCTAGGGTTCAGCCTAGGGCTTGAATTTTTTTAACCAGGAAGCCCTGAGTTCCAGGCTTACTTCATCTGCCAAAGGCATCCCAAAGGGAGTGCAGAAGTGCCACAACATGGCTGCTTTCACGGCTTTTCCCTTAGGAAGAACCCTAATACCCGGCTGATTTACCTTCCTAGGGTTACTGTTAGGCTTAGGCCTAGGACTTTTAAAACCAGGAAGCCCTGGGCTCCAGGCACACTGCAGCTGCAAAAGGCATACCAAGGGGAGCGCAAAAGTGACGCAACTTGGCTGCCACCACTGATATTTCCATGAGACCATCCCGAACCATAGGCTGATTTTCCTTCCTAGGGTTAAGGTTTGAGTTACGCCTAGGGTAAGGGTTCTATTAACCAGAAAGCCCTGAGTTCCAAGAACACAGCAGCTGCGAAGGACTAGCCAAGAAGAGCGCAAAAGTACCACAACATGCCTGCCTCCACAGCTTTTTCCTTGGGGACATGCCTAATTCCTGGCTGATTTGCCTTTCTCGTCTTAGGGTTGGGGTTCGGCCTAGGGCTAGGATTTTTAAAATCAGGAAGCCCTGAGTTCCAGGCACACTGGAGCTGTGAAAGGCATCCAAAAGGGAGTGCAAAAGTGCCACAACATGGCTGCTTTCACGGCTTTTTCCTTGGCAAGAAACCTAATATCAGTCTGATTTACTTTCCCAGGGTTACTGTTAGGCTTAGGCCTAGGGCTAGGATTTTTGAAACTAGGAAGCCCTTAGCTCCAGGCACACTGCAGCTGTTCAAGGCATCCCAAGGGGAGTACAAAAGTGCAACAACATGGCAGCTTTCACAGCTTTTTCCTTGGCACCATCCCTATACCTAGGCTGATTTATCTGCCTAGGGTTAGGGTTTGGGTTCAGCCTAGGGCTTGGATTTCTTTAACCAGGAAGCCCTGAGTTCCAGGCTTACTTCATCTGCCAAAGGCATCCCAAAGGGAGTGCAGAAGTGCCACAACATGGCTGCTTTCATGGCTTTTCCCTTAGGAAGAACGCTAATACCCGGCTGATTTACCTTCCTAGGGTTACTGTTAGGCTTAGGCCTAGGACTTTTAAAACCAGGAAGCCCTGGGCTCCAGGCACACTGCAGCTGCAAAAGGCATCCCAAGGGGAGCGCAAAAGTGACGCAACTTGGCTGCCACCACTGATATTTCCATGAGACCATCCCGAACCATAGGCTGATTTTCCTTCCTAGGGTTAAGGTTTGAGTTACGCCTAGGGTAAGGGTCTATTAACCAGAAAGCCCTGAGTTCCAAGAACACAGCAGCTGCGAAGGACTAGCCAAGAAGAGCGCAAAAGTACCACAACATGCCTGCCTCCACAGCTTTTTCCTTGGGGACATGCCTAATTCCTGGCTGATTTGCCTTTCTCGTCTTAGGGTTGGGGTTCGGCCTAGGGCTAGGATTTTTAAAAGCAGGAAGCCCTGAGTTCCAGGCACACTGGAGCTGTCAAAGGCATCCAAAAGGGAGTGCAAAAGTGCCACAACATGGCTGCTTTCACGGCTTTTTCCTTGGCAAGACGCCTAACACCAGGCTGATTTACCTTCCCAGGGTTACTATTAGGCTTAGGCCTAGGGCTAGGATTTTTAAAACTAGGAAGCCCTGGGCTCCAGGCACACTGCAGCTGTTCAAGGCATCCCAAGGGGAGTACAAAAGTGCAACAACATGGCAGCTTTCACAGCTTTTTCCTTGGCACCATCCCTATACCTAGGCTGATTTATCTGCCTAGGGTTAGGGTTAGGGTTCAGCCTAGGGCTTGGATTTCTTTAACCAGGAAGCCCTGAGTTCCAGGCTTACTTCATCTGCCAAAGGCATCCCAAAGGGAGTGCAGAAGTGCCACAACATGGCTGCTTTCACGGCTTTTCCCTTAGGAAGAACCCTAATACCCGGCTGATTTACCTTCCTAGGGTTACTGTTAGGCTTAGGCCTAGGACTTTTAAAACCAGGAAGCCCTGGGCTCCAGGCACACTGCAGCTGCAAAAGGCATCCCAAGGGGAGCGCAAAAGTGACGCAACTTGGCTGCCACCACTGATATTTCCATGAGACCATCCCGAACCATAGGCTGATTTTCCTTCCTAGGGTTAAGGTTTGAGTTACGCCTAGGGTAAGGGTTCTATTAACCAGAAAGCCCTGAGTTCCAAGAACACAGCAGCTGCGAAGGACTAGCCAAGAAGAGCGCAAAAGTACCACAACATGCCTGCCTCCACAGCTTTTTCCTTGGGGACATGCCTAATTCCTGGCTGATTTGCCTTTCTCGTCTTAGGGTTGGGGTTCGGCCTAGGGCTAGGATTTTTAAAAGCAGGAAGCCCTGAGTTCCAGGCACACTGGAGCTGTGAAAGGCATCCAAAAGGAAGTGCAAAAGTGCCACAACATGGCTGCTTTCACGGCTTTTCCCTTAGGAAGAACCCTAATACCCGGCTGATTTACCTTCCTAGGGTTACTGTTAGGCTTAGGCCTAGGACTTTTAAAACCAGGAAGCCCTGGGCTCCAGGCACACTGCAGCTGCGAAAGGCATCCCAAGGGGAGCGCAAAAGTGACGCAACTTGGCTGCCACCGCTGATATTTCCATGAGAGCATCCCGAACCATAGGCTGATTTTCCTTCCTAGGGTTAAGGTTTGAGTTACGCCTAGGGTAAGGGTTCTATTAACCAGAAAGCCCTGAGTTCCAAGAACACAGCAGCTGCGAAGGACTAGCCAAGAAGAGCGCAAAAGTACCACAACATGCCTGCCTCCACAGCTTTTTCCTTGGGGACATGCCTAATTCCTGGCTGATTTGCCTTTCTCGTCTTAGGGTTGGGGTTCGGCCTAGGGCTAGGATTTTTAAAAGCAGGAAGCCCTGAGTTCCAGGCACACTGGAGCTGTGAAAGGCATCCAAAAGGGAGGGCAAAAGTGCCACAACATGGCTGCTTTCACGGCTTTTTCCTTGGCAAGACGCCTAACACCAGGCTGATTTACCTTCCCAGGGTTACTGTTAGGCTTAGGCCTAGGGCTAGGATTTTTAAAACTAGGAAGCCCTTAGCTCCAGGCACACTGCAGCAGTTCAAGGCATCCCAAGGGGAGTACAAAAGTGCAACAACATGGCAGCTTTCACAGCTTTTTCCTTGGCACCATCCCTATACCTAGGCTGATTTATCTGCCTAGGGTTAGGGTTAGGGTTCAGCCTAGGGCTTGAATTTTTTTAACCAGGAAGCCCTGAGTTCCAGGCTTACTTCATCTGCCAAAGGCATCCCAAAGGGAGTGCAGAAGTGCCACAACATGGCTGCTTTCACGGCTTTTCCCTTAGGAAGAACCCTAATACCCGGCTGATTTACCTTCCTAGGGTTACTGTTAGGCTTAGGCCTAGGACTTTTAAAACCAGGAAGCCCTGGGCTCCAGGCACACTGCAGCTGCAAAAGGCATCCCAAGGGGAGCGCAAAAGTGACGCAACTTGGCTGCCACCACTGATATTTCCATGAGACCATCCCGAACCATAGGCTGATTTTCCTTCCTAGGGTTAAGGTTTGAGTTACGCCTAGGGTAAGGGTTCTATTAACCAGAAAGCCCTGAGTTCCAAGAACACAGCAGCTGCGAAGGACTAGCCAAGAAGAGCGCAAAAGTACCACAACATGCCTGCCTCCACAGCTTTTTCCTTGGGGACATGCCTAATTCCTGGCTGATTTGCCTTTCTCGTCTTAGGGTTGGGGTTCGGCCTAGGGCTAGGATTTTTAAAAGCAGGAAGCCCTGAGTTCCAGGCACACTGGAGCTGTGAAAGGCATCCAAAAGGGAGTGCAAAAGTGCCACAACATGGCTGCTTTCACGGCTTTTTCCTTGGCAAGACGCCTAACACCAGGCTGATTTACCTTCCCAGGGTTACTGTTAGGCTTAGGCCTAGGGCTAGGATTTTTAAAACTAGGAAGCCCTTAGCTCCAGGCACACTGCAGCAGTTCAAGGCATCCCAAGGGGAGTACAAAAGTGCAACAACATGGCAGCTTTCACAGCTTTTTCCTTGGCACCATCCCTATACCTAGGCTGATTTATCTGCCTAGGGTTAGGGTTAGGGTTCAGCCAAGGGCTTGAATTTTTTTAACCAGGAAGCCCTGAGTTCCAGGCTTACTTCATCTGCCAAAGGCATCCCAAAGGGAGTGCAGAAGTGCCACAACATGGCTGCTTTCACGGCTTTTCCCTTAGGAAGAACCCTAATACCCGGCTGATTTACCTTCCTAGGGTTACTGTTAGGCTTAGTCCTAGGACTTTTAAAACCAGGAAGCCCTGGGCTCCAGGCACACTGCAGCTGCAAAAGGCATCCCAAGGGGAGCGCAAAAGTGACGCAACTTGGCTGCCACCGCTGATATTTCCATGAGACCATCCCGAACCATAGGCTGATTTTCCTTCCTAGGGTTAAGGTTTGAGTTACGCCTAGGGTTAGTGTTCTATTAACCAGAAAGCCCTGAGTTCCAAGAACACAGCAGCTGCGAAGGACTAGCCAAGAAGAGCGCAAAAGTACCACAACATGCCTGCCTCCACAGCTTTTTCCTTGGGGACATGCCTAATTCCTGGCTGATTTGCCTTTCTCGTCTTAGGGTTGGGGTTCGGCCTAGGGCTAGGATTTTTAAAAGCAGGAAGCCCTGAGTTCCAGGCACACTGGAGCTGTGAAAGGCATCCAAAAGGGAGTGCAAAAGTGCCACAACATGGCTGCTTTCACGGCTTTTTCCTTGGCAAGAGGCCTAACACCAGGCTGATTTACCTTCCCAGGGTTACTGTTAGGCTTAGGCCTAGGGCTAGGATTTTTAAAACTAGGAAGCCCTTAGCTCCAGGCACACTGCAGCTGTTCAAGGCATCCCAAGGGGAGTACAAAAGTGCAACAACATGGCAGCTTTCACAGCTTTTTCCTTGGCACCATCCCTATACCTAGGCTGATTTATCTGCCTAGGGTTAGGGTTAGGGTTCAGCCTAGGGCTTGAATTTTTTTAACCAGGAAGCCCTGAGTTCCAGGCTTACTTCATCTGCCAAAGGCATCCCAAAGGGAGTGCAGAAGTGCCACAACATGGCTGCTTTCACGGCTTTTCCCTTAGGAAGAACCCTAATACCCGGCTGATTTACCTTCCTAGGGTTACTGTTAGGCTTAGGCCTAGGACTTTTAAAACCAGGAAGCCCTGGGCTCCAGGCACACTGCAGCTGCAAAAGGCATCCCAAGGGGAGCGCAAAAGTGACGCAACTTGGCTGCCACCACTGATATTTCCATGAGACCATCCCGAACCATAGGTTGATTTTCCTTCCTAGGGTTAAGGTTTGAGTTACGCCTAGGGTAAGGGTCTATTAACCAGAAAGCCCGGAGTTCCAAGAACACAGCAGCTGCGAAGGACTAGCCAAGAAGAGCGCAAAAGTACCACAACATGCCTGCCTCCACAGCTTTTTCCTTGGGGACATGCCTAATTCCTGGCTGATTTGCCTTTCTCGTCTTAGTGTTGGGGTTCGGCCTAGGGCTAGGATTTTTAAAAGCAGGAAGCCCTGAGTTCCAGGCACACTGCAGCTGTGAAAGGCATCCAAAAGGGAGTGCAAAAGTGCCACAACATGGCTGCTTTCACGGCTTTTTCCTTGGCAAGAAGCCTAACATCAGGCTGATTTACTTTCCCAGGGTTACTGTTAGGCTTAGGCCTAGGGCTAGGATTTTTGAAACTAGGAAGCCCTTAGCTCCAGGCACACTGCAGCTGTTCAAGGCATCCCAAGGGGAGTACAAAAGTGCAACAACATGGCAGCTTTCACAGCTTTTTCCTTGGCACCATCCCTATACCTAGGCTGATTTATCTGCCTAGGGTTAGGGTTAGGGTTCAGCCTAGGGCTTGAATTTCTTTAACCAGGAAGCCCTGAGTTCCAGGCTTACTTCATCTGCCAAAGGCATCCCAAAGGGAGTGCAGAAGTGCCACAACATGGCTGCTTTCACGGCTTTTCCCTTAGGAAGAACCCTAATACCCGGCTGATTTACCTTCCTAGGGTTACTGTTAGGCTTAGGCCTAGGACTTTTAAAACCAGGAAGCCCTGGGCTCCAGGCACACTGCAGCTGCAAAAGGCATCCCAAGGGGAGCGCAAAAGTGACGCAACTTGGCTGCCACCACTGATATTTCCATGAGACCATCCCGAACCATAGGTTGATTTTCCTTCCTAGGGTTAAGGTTTGAGTTACGCCTAGGGTAAGGGTTCTATTAACCAGAAAGCCCTGAGTTCCAAGAACACAGCAGCTGCGAAGGACTAGCCAAGAAGAGCGCAAAAGTACCACAACATGCCTGCCTCCACAGCTTTTTCCTTGGGGACATGCCTAATTCCTGGCTGATTTGCCTTTCTCGTCTTAGGGTTGGGGTTCGGCCTAGGGCTAGGATTTTTAAAATCAGGAAGCCCTGAGTTCCAGGCACACTGGAGCTGTGAAAGGCATCCAAAAGGGAGTGCAAAAGTGCCACAACATGGCTGCTTTCACGGCTTTTTCCTTGGCAAGAAGCCTAACATCAGGCTGATTTACTTTCCCAGGGTTACTGTTAGGCTTAGGCCTAGGGCTAGGATTTTTGAAACTAGGAAGCCCTTAGCTCCAGGCACACTGCAGCTGTTCAAGGCATCCTAAGGGGAGTACAAAAGTGCAACAACATGGCAGCTTTCACAGCTTTTTCCTTGGCACCATCCCTATACCTAGGCTGATTTATCTGCCTAGGGTTAGGGTTAGGGTTCAGCCTAGGGCTTGGATTTCTTTAACCAGGAAGCCATGAGTTCCAGGCTTACTTCATCTGCCAAAGGCATCCCAAAGGGAGTGCAAAAGTGCCACAACATGGCTGCTTTCACGGCTTTTTCCTTAGGATGAACCCAAATACCCGGCTGATTTACCTTCCTAGGGTTACTGTTTCGCTTAGGCCTAGGACTTTTAAAACCAGGAAGCCCTGGGCTCCAGGCACACTGCAGCTGCGAAAGGCATCCCAAGGGGAGCACAAAAGTGACGCAACTTGGCTGCCACCACTGATATTTCCATGAGACCATCCCGAACCATAGGCTGATTTTCCTTCCTAGGGTTAAGGTTTGAGTTACGCCTAGGGTAAGGGTCTATTAACCAGAAAGCCCTGAGTTCCAAGAACACAGCAGCTGCGAAGGACTAGCCAAGAAGAGCGCAAAAGTACCACAACATGCCTGCCTCCACAGCTTTTTCCTTGGGGACATGCCTAATTCCTGGCTGATTTGCCTTTCTCGTCTTAGGGTTGGGGTTCGGCCTAGGGCTAGGATATTTAAAAGCAGGAAGCCCTGAGTTCCAGGCACACTGGAGCTGTGAAAGGCATCCAAAAGGGAGTGCAAAAGTGCCACAACATGGCTGCTTTCACGGCTTTTCCCTTAGGAAGAACCCTAATACCCGGCTGATTTACCTTCCTAGGGTTACTGTTAGGCTTAGGCCTAGGACTTTTAAAACCAGGAAGCCCTGGGCTCCAGGCACACTGTAGCTGTGAAAGGCATCCCAAGGGGAGCGCAAAAGTGACGCAACTTGGCTGCCACCACTGATATTTCCATGAGACCATCCCGAACCATAGGCTGATTTTCCTTCCTAGGGTTAAGGTTTGAGTTACGCCTAGGGTAAGGGTTCTATTAACCAGAAAGCCCTGAGTTCCAAGAACACAGCAGCTGCGAAGGACTAGCCAAGAAGAGCGCAAAAGTACCACAACATGCCTGCCTCCACAGCTTTTTCCTTGGGGACATGCCTAATTCCTGGCTGATTTGCCTTTCTCGTCTTAGGGTTGGGGTTCGGCCTAGGGCTAGGATTTTTAAAAGCAGGAAGCCCTGAGTTCCAGGCACACTGGAGCTGTGAAAGGCATCCAAAAGGGAGTGCAAAAGTGCCACAACATGGCTGCTTTCACGGCTTTTTCCTTGGCAAGATGCCTAACACCAGGCTGATTTACCTTCCCAGGGTTACTGTTAGGCTTAGGCCTAGGGCTAGGATTTTTAAAACTAGGAAGCCCTTAGCTCCAGGCACACTGCAGCTGTTCAAGGCATCCCAAGGGGAGTACAAAAGTGCAACAACATGGCAGCTTTCACAGCTTTTTCCTTGGCACCATCCCTATACCTAGGCTGATTTATCTGCCTAGGGTTAGGGTTAGGGTTCAGCCTAGGGCTTGAATTTTTTTAACCAGGAAGCCCTGAGTTCCAGGCTTACTTCATCTGCCAAAGGCATCCCAAAGGGAGTGCAGAAGTGCCACAACATGGCTGCTTTCACGGCTTTTCCCTTAGGAAGAACCCTAATACCTGGCTGATTTACCTTCCTAGGGTTACTGTTAGGCTTAGGCCTAGGACTTTTAAAACCAGGAAGCCCTGGGCTCCAGGCACACTGCAGCTGCGAAAGGCATCCCAAGGGGAGCGCAAAAGTGACGCAATTTGGCTGCCACCACTGATATTTCCATGAGACCATCCCGAACCATAGGTTGATTTTCCTTCCTAGGGTTAAGGTTTGAGTTACGCCTAGGGTAAGGGCTCTATTAACCAGAAAGCCCTGAGTTCCAAGAACACAGCAGCTGCGAAGGACTAGCCAAGAAGAGCGCAAAAGTACCACAACATGCCTGCCTCCACAGCTTTTTCCTTGGGGACATGCCTAATTCCTGGCTGATTTGCCTTTCTCGTCTTAGGGTTGGGGTTCGGCCTAGGGCTAGGATTTTTAAAAGCAGGAAGCCCTGAGTTCCAGGCACACTGGAGCTGTGAAAGGCATCCAAAAGGGAGTGCAAAAGTGCCACAACATGGCTGCTTTCACGGCTTTTCCCTTAGGAAGAACCCTAATACCCGGCTGATTTACCTTCCTAGGGTTACTGTTAGGCTTAGGCCTAGGACTTTTAAAACCAGGAAGCCCTGGGCTCCAGGCACACTGCAGCTGCGAAAGGCATCCCAAGGGGAGCACAAAAGTTACGCAACTTGGCTGCCACCACTGATATTTCCATGAGAGCATCCCGAACCATAGGCTGATTTTCCTTCCTAGGGTTAAGGTTTGAGTTACGCCTAGGGTAAGGGTTCTATTAACCAGAAAGCCCTGAGTTCCAAGAACACAGCAGCTGCGAAGGACTACCCAAGAAGAGCGCAAAAGTACCACAACATGCCTGCCTCCACAGCTTTTTCCTTGGGGACATGCCTAATTCCTGGCTGATTTGCCTTTCTCGTCTTAGGGTTGGGGTTCGGCCTAGGGCTAGGATTTTTAAAAGCAGGAAGCCCTGAGTTCCAGGCACACTGGAGCTGTGAAAGGCATCCAAAAGGGAGTGCAAAAGTGCCACAACATGGCTGCTTTCACGGCTTTTTCCTTGGCAAGAAACCTAACATCAGGCTGATTTACTTTCCCAGAGTTACTGTTAGGCTTAGGCCTAGGGCTAGGATTTTTGAAACTAGGAAGCCCTTAGCTCCAGGCACACTGCAGCTGTTCAAGGCATGCCAAGGGGTGTACAAAAGTGCAACAACATGGCAGCTTTCACAGCTTTTTCCTTGGCACCATCCCTATACCTAGGCTGATTTATCTGCCTCGGGTTAGGGTTAGGGTTCAGCCTAGGGCTTGGATTTCTTTAACCAGGAAGCCCTGAGTTCCAGGCTTACTTCATCTGCCAAAGGCATCCCAAAGGGAGTGCAGAAGTGCCACAACATGGCTGCTTTCACGGCTTTTCCCTTAGGAAGAACCCTAATACCTGGCTGATTTACCTTCCTAGGGTTACTGTTAGGCTTAGGCCTAGGACTTTTAAAACCAGGAAGCCCTGGGCTCCAGGCACACTGCAGCTGCGAAAGGCATCCCAAGGGGAGCGCAAAAGTGACGCAATTTGGCTGCCACCACTGATATTTCCATGAGACCATCCCGAACCATAGGTTGATTTTCCTTCCTAGGGTTAAGGTTTGAGTTACGCCTAGGGTAAGGGCTCTATTAACCAGAAAGCCCTGAGTTCCAAGAACACAGCAGCTGCGAAGGACTAGCCAAGAAGAGCGCAAAAGTACCACAACATGCCTGCCTCCACAGCTTTTTCCTTGGGGACATGCCTAATTCCTGGCTGATTTGCCTTTCTCGTCTTAGGGTTGGGGTTCGGCCTAGGGCTAGGATTTTTAAAAGCAGGAAGCCCTGAGTTCCAGGCACACTGGAGCTGTGAAAGGCATCCAAAAGGGAGTGCAAAAGTGCCACAACATGGCTGCTTTCACGGCTTTTCCCTTAGGAAGAACCCTAATACCCGGCTGATTTACCTTCCTAGGGTTACTGTTAGGCTTAGGCCTAGGACTTTTAAAACCAGGAAGCCCTGGGCTCCAGGCACACTGCAGCTGCGAAAGGCATCCCAAGGGGAGCGCAAAAGTGACGCAACTTGGCTGCCACCACTGATATTTCCATGAGAGCATCCCGAACCATAGGCTGATTTTCCTTCCTAGGGTTAAGGTTTGAGTTACGCCTAGGGTAAGGGTTCTATTAACCAGAAAGCCCTGAGTTCCAAGAACACAGCAGCTGCGAAGGACTAGCCAAGAAGAGCGCAAAAGTACCACAACATGCCTGCCTCCACAGCTTTTTCCTTGGGGACATGCCTAATTCCTGGCTGATTTGCCTTTCTCGTCTTAGGGTTGGGGTTCGGCCTAGGGCTAGGATTTTTAAAAGCAGGAAGCCCTGAGTTCCAGGCACACTGGAGCTGTGAAAGGCATCCAAAAGGGAGTGCAAAAGTGCCACAACATGGCTGCTTTCACGGCTTTTTCCTTGGCAAGAAACCTAACATCAGGCTGATTTACTTTCCCAGGGTTACTGTTAGGCTTAGGCCTAGGGCTAGGATTTTTGAAACTAGGAAGCCCTTAGCTCCAGGCACACTGCAGCTGTTCAAGGCATCCCAAGGGGTGTACAAAAGTGCAACAACATGGCAGCTTTCACAGCTTTTTCCTTGGCACCATCCCTATACCTAGGCTGATTTATCTGCCTAGGGTTAGGGTTAGGGTTCAGCCTAGGGCTTGGATTTCTTTAACCAGGAAGCCCTGAGTTCCAGGCTTACTTCATCTGCCAAAGGCATCCCAAAGGGAGTGCAGAAGTGCCACAACATGGCTGCTTTCACGGCTTTTCCCTTAGGAAGAACCCTAATACCCGGCTGATTTACCTTCCTAGGGTTACTGTTAGGCTTAGGCCTAGGACTTTTAAAACCAGGAAGCCCTGGGCTCCAGGCACACTGCAGCTGCAAAAGGCATCCCAAGGGGAGCGCAAAAGTGACGCAACTTGGCTGCCACCACTGATATTTCCATGAGACCATCCCGAACCATAGGCTGATTTTCCTTCCTAGGGTTAAGGTTTGAGTTACGCCTAGGGTAAGGGCTCTATTAACCAGAAAGCCCTGAGTTCCAAGAACACAGCAGCTGCGAAGGACTAGCCAAGAAGAGCGCAAAAGTACCACAACATGCCTGCCTCCACAGCTTTTTCCTTGGGGACATGCCTAATTCCTGGCTGATTTGCCTTTCTCGTCTTAGGGTTGGGGTTCGGCCTAGGGCTAGGATTTTTAAAAGCAGGAAGCCCTGAGTTCCAGGCACACTGGAGCTGTGAAAGGCATCCAAAAGGGAGTGCAAAAGTGCCACAACATGGCTGCTTTCAAGGCTTTTTCCTTGGCAAGAAGCCTAACATCAGGCTGATTTACTTTCCCAGGGTTACTGTTAGGCTTAGGCCTAGGGCTAGGATTTTTGAAACTAGGAAGCCCTTAGCTCCAGGCACACTGCAGCTGTTCAAGGCATCCCAAGGGGAGTACAAAAGTGCAACAACATGGCAGCTTTCACAGCTTTTTCCTTGGCACCATCCCTATACCTAGGCTGATTTATCTGCCTAGGGTTAGGGTTAGGGTTCAGCCTAGGGCTTGAATTTTTTTAACCAGGAAGCCCTGAGTTCCAGGCTTACTTCATCTGCCAAAGGCATCCCAAAGGGAGTGCAGAAGTGCCACAACATGGCTGCTTTCACGGCTTTTCCCTTAGGAAGAACCCTAATACCCGGCTGATTTACCTTCCTAGGGTTACTGTTAGGCTTAGGCCTAGGACTTTTAAAACCAGGAAGCCCTGGGCTCCAGGCACACTGCAGCTGCAAAAGGCATCCCAAGGGGAGCGCAAAAGTGACGCAACTTGGCTGCCACCACTGATATTTCCATGAGACCATCCCGAACCATAGGCTGATTTTCCTTCCTAGGGTTAAGGTTAGAGTTACGCCTAGGGTTAGGGTCTATTAACCAGAAAGCCCTGAGTTCCAAGAACACAGCAGCTGCGAAGGACTAGCCAAGAAGAGCGCAAAAGTACCACAACATGCCTGCCTCCACAGCTTTTTCCTTGGGGACATGCCTAATTCCTGGCTGATTTGCCTTTCTCGTCTTAGGGTTGGGCTTCGGCCTAGGGCTAGGATTTTAAAAGCAGGAAGCCCTGAGTTCCAGGCACACTAGAGCTGTGAAAGGCATCCAAAAGGGAGTGCAAAAGTGCCACAACATGGCTGCTTTCACGGCTTTTTCCTTGGCAAGACGCCTAACACCAGGCTGATTAACCTTCCCAGGGTTACTGTTAGGCTTAGGCCAAGGGCTAGGATTTTTAAAACTAGGAAGCCCTTAGCTCCAGGCACACTGCAGCTGTTCAAGGCATCCCAAGGGGAGTACAAAAGTGCAACAACATGGCAGCTTTCACAGCTTTTTCCTTGGCACCATCCCTATACCTAGGCTGATTTATCTGCCTAGGGTTAGGGTTAGAGTTCAGCCTAGGGCTTGGATTTCTTTAACCAGGAAGCCCTGAGTTCCAGGCTTACTTCATCTGCCAAAGGCATCCCAAAGGGAGTGCAGAAGTGCCACAACATGGCTGCTTTCACGGCTTTTCCCTTAGGAAGAACCCTAATACCCGGCTGATTTACCTTCCTAGGGTTACTGTTAGGCTTAGGCCTAGGACTTTTAAAACCAGGAAGCCCTGGGCTCCAGGCACACTGCAGCTGCAAAAGGCATCCCAAGGGGAGCGCAAAAGTGACGCAACTTGGCTGCCACCACTGATATTTCCATGAGACCATCCCGAACCATAGGCTGATTTTCCTTCCTAGGGTTAAGGTTTGAGTTACGCCTAGGGTAAGGGCTCTATTAACCAGAAAGCCCTGAGTTCCAAGAACACAGCAGCTGCGAAGGACTAGCCAAGAAGAGCGCAAAAGTACCACAACATGCCTGCCTCCACAGCTTTTTCCTTGGGGACATACCTAATTCCTGGCTGATTTGCCTTTCTAGTCTTAGGGTTGGGGTTCGGCCTAGTCCTAGGATTTTTAAAAGCAGGAAGCCCTGAGTTCCAGGCACACTGCAGCTGTGAAAGGCATCCAAAAGGGAGTGCAAAAGTGCCACAACATGGCAGCTTTCACAGCTTTTTCCTTGGCACCATCCCTATACCTAGGCTGATTTATCTGCCTAGGGTTAGGGTTAGGGTTCAGCCTAGGGCTTGGATTTTTTTAACCAGGAAGCCCTGAGTTCCAGGCTTATTTCATCTGCCAAAGGCATCCCAAAGGGAGTGCAGAAGTGCCACAACATGGCTGCTTTCACGGCTTTTCCCTTAGGAAGAACCCTAATACCCGGCTGATTTACCTTCCTAGGGTTACTGTTAGGCTTAGGCCTAGGACTTTTAAAACCAGGAAGCCCTGGGCTCCAGGCACACTGCAGCTGCAAAAGGCATCCCAAGGGGAGCGCAAAAGTGACGCAACTTGGCTGCCACCACTGATATTTCCATGAGACCATCCCGAACCATAGGCTGATTTTCCTTCCTAGGGTTAAGGTTTGAGTTACGCCTAGGGTAAGGGTTCTATTAACCAGAAAGCCCTGAGTTCCAAGAACACAGCAGCTGCGAAGGACTAGCCAAGAAGAGCGCAAAAGTACCACAACATGCCTGCCTCCACAGCTTTTTCCTTGGGGACATGCCTAATTCCTGGCTGATTTGCCTTTCTCGTCTTAGTGTTGGGGTTCGGCCTAGGGCTAGGATTTTTAAAAGCAGGAAGCCCTGAGTTCCAGGCACACTGCAGCTGTGAAAGGCATCCAAAAGGGAGTGCAAAAGTGCCACAACATGGCTGCTTTCACGGCTTTTTCCTTGGCAAGAAGCCTAACATCAGGCTGATTAACTTTCCCAGGGTTACTGTTAGGCTTAGGCCTAGGGCTAGGATTTTTGAAACTAGGAAGCCCTTAGCTCCAGGCACACTGCAGCTGTTCAAGGCATCCCAAGGGGAGTACAAAAGTGCAACAACATGGCAGCTTTCACAGCTTTTTCCTTGGCACCATCCCTATACCTAGGCTGATTTATCTGCCTAGGGTTAGGGTTAGGGTTCAGCCTAGGGCTTGAATTTCTTTAACCAGGAAGCCCTGAGTTCCAGGCTTACTTCATCTGCCAAAGGCATCCCAAAGGGAGTGCAGAAGTGCCACAACATGGCTGCTTTCACGGCTTTTCCCTTAGGAAGAACCCTAATACCCGGCTGATTTACCTTCCTAGGGTTACTGTTAGGCTTAGGCCTAGGACTTTTAAAACCAGGAAGCCCTGGGCTCCAGGCACACTGCAGCTGCAAAAGGCATCCCAAGGGGAGCGCAAAAGTGACGCAACTTGGCTGCCACCACTGATATTTCCATGAGACCATCCCGAACCATAGGCTGATTTTCCTTCCTAGGGTTAAGGTTTGAGTTACGCCTAGGGTAAGGGTTCTATTAACCAGAAAGCCCTGAGTTCCAAGAACACAGCAGCTGCGAAGGACTAGCCAAGAAGAGCGCAAAAGTACCACAACATGCCTGCCTCCACAGCTTTTTCCTTGGGGACATGCCTAATTCATGGCTGATTTGCCTTTCTCGTCTTAGGGTTGGGGTTCGGCCTAGGGCTAGGATTTTTAAAAGCAGGAAGCCCTGAGTTCCAGGCACACTGGAGCTGTGAAAGGCATCCAAAAGGGAGTGCAAAAGTGCCACAACATGGCTGCTTTCACGGCTTTTTCCTTGGCAAGAAGCCTAACATCAGGCTGATTTACTTTCCCAGGGTTACTGTTAGGCTTAGGCCTAGGGCTAGGATTTTTGAAACTAGGAAGCCCTTAGCTCCAGGCACACTGCAGCTGTTCAAGGCATCCTAAGGGGAGTACAAAAGTGCAACAACATGGCAGCTTTCACAGCTTTTTCCTTGGCACCATCCCTATACCTAGGCTGATTTATCTGCCTAGGGTTAGGGTTAGGGTTCAGCCTAGGGCTTGGATTTCTTTAACCAGGAAGCCATGAGTTCCAGGCTTACTTCATCTGCCAAAGGCATCCCAAAGGGAGTGCAAAAGTGCCACAACATGGCTGCTTTCACGGCTTTTTCCTTAGGATGAACCCAAATACCCGGCTGATTTACCTTCCTAGGGTTACTGTTTCGCTTAGGCCTAGGACTTTTAAAACCAGGAAGCCCTGGGCTCCAGGCACACTGCAGCTGCGAAAGGCATCCCAAGGGGAGCACAAAAGTGACGCAACTTGGCTGCCACCACTGATATTTCCATGAGACCATCCCGAACCATAGGCTGATTTTCCTTCCTAGGGTTAAGGTTTGAGTTACGCCTAGGGTAAGGGTCTATTAACCAGAAAGCCCTGAGTTCCAAGAACACAGCAGCTGCGAAGGACTAGCCAAGAAGAGCGCAAAAGTACCACAACATGCCTGCCTCCACAGCTTTTTCCTTGGGGACATGCCTAATTCCTGGCTGATTTGCCTTTCTCGTCTTAGGGTTGGGGTTCGGCCTAGGGCTAGGATTTTTAAAAGCAGGAAGCCCTGAGTTCCAGGCACACTGGAGCTGTGAAAGGCATCCAAAAGGGAGTGCAAAAGTGCCACAACATGGCTGCTTTCACGGCTTTTCCCTTAGGAAGAACCCTAATACCCGGCTGATTTACCTTCCTAGGGTTACTGTTAGGCTTAGGCCTAGGACTTTTAAAACCAGGAAGCCCTGGGCTCCAGGCACACTGTAGCTGCGAAAGGCATCCCAAGGGGAGCGCAAAAGTGACGCAACTTGGCTGCCACCACTGATATTTCCATGAGAGCATCCCGAACCATAGGCTGATTTTCCTTCCTAGGGTTAAGGTTTGAGTTACGCCTAGGGTAAGGGTTCTATTAACCAGAAAGCCCTGAGTTCCAAGAACACAGCAGCTGCGAAGGACTAGCCAAGAAGAGCGCAAAAGTACCACAACATGCCTGCCTCCACAGCTTTTTCCTTGGGGACATGCCTAATTCCTGGCTGATTTGCCTTTCTCGTCTTAGTGTTGGGGTTCGGCCTAGGGCTAGGATTTTTAAAAGCAGGAAGCCCTGAGTTCCAGGCACACTGGAGCTGTGAAAGGCATCCAAAAGGGAGTGCAAAAGTGCCACAACATGGCTGCTTTCACGGCTTATTCCTTGGCAAGATGCCTAACACCAGGCTGATTTACCTTCCCAGGGTTACTGTTAGGCTTAGGCCTAGGGCTAGTATTTTTAAAACTAGGAAGCCCTTAGCTCCAGGCACACTGCAGCTGTTCAAGGCATCCCAAGGGGAGTACAAAAGTGCAACAACATGGCAGATTTCACAGCTTTTTCCTTGGCACCATCCCTATACCTAGGCTGATTTATCTGCCTAGGGTTAGGGTTAGGGTTCAGCCTAGGGCTTGAATTTTTTTAACCAGGAAGCCCTGAGTTCCAGGCTTACTTCATCTGCCAAAGGCATCCCAAAGGGAGTGCAGAAGTGCCACAACATGGCTGCTTTCACGGCTTTTCCCTTAGGAAGAACCCTAATACCCGGCTGATTTACCTTCCTAGGGTTACTGTTAGGCTTAGGCCTAGGACTTTTAAAACCAGGAAGCCCTGGGCTCCAGGCACACTGCAGCTGCGAAAGGCATCCCAAGGGGAGCGCAAAAGTGACGCAACTTGGCTGCCACCACTGATATTTCCATGAGAGCATCCCGAACCATAGGTTGATTTTCCTTCCTAGGGTTAAGGTTTGAGTTAAGCCTAGGGTAAGGGCTCTATTAACCAGAAAGCCCTGAGTTCCAAGAACACAGCAGCTGCGAAGGACTAGCCAAGAAGAGCACAAAAGTACCACAACATGCCTGCCTCCACAGCTTTTTCCTTGGGGACATGCCTAATTCCTGGCTGATTTGCCTTTCTCGTCTTAGGGTTGGGGTTCGGACTAGGGCTAGGATATTTAAAAGCAGGAAGCCCTGAGTTCCAGGCACACTGGAGCTGTGAAAGGCATCCAAAAGGGAGTGCAAAAGTGCCACAACATGGCTGCTTTCACGGCTTTTCCCTTAGGAAGAACCCTAATACCCGGCTGATTTACCTTCCTAGGGTTACTGTTAGGCTTAGGCCTAGGACTTTTAAAACCAGGAAGCCCTGGGCTCCAGGCACACTGTAGCTGTGAAAGGCATCCCAAGGGGAGCGCAAAAGTGACGCAACTTGGCTGCCACCACTGATATTTCCATGAGGGCATCCCGAACCATAGGCTGATTTTCCTTCCTAGGGTTAAGGTTTGAGTTACGCCTAGGGTAAGGGTTCTATTAACCAGAAAGCCCTGAGTTCCAAGAACACAGCAGCTGCGAAGGACTAGCCAAGAAGAGCGCAAAAGTACCACAACATGCCTGCCTCCACAGCTTTTTCCTTGGGGACATGCCTAATTCCTGGCTGATTTGCCTTTCTCGTCTTAGGGTTGGGGTTCGGCCTAGGGCTAGGATTTTTAAAATCAGGAAGCCCTGAGTTCCAGGCACACTGGAGCTGTGAAAGGCATCCAAAAGGGAGTGCAAAAGTGCCACAACATGGCTGCTTTCACGGCTTTTTCCTTGGCAAGATGCCTAACACCAGGCTGATTTACCTTCCCAGGGTTACTGTTAGGCTTAGGCCTAGGGCTAGTATTTTTAAAACTAGGAAGCCCTTAGCTCCAGGCACACTGCAGCTGTTCAAGGCATCCCAAGGGGAGTACAAAAGTGCAACAACATGGCAGCTTTCACAGCTTTTTCCTTGGCACCATCCCTATACCTAGGCTGATTTATCTGCCTAGGGTTAGGGTTAGGGTTCAGCCTAGGGCTTGAATTTTTTTAACCAGGAAGCCCTGAGTTCCAGGCTTACTTCATCTGCCAAAGGCATCCCAAAGGGAGTGCAGAAGTGCCACAACATGGCTGCTTTCACGGCTTTTCCCTTAGGAAGAACCCTAATACCTGGCTGATTTACCTTCCTAGGGTTACTGTTAGGCTTAGTCCTAGGACTTTTAAAACCAGGAAGCCCTGGGCTCCAGGCACACTGCAGCTGCGAAAGGCATCCCAAGGGGAGCGCAAAAGTGACGCAATTTGGCTGCCACCACTGATATTTCCATGAGACCATCCCGAACCATAGGTTGATTTTCCTTCCTAGGGTTAAGGTTTGAGTTACGCCTAGGGTAAGGGCTCTATTAACCAGAAAGCCCTGAGTTCCAAGAACACAGCAGCTGCGAAGGACTAGCCAAGAAGAGCGCAAAAGTACCACAACATGCCTGCCTCCACAGCTTTTTCCTTGGGGACATGCCTAATTCCTGGCTGATTTGCCTTTCTCGTCTTAGGGTTGGGGTTCGGCCTAGGGCTAGGATTTTTAAAAGCAGGAAGCCCTGAGTTCCAGGCACACTGGAGCTGTGAAAGGCATCCAAAAGGGAGTGCAAAAGTGCCACAACATGGCTGCTTTCACGGCTTTTCCCTTAGGAAGAACCCTAATACCCGGCTGATTTACCTTCCTAGGGTTACTGTTAGGCTTAGGCCTAGGACTTTTAAAACCAGGAAGCCCTGGGCTCCAGGCACACTGCAGCTGCGAAAGGCATCCCAAGGGGAGCACAAAAGTTACGCAACTTGGCTGCCACCACTGATATTTCCATGAGAGCATCCCGAACCATAGGCTGATTTTCCTTCCTAGGGTTAAGGTTTGAGTTACGCCTAGGGTAAGGGTTCTATTAACCAGAAAGCCCTGAGTTCCAAGAACACAGCAGCTGCGAAGGACTAGCCAAGAAGAGCGCAAAAGTACCACAACATGCCTGCCTCCACAGCTTTTTCCTTGGGGACATGCCTAATTCCTGGCTGATTTGCCTTTCTCGTCTTAGTGTTGGGGTTCGGCCTAGGGCTAGGATTTTTAAAATCAGGAAGCCCTGAGTTCCAGGCACACTGGAGCTGTGAAAGGCATCCAAAAGGGAGTGCAAAAGTGCCACAACATGGCTGCTTTCACGGCTTTTTCCTTGGCAAGAAACCTAACATCAGGCTGATTTACTTTCCCAGGGTTACTGTTAGGCTTAGGCCTAGGGCTAGGATTTTTGAAACTAGGAAGCCCTTAGCTCCAGGCACACTGCAGCTGTTCAAGGCATCCCAAGGGGTGTACAAAAGTGCAACAACATGGCAGCTTTCACAGCTTTTTCCTTGGCACCATCCCTATACCTAGGCTGATTTATCTGCCTAGGGTTAGGGTTAGGGTTCAGCCTAGGGCTTGGATTTCTTTAACCAGGAAGCCCTGAGTTCCAGGCTTACTTCATCTGCCAAAGGCATCCCAAAGGGAGTGCAGAAGTGCCACAACATGGCTGCTTTCACGGCTTTTCCCTTAGGAAGAACCCTAATACCTGGCTGATTTACCTTCCTAGGGTTACTGTTAGGCTTAGGCCTAGGACTTTTAAAACCAGGAAGCCCTGGGCTCCAGGCACACTGCAGCTGCGAAAGGCATCCCAAGGGGAGCGCAAAAGTGACGCAATTTGGCTGCCACCACTGATATTTCCATGAGACCATCCCGAACCATAGGTTGATTTTCCTTCCTAGGGTTAAGGTTTGAGTTACGCCTAGGGTAAGGGCTCTATTAACCAGAAAGCCCTGAGTTCCAAGAACACAGCAGCTGCGAAGGACTAGCCAAGAAGAGCGCAAAAGTACCACAACATGCCTGCCTCCACAGCTTTTTCCTTGGGGACATGCCTAATTCCTGGCTGATTTGCCTTTCTCGTCTTAGGGTTGGGGTTCGGCCTAGGGCTAGGATTTTTAAAAGCAGGAAGCCCTGAGTTCCAGGCACACTGGAGCTGTGAAAGGCATCCAAAAGGGAGTGCAAAAGTGCCACAACATGGCTGCTTTCACGGCTTTTCCCTTAGGAAGAACCCTAATACCCGGCTGATTTACCTTCCTAGGGTTACTGTTAGGCTTAGGCCTAGGACTTTTAAAACCAGGAAGCCCTGGGCTCCAGGCACACTGCAGCTGCGAAAGGCATCCCAAGGGGAGCGCAAAAGTGACGCAACTTGGCTGCCACCACTGATATTTCCATGAGAGCATCCCGAACCATAGGCTGATTTTCCTTCCTAGGGTTAAGGTTTGAGTTACGCCTAGGGTAAGGGTTCTATTAACCAGAAAGCCCTGAGTTCCAAGAACACAGCAGCTGCGAAGGACTAGCCAAGAAGAGCGCAAAAGTACCACAACATGCCTGCCTCCACAGCTTTTTCCTTGGGGACATGCCTAATTCCTGGCTGATTTGCCTTTCTCGTCTTAGGGTTGGGGTTCGGCCTAGGGCTAGGATTTTTAAAAGCAGGAAGCCCTGAGTTCCAGGCACACTGGAGCTGTGAAAGGCATCCAAAAGGGAGTGCAAAAGTGCCACAACATGGCTGCTTTCACGGCTTTTTCCTTGGCAAGAAACCTAACATCAGGCTGATTTACTTTCCCAGGGTTACTGTTAGGCTTAGGCCTAGGGCTAGGATTTTTGAAACTAGGAAGCCCTTAGCTCCAGGCACACTGCAGCTGTTCAAGGCATCCCAAGGGGTGTACAAAAGTGCAACAACATGGCAGCTTTCACAGCTTTTTCCTTGGCACCATCCCTATACCTAGGCTGATTTATCTGCCTAGGGTTAGGGTTAGGGTTCAGCCTAGGGCTTGGATTTCTTTAACCAGGAAGCCCTGAGTTCCAGGCTTACTTCAGCTGCCAAAGGCATCCCAAAGGGAGTGCAGAAGTGCCACAACATGGCTGCTTTCACGGCTTTTCCCTTAGGAAGAACCCTAATACCCGGCTGATTTACCTTCCTAGGGTTACTGTTAGGCTTAGGCCTAGGACTTTTAAAACCAGGAAGCCCTGGGCTCCAGGCACACTGCAGCTGCAAAAGGCATCCCAAGGGGAGCGCAAAAGTGACGCAACTTGGCTGCCACCACTGATATTTCCATGAGACCATCCCGAACCATAGGCTGATTTTCCTTCCTAGGGTTAAGGTTTGAGTTACGCCTAGGGTAAGGGCTCTATTAACCAGAAAGCCCTGAGTTCCAAGAACACAGCAGCTGCGAAGGACTAGCCAAGAAGAGCGCAAAAGTACCACAACATGCCTGCCTCCACAGCTTTTTCCTTGGGGACATGCCTAATTCCTGGCTGATTTGCCTTTCTCGTCTTAGGGTTGGGGTTCGGCCTAGGGCTAGGATTTTTAAAAGCAGGAAGCCCTGAGTTCCAGGCACACTGGAGCTGTGAAAGGCATCCAAAAGGGAGTGCAAAAGTGCCACAACATGGCTGCTTTCAAGGCTTTTTCCTTGGCAAGAAGCCTAACATCAGGCTGATTTACTTTCCCAGGGTTACTGTTAGGCTTAGGCCTAGGGCTAGGATTTTTGAAACTAGGAAGCCCTTAGCTCCAGGCACACTGCAGCTGTTCAAGGCATCCCAAGGGGAGTACAAAAGTGCAACAACATGGCAGCTTTCACAGCTTTTTCCTTGGCACCATCCCTATACCTAGGCTGATTTATCTGCCTAGGGTTAGGGTTAGGGTTCAGCCTAGGGCTTGAATTTTTTTAACCAGGAAGCCCTGAGTTCCAGGCTTACTTCATCTGCCAAAGGCATCCCAAAGGGAGTGCAGAAGTGCCACAACATGGCTGCTTTCACGGCTTTTCCCTTAGGAAGAACCCTAATACCCGGCTGATTTACCTTCCTAGGGTTACTGTTAGGCTTAGGCCTAGGACTTTTAAAACCAGGAAGCCCTGGGCTCCAGGCACACTGCAGCTGCAAAAGGCATCCCAAGGGGAGCGCAAAAGTGACGCAACTTGGCTGCCACCACTGATATTTCCATGAGACCATCCCGAACCATAGGCTGATTTTCCTTCCTAGGGTTAAGGTTAGAGTTACGCCTAGGGTTAGGGTCTATTAACCAGAAAGCCCTGAGTTCCAAGAACACAGCAGCTGCGAAGGACTAGCCAAGAAGAGCGCAAAAGTACCACAACATGCCTGCCTCCACAGCTTTTTCCTTGGGGACATGCCTAATTCCTGGCTGATTTGCCTTTCTCGTCTTAGGGTTGGGCTTCGGCCTAGGGCTAGGATTTTAAAAGCAGGAAGCCCTGAGTTCCAGGCACACTAGAGCTGTGAAAGGCATCCAAAAGGGAGTGCAAAAGTGCCACAACATGGCTGCTTTCACGGCTTTTTCCTTGGCAAGACGCCTAACACCAGGCTGATTAACCTTCCCAGGGTTACTGTTAGGCTTAGGCCAAGGGCTAGGATTTTTAAAACTAGGAAGCCCTTAGCTCCAGGCACACTGCAGCTGTTCAAGGCATCCCAAGGGGAGTACAAAAGTGCAACAACATGGCAGCTTTCACAGCTTTTTCCTTGGCACCATCCCTATACCTAGGCTGATTTATCTGCCTAGGGTTAGGGTTAGAGTTCAGCCTAGGGCTTGGATTTCTTTAACCAGGAAGCCCTGAGTTCCAGGCTTACTTCATCTGCCAAAGGCATCCCAAAGGGAGTGCAGAAGTGCCACAACATGGCTGCTTTCACGGCTTTTCCCTTAGGAAGAACCCTAATACCCGGCTGATTTACCTTCCTAGGGTTACTGTTAGGCTTAGGCCTAGGACTTTTAAAACCAGGAAGCCCTGGGCTCCAGGCACACTGCAGCTGCAAAAGGCATCCCAAGGGGAGCGCAAAAGTGACGCAACTTGGCTGCCACCACTGATATTTCCATGAGACCATCCCGAACCATAGGCTGATTTTCCTTCCTAGGGTTAAGGTTTGAGTTACGCCTAGGGTAAGGGCTCTATTAACCAGAAAGCCCTGAGTTCCAAGAACACAGCAGCTGCGAAGGACTAGCCAAGAAGAGCGCAAAAGTACCACAACATGCCTGCCTCCACAGCTTTTTCCTTGGGGACATACCTAATTCCTGGCTGATTTGCCTTTCTCGTCTTAGGGTTGGGGTTCGGCCTAGTCCTAGGATTTTTAAAAGCAGGAAGCCCTGAGTTCCAGGCACACTGCAGCTGTGAAAGGCATCCAAAAGGGAGTGCAAAAGTGCCACAACATGGCAGCTTTCACAGCTTTTTCCTTGGCACCATCCCTATACCTAGGCTGATTTATCTGCCTAGGGTTAGGGTTAGGGTTCAGCCTAGGGCTTGGATTTTTTTAACCAGGAAGCCCTGAGTTCCAGGCTTATTTCATCTGCCAAAGGCATCCCAAAGGGAGTGCAGAAGTGCCACAACATGGCTGCTTTCACGGCTTTTCCCTTAGGAAGAACCCTAATACCCGGCTGATTTACCTTCCTAGGGTTACTGTTAGGCTTAGGCCTAGGACTTTTAAAACCAGGAAGCCCTGGGCTCCAGGCACACTGCAGCTGCAAAAGGCATCCCAAGGGGAGCGCAAAAGTGACGCAACTTGGCTGCCACCACTGATATTTCCATGAGACCATCCCGAACCATAGGCTGATTTTCCTTCCTAGGGTTAAGGTTTGAGTTACGCCTAGGGTAAGGGTTCTATTAACCAGAAAGCCCTGAGTTCCAAGAACACAGCAGCTGCGAAGGACTACCCAAGAAGAGCGCAAAAGTACCACAACATGCCTGCCTCCACAGCTTTTTCCTTGGGGACATGCCTAATTCCTGGCTGATTTGCCTTTCTCGTCTTAGGGTTGGGGTTCGGCCTAGGGCTAGGATTTTTAAAAGCAGGAAGCCCTGAGTTCCAGGCACACTGGAGCTGTGAAAGGCATCCAAAAGGGAGTGCAAAAGTGCCACAACATGGCTGCTTTCACGGCTTTTTCCTTGGCAAGACGCCTAACACCAGGCTGACTTACTTTCCCAGGGTTACTGTTAGGCTTAGGCCTAGGGCTAGGATTTTTGAAACTAGGAAGCCCTTAGCTCCAGGCACACTGCAGCTGTTCAAGGCATCCCAAGGGGAGTACAAAAGTGCAACAACATGGCAGCTTTCACAGCTTTTTCCTTGGCACCATCCCTATACCTAGGCTGATTTATCTGCCTAGGGTTAGGGTTAGGGTTCAGCCTAGGGCTTGGATTTCCTTAACCAGGAAGCCCTGAGTTCCAGGCATACTTCATCTGCCAAAGGCATCCCAAAGGGAGTGCAGAAGTGCCACAACATGGCTGCTTTCACGGCTTTTCCCTTAGGAAGAACCCTAATACCTGGCTGATTTACCTTCCTAGGGTTACTGTTAGGCTTAGGCCTAGGACTTTTAAAACCAGGAAGCCCTGGGCTCCAGGCACACTGCAGCTGCAAAAGGCATCCCAAGGGGAGCGCAAAAGTGACGCAACTTGGCTGCCACCACTGATATTTCCATGAGACCATCCCGAACCATAGGCTGATTTTCCTTCCTAGGGTTAAGGTTTGAGTTACGCCTAGGGTAAGGGTTCTATTAACCAGAAAGCCCTGAGTTCCAAGAACACAGCAGCTGCGAAGGACTAGCCAAGAAGAGCGCAAAAGTACCACAACATGCCTGCCTCCACAGCTTTTTCCTTGGGGACATGCCTAATTCCTGGCTGATTTGCCTTTCTCGTCTTAGGGTTGGGGTTCGGCCTAGGGCTAGGATTTTTAAAAGCAGGAAGCCCTGAGTTCCAGGCACACTGGAGCTGTGAAAGGCATCCAAAAGGGAGTGCAAAAGTGCCACAACATGGCTGCTTTCACGGCTTTTTCCTTGGCAAGACGCCTAACACCAGGCTGACTTACTTTCCCAGGGTTACTGTTAGGCTTAGGCCTAGGGCTAGGATTTTTGAAACTAGGAAGCCCTTAGCTCCAGGCACACTGCAGCTGTTCAAGGCATCCCAAGGGGAGTACAAAAGTGCAACAACATGGCAGCTTTCACAGCTTTTTCCTTGGCACCATCCCTATACCTAGGCTGATTTATCTGCCTAGGGTTAGGGTTAGGGTTCAGCCTAGGGCTTGGATTTCCTTAACCAGGAAGCCCTGAGTTCCAGGCTTACTTCATCTGCCAAAGGCATCCCAAAGGGAGTGCAGAAGTGCCACAACATGGCTGCTTTCACGGCTTTTCCCTTAGGAAGAACCCTAATACCCGGCTGATTTACCTTCCTAGGGTTACTGTTAGGCTTAGGCCTAGGACTTTTAAAACCAGGAAGCCCTGGGCTCCAGGCACACTGCAGCTGCAAAAGGCATCCCAAGGGGAGCGCAAAAGTGACGCAACTTGGCTGCCACCACTGATATTTCCATGAGACCATCCCGAACCATAGGCTGATTTTCCTTCCTAGGGTTAAGGTTTGAGTTACGCCTAGGGTAAGGGTTCTATTAACCAGAAAGCCCTGAGTTCCAAGAACACAGCAGCTGCGAAGGACTAGCCAAGAAGAGCGCAAAAGTACCACAACATGCCTGCCTCCACAGCTTTTTCCTTGGGGACATGCCTAATTCCTGGCTGATTTGCCTTTCTCGTCTTAGGGTTGGGGTTCGGCCTAGGGCTAGGATTTTTAAAAGCAGGAAGCCCTGAGTTCCAGGCACACTGGAGCTGTGAAAGGCATCCAAAAGGGAGTGCAAAAGTGCCACAACATGGCTGCTTTCACGGCTTTTTCCTTGGCAAGACGCCTAACACCAGGCTGATTTACCTTCCCAGGGTTACTGTTAGGCTTAGGCCTAGGGCTAGGATTTTTAAAACTAGGAAGCCCTTAGCTCCAGGCACACTGCAGCTGTTCAAGGCATCCCAAGGGGAGTACAAAAGTGCAACAACATGGCAGCTTTCACAGCTTTTTCCTTGGCACCATCCCTATACCTAGGCTGATTTATCTGCCTAGGGTTAGGGTTAGGGTTCAGCCTAGGGCTTGAATTTTTTTAACCAGGAAGCCCTGAGTTCCAGGCTTACTTCATCTGCCAAAGGCATCCCAAAGGGAGTGCAGAAGTGCCACAACATGGCTGCTTTCACGGCTTTTCCCTTAGGAAGAACCCTAATACCCGGCTGATTTACCTTCCTAGGGTTACTGTTAGGCTTAGGCCTAGGACTTTTAAAACCAGGAAGCCCTGGGCTCCAGGCACACTGCAGCTGCAAAAGGCATCCCAAGGGGAGCGCAAAAGTGACGCAACTTGGCTGCCACCACTGATATTTCCATGAGACCATCCCGAACCATAGGTTGATTTTCCTTCCTAGGGTTAAGGTTTGAGTTACGCCTAGGGTAAGGGTTCTATTAACCAGAACGCCCTGAGTTCCAAGAACACAGTAGCTGCGAAGGACTAGCCAAGAAGAGCGCAAAAGTACCACAACATGCCTGCCTCCACAGCTTTTTCCTTGGGGACATGCCTAATTCCTGGCTGATTTGCCTTTCTCGTCTTAGGGTTGGGGTTCGGCCTAGGGCTAGGATTTTTAAAAGCAGGAAGCCCTGAGTTCCAGGCACACTGCAGCTGTGAAAGGCATCCAAAAGGGAGTGCAAAAGTGCCACAACATGGCTGCTTTCACGGCTTTTTCCTTGGCAAGAAGCCTAACACCAGGCTGACATACTTTCCCAGGGTTACTGTTAGGCTTAGGCCTAGGGCTAGGATTTTTGAAACTAGGAAGCCCTGGGCTCCAGGCACACTGCAGCTGTTCAAGGCATCCCAAGGGGAGTACAAAAGTGCAACAACATGGCAGCTTTCACAGCTTTTTCCTTGGCACCATCCCTATACCTAGGCTGATTTATCTGCCTAGGGTTAGGGTTAGGGTTCAGCCTAGGGCTTGGATTTCTTTAACCAGGAAGCCCTGAGTTCCAGGCTTACTTCATCTGCCAAAGGCATCCCAAAGGGAGTGCAGAAGTGCCACAACATGGCTGCTTTCACGGCTTTTCCCTTAGGAAGAACCCTAATACCCGGCTGATTTACCTTCCTAGGGTTACTGTTAGGCTTAGGCCTAGGACTTTTAAAACCAGGAAGCCCTGGGCTCCAGGCACACTGCAGCTGCAAAAGGCATCCCAAGGGGAGCGCAAAAGTGACGCAACTTGGCTGCCACCACTGATATTTCCATGAGACCATCCCGAACCATAGGCTGATTTTCCTTCCTAGGGTTAAGGTTTGAGTTACGCCTAGGGTAAGGGTTCTATTAACCAGAAAGCCCTGAGTTCCAAGAACACAGCAGCTGCAAAGGACTAGCCAAGAAGAGCGCAAAAGTACCACAACATGCCTGCCTCCACAGCTTTTTCCTTGGGGACATGCCTAATTCCTGGCTGATTTGCCTTTCTCGTCTTAGGGTTGGGGTTCGGCCTAGGGCTAGGATTTTTAAAAGCAGGAAGCCCTGAGTTCCAGGCACACTGGAGCTGTGAAAGGCATCCAAAAGGGAGTGCAAAAGTGCCACAACATGGCTGCTTTCACGGCTTTTTCCTTGGCAAGAAGCCTAACACCAGGCTGACATACTTTCCCAGGGTTACTGTTAGGCTTAGGCCTAGGGCTAGGATTTTTGAAACTAGGAAGCCCTGGGCTCCAGGCACACTGCAGCTGTTCAAGGCATCCCAAGGGGAGTACAAAAGTGCAACAACATGGCAGCTTTCACAGCTTTTTCCTTGGCACCATCCCTATACCTAGGCTGATTTATCTGCCTAGGGTTAGGGTTAGGGTTCAGCCTAGGGCTTGGATTTCTTTAACCAGGAAGCCCTGAGTTCCAGGCTTACTTCATCTGCCAAAGGCATCCCAAAGGGAGTGCAGAAGTGCCACAACATGGCTGCTTTCACGGCTTTTCCCTTAGGAAGAACCCTAATACCCGGCTGATTTACCTTCCTAGGGTTACTGTTAGGCTTAGGCCTAGGACTTTTAAAACCAGGAAGCCCTGGGCTCCAGGCACACTGCAGCTGCAAAAGGCATCCCAAGGGGAGCGCAAAAGTGACGCAACTTGGCTGCCACCACTGATATTTCCATGAGACCATCCCGAACCATAGGCTGATTTTCCTTCCTAGGGTTAAGGTTTGAGTTACGCCTAGGGTAAGGGTTCTATTAACCAGAAAGCCCTGAGTTCCAAGAACACAGCAGCTGCGAAGGACTAGCCAAGAAGAGCGCAAAAGTACCACAACATGCCTGCCTCCACAGCTTTTTCCTTGGGGACATGCCTAATTCCTGGCTGATTTGCCTTTCTCGTCTTAGGGTTGGGGTTCGGCCTAGGGCTAGGATTTTTAAAAGCAGGAAGCCCTGAGTTCCAGGCACACTGGAGCTGTGAAAGGCATCCAAAAGGGAGTGCAAAAGTGCCACAACATGGCTGCTTTCACGGCTTTTTCCTTGGCAAGACGCCTAACACCAGGCTGATTTACCTTCCCAGGGTTACTGTTAGGCTTAGGCCTAGGGCTAGGATTTTTGAAACTAGGAAGCCCTTAGCTCCAGGCACACTGCAGCTGTTCAAGGCATCCCAAGGGGAGTACAAAAGTGCAACAACATGGCAGCTTTCACAGCTTTTTCCTTGGCACCATCCCTATACCTAGGCTGATTTATCTGCCTAGGGTTAGGGTTAGGGTTCAGCCTAGGGCTTGGATTTCCTTAACCAGGAAGCCCTGAGTTCCAGGCTTACTTCATCTGCCAAAGGCATCCCAAAGGGAGTGCAGAAGTGCCACAACATGGCTGCTTTCACGGCTTTTCCCTTAGGAAGAACCCTAATACCCGGCTGATTTACCTTCCTAGGGTTACTGTTAGGCTTAGGCCAAGGACTTTTAAAACCAGGAAGCCCTGGGCTCCAGGCACACTGCAGCTGCAAAAGGCATCCCAAGGGGAGCGCAAAAGTGACGCAACTTGGCTGCCACCACTGATATTTCCATGAGACCATCCCGAACCATAGGCTGATTTTCCTTCCTAGGGTTAAGGTTTGAGTTACGCCTAGGGTAAGGGCTCTATTAACCAGAAAGCCCTGAGTTCCAAGAACACAGCAGCTGCGAAGGACTAGCCAAGAAGAGCGCAAAAGTACCACAACATGCCTGCCTCCACAGCTTTTTCCTTGGGGACATGCCTAATTCCTGGCTGATTTGCCTTTCTCGTCTTAGGGTTGGGGTTTGGCCTAGGGCTAGGATTTTTAAAAGCAGGAAGCCCTGAGTTCCAGGCACACTGGAGCTGTGAAAGGCATCCAAAAGGGAGTGCAAAAGTGCCACAACATGGCTGCTTTCACGGCTTTTTCCTTGGCAAGACGCCTAACACCAGGCTGATTTACCTTCCCAGGGTTACTGTTAGGCTTAGGCCTAGGGCTAGGATTTTTAAAACTAGGAAGCCCTTAGCTCCAGGCACACTGCAGCTGTTCAAGGCATCCCAAGGGGAGTACAAAAGTGCAACAACATGGCAGCTTTCACAGCTTTTTCCTTGGCACCATCCCTATACCTAGGCTGATTTATCTGCCTAGGGTTAGGGTTAGGGTTCAGCCTAGGGCTTGGATTTCTTTAACCAGGAAGCCCTGAGTTCCAGGCTTACTTCATCTGCCAAAGGCATCCCAAAGGGAGTGCAGAAGTGCCACAACATGGCTGCTTTCACGGCTTTTCCCTTAGGAAGAACCCTAATACCCGGCTGATTTACCTTCCTAGGGTTACTGTTAGGCTTAGGCCTAGGACTTTTAAAACCAGGAAGCCCTGGGCTCCAGGCACACTGCAGCTGCAAAAGGCATCCCAAGGGGAGCGCAAAAGTGACGCAACTTGGCTGCCACCACTGATATTTCCATGAGACCATCCCGAACCATAGGCTGATTTTCCTTCCTAGGGTTAAGGTTTGAGTTACGCCTAGGGTAAGGGCTCTATTAACCAGAAAGCCCTGAGTTCCAAGAACACAGCAGCTGCGAAGGACTAGCCAAGAAGAGCGCAAAAGTACCACAACATGCCTGCCTCCACAGCTTTTTCCTTGGGGACATGCCTAATTCCTGGCTGATTTGCCTTTCTCGTCTTAGGGTTGGGGTTCGGCCTAGGGCTAGGATTTTTAAAAGCAGGAAGCCCTGAGTTCCAGGCACACTGGAGCTGTGAAAGGCATCCAAAAGGGAGTGCAAAAGTGCCACAACATGGCTGCTTTCACGGCTTTTTCCTTGGCAAGACGCCTAACATCAGGCTGATTTACCTTCCCAGGGTTACTGTTAGGCTTAGGCCTAGGGCTAGGATTTTTGAAACTAGGAAGCCCTGGGCTCCAGGCACACTGCAGCTGTTCAAGGCATCCCAAGGGGAGTACAAAAGTGCAACAACATGGCAGCTTTCACAGCTTTTTCCTTGGCACCATCCCTATACCTAGGCTGATTTATCTGCCTAGGGTTAGGGTTAGGGTTCAGCCTAGGGCTTGGATTTCTTTAACCAGGAAGCCCTGAGTTCCAGGCTTACTTCATCTGCCAAAGGCATCCCAAAGGGAGTGCAGAAGTGCCACAACATGGCTGCTTTCACGGCTTTTCCCTTAGGAAGAACCCTAATACCCGGCTGATTTACCTTCCTAGGGTTACTGTTAGGCTTAGGCCTAGGACTTTTAAAACCAGGAAGCCCTGGGCTCCAGGCACACTGCAGCTGCAAAAGGCATCCCAAGGGGAGCGCAAAAGTGACGCAACTTGGCTGCCACCACTGATATTTCCATGAGACCATCCCGAACCATAGGTTGATTTTCCTTCCTAGGGTTAAGGTTTGAGTTACGCCTAGGGTAAGGGCTCTATTAACCAGAAAGCCCTGAGTTCCAAGAACACAGCAGCTGCGAAGGACTAGCCAAGAAGAGCACAAAAGTACCACAACATGCCTGCCTCCACAGCTTTTTCCTTGGGGACATGCCTAATTCCTGGCTGATTTGCCTTTCTCGTCTTAGGGTTGGGGTTCGGCCTAGGGCTAGGATTTTTAAAATCAGGAAGCCCTGAGTTCCAGGCACACTGGAGCTGTGAAAGGCATCCAAAAGGGAGTGCAAAAGTGCCACAACATGGCTGCTTTCACGGCTTTTTCCTTGGCAAGATGCCTAACATCAGGCTGATTTACCTTCCCAGGGTTACTGTTAGGCTCAGGCCTAGGGCTAGGATTTTTAAAACTAGGAAGCCCTTAGCTCCAGGCACACTGCAGCTGTTCAAGGCATCCCAAGGGGAGTACAAAAGTGCAACAACATGGCAGCTTTCACAGCTTTTTCCTTGGCACCATCCCTATACCTAGGCTGATTTATCTGCCTAGGGTTAGGGTTAGGGTTCAGCCTAGGGCTTGAATTTTTTTAACCAGGAAGCCCTGAGTTCCAGGCTTACTTCATCTGCCAAAGGCATCCCAAAGGGAGTGCAGAAGTGCCACAACATGGCTGCTTTCACGGCTTTTCCCTTAGGAAGAACCCTAATACCCGGCTGATTTACCTTCCTAGGGTTACTGTTAGGCTTAGGCCTAGGACTTTTAAAACCAGGAAGCCCTGGGCTCCAGGCACACTGCAGCTGCAAAAGGCATCCCAAGGGGAGCGCAAAAGTGACGCAACTTGGCTGCCACCACTGATATTTCCATGAGACCATCCCGAACCATAGGTTGATTTTCCTTCCTAGGGTTAAGGTTTGAGTTACGCCTAGGGTAAGGGCTCTATTAACCAGAAAGCCCTGAGTTCCAAGAACACAGCAGCTGCGAAGGACTACCCAAGAAGAGCGCAAAAGTACCACAACATGCCTGCCTCCACAGCTTTTTCCTTGGGGACATGCCTAATTCCTGGCTGATTTGCCTTTCTCGTCTTAGGGTTGGGGTTCGGCCTAGGGCTAGGATTTTTAAAAGCAGGAAGCCCTGAGTTCCAGGCACACTGGAGCTGTGAAAGGCATCCAAAAGGGAGTGCAAAAGTGCCACAACATGGCTGCTTTCACGGCTTTTTCCTTGGCAAGACGCCTAACATCAGGCTGATTTACCTTCCCAGGGTTACTGTTAGGCTCAGGCCTAGGGCTAGGATTTTTAAAACTAGGAAGCCCTTAGCTCCAGGCACACTGCAGCTGTTCAAGGCATCCCAAGGGGAGTACAAAAGTGCAACAACATGGCAGCTTTCACAGCTTTTTCCTTGGCACCATCCCTATACCTAGGCTGATTTATCTGCCTAGGGTTAGGGTTAGGGTTCAGCCTAGGGCTTGGATTTTTTTAACCAGGAAGCCCTGAGTTCCAGGCTTACTTCATCTGCCAAAGGCATCCCAAAGGGAGTGCAGAAGTGCCACAACATGGCTGCTTTCACGGCTTTTCCCTTAGGAAGAACCCTAATACCCGGCTGATTTACCTTCCTAGGGTTACTGTTAGGCTTAGGCCTAAGACTTTTAAAACCAGGAAGCCCTGGGCTCCAGGCACACTGCAGCTGCAAAAGGCATCCCAAGGGGAGCGCAAAAGTGACGCAACTTGGCTGCCACCACTGATATTTCCATGAGACCATCCCGAACCATAGGCTGATTTTCCTTCCTAGGGTTAAGGTTTGAGTTACGCCTAGGGTAAGGGCTCTATTAACCAGAAAGCCCTGAGTTCCAAGAACACAGCAGCTGCGAAGGACTAGCCAAGAAGAGCGCAAAAGTACCACAACATGCCTGCCTCCACAGCTTTTTCCTTGGGGACATGCCTAATTCCTGGCTGATTTGCCTTTCTCGTCTTAGGGTTGGGGTTCGGCCTAGGGCTAGGATTTTTAAAATCAGGAAGCCCTGAGTTCCAGGCACACTGGAGCTGTGAAAGGCATCCAAAAGGGAGTGCAAAAGTGCCACAACATGGCTGCTTTCACGGCTTTTTCCTTGGCAAGACGCCTAACACCAGGCTGATTTACCTTCCCAGGGTTACTGTTAGGCTTAGGCCTAGGGCTAGGATTTTTAAAACTAGGAAGCCCTTAGCTCCAGGCACACTGCAGCTGTTCAAGGCATCCCAAGGGGAGTACAAAAGTGCAACAACATGGCAGCTTTCACAGCTTTTTCCTTGGCACCATCCCTATACCTAGGCTGATTTATCTGCCTAGGGTTAGGGTTAGGGTTCAGCCTAGGGCTTGAATTTTTTTAACCAGGAAGCCCTGAGTTCCAGGCTTACTTCATCTGCCAAAGGCATCCCAAAGGGAGTGCAGAAGTGCCACAACATGGCTGCTTTCACGGCTTTTTCCTTAGGAAGAACCCTAATACCCGGCTGATTTACCTTCCTAGGGTTACTGTTAGGCTTAGGCCTAAGACTTTTAAAACCAGGAAGCCCTGGGCTCCAGGCACACTGCAGCTGCAAAAGGCATCCCAAGGGGAGCGCAAAAGTGACGCAACTTGGCTGCCACCACTGATATTTCCATGGGATCATCCCGAACCATAGGTTGATTTTCCTTCCTAGGGTTAAGGTTTGAGTTACGCCTAGGGTAAGGGCTCTATTAACCAGAAAGCCCTGAGTTCCAAGAACACAGCAGCTGCGAAGGACTAGCCAAGAAGAGCGCAAAAGTACCACAACATGCCTGCCTCCACAGCTTTTTCCTTGGGGACATGCCTAATTCCTGGCTGATTTGCCTTTCTCGTCTTAGGGTTGGGGTTTGGCCTAGGGCTAGGATTTTTAAAAGCAGGAAGCCCTGAGTTCCAGGCACACTGGAGCTGTGAAAGGCATCCAAAAGGGAGTGCAAAAGTGCCACAACATGGCTGCTTTCACGGCTTTTTCCTTGGCAAGACGCCTAACATCAGGCTGATTTACCTTCCCAGGGTTACTGTTAGGCTTAGGCCTAGGGCTAGGATTTTTAAAACTAGGAAGCCCTTAGCTCCAGGCACACTGCAGCTGTTCAAGGCATCCCAAGGGGAGTACAAAAGTGCAACAACATGGCAGCTTTCACAGCTTTTTCCTTGGCACCATCCCTATACCTAGGCTGATTTATCTGCCTAGGGTTAGGGTTAGGGTTCAGCCTAGGGCTTGGATTTCTTTAACCAGGAAGCCCTGAGTTCCAGGCTTACTTCATCTGCCAAAGGCATCCCAAAGGGAGTGCAGAAGTGCCACAACATGGCTGCTTTCACGGCTTTTCCCTTAGGAAGAACCCTAATACCCGGCTGATTTACCTTCCTAGGGTTACTGTTAGGCTTAGGCCTAGGACTTTTAAAACCAGGAAGCCCTGGGCTCCAGGCACACTGCAGCTGCAAAAGGCATCCCAAGGGGAGCGCAAAAGTGACGCAACTTGGCTGCCACCACTGATATTTCCATGAGACCATCCCGAACCATAGGTTGATTCTCCTTCCTAGGGTTAAGGTTTGAGTTACACCTAGGGTAAGGGCTCTATTAACCAGAAAGCCCTGAGTTCCAAGAACACAGCAGCTGCGAAGGACTAGCCAAGAAGAGCACAAAAGTACCACAACATGCCTGCCTCCACAGCTTTTTCCTTGGGGACATGCCTAATTCCTGGCTGATTTGCCTTTCTCGTCTTAGGGTTGGGGTTCGGCCTAGGGCTAGGATTTTTAAAATCAGGAAGCCCTGAGTTCCAGGCACACTGGAGCTGTGAAAGGCATCCAAAAGGGAGTGCAAAAGTGCCACAACATGGCTGCTTTCACGGCTTTTTCCTTGGCAAGAAGCCTAACATCAGGCTGATTTACCTTCCCAGGGTTACTGTTAGGCTTAGGCCTAGGGCTAGGATTTTTGAAACTAGGAAGCCCTTAGCTCCAGGCACACTGCAGCTGTTCAAGGCATCCCAAGGGGAGTACAAAAGTGCAACAACATGGCAGCTTTCACAGCTTTTTCCTTGGCACCATCCCTATACCTAGGCTGATTTATCTGCCTAGGGTTAGGGTTAGGGTTCAGCCTAGGGCTTGGATTTCTTTAACCAGGAAGCCCTGAGTTCCAGGCTTACTTCATCTGCCAAAGGCATCCCAAAGGGAGTGCAGAAGTGCCACAACATGGCTGCTTTCACGGCTTTTCCCTTAGGAAGAACCCTAATACCCGGCTGATTTACCTTCCTAGGGTTACTGTTAGGCTTAGGCCTAGGACTTTTAAAACCAGGAAGCCCTGGGCTCCAGGCACACTGCAGCTGCAAAAGGCATCCCAAGGGGAGCGCAAAAGTGACGCAACTTGGCTGCCACCACTGATATTTCCATGAGACCATCCCGAACCATAGGCTGATTTTCCTTCCTAGGGTTAAGGTTTGAGTTACGCCTAGGGTAAGGGCTCTATTAACCAGAAAGCCCTGAGTTCCAAGAACACAGCAGCTGCGAAGGACTAGCCAAGAAGAGCGCAAAAGTACCACAACATGCCTGCCTCCACAGCTTTTCCCTTGGGGACATGCCTGATTCCTGGCTGATTTGCCTTTCTCGTCTTAGGGTTGGGGTTCGGCCTAGGGCTAGGATTTTTAAAAGCAGGAAGCCCTGAGTTCCAGGCACACTGGAGCTGTGAAAGGCATCCAAAAGGGAGTGCAAAAGTGCCACAACATGGCTGCTTTCACGGCTTTTTCCTTGGCAAGACGCCTAACATCAGGCTGATTTACCTTCCCAGGGTTACTGTTAGGCTTAGGCCTAGGGCTAGGATTTTTAAAACTAGGAAGCCCTTAGCTCCAGGCACACTGCAGCTGTTCAAGGCATCCCAAGGGGAGTACAAAAGTGCAACAACATGGCAGCTTTCACAGCTTTTTCCTTGGCACCATCCCTATACCTAGGCTGATTTATCTGCCTAGGGTTAGGGTTAGGGTTCAGCCTAGGGCTTGAATTTTTTTAACCAGGAAGCCCTGAGTTCCAGGCTTACTTCATCTGCCAAAGGCATCCCAAAGGGAGTGCAGAAGTGCCACAACATGGCTGCTTTCACGGCTTTTCCCTTAGGAAGAACCCTAATACCCGGCTGATTTACCTTCCTAGGGTTACTGTTAGGCTTAGGCCTAGGACTTTTAAAACCAGGAAGCCCTGGGCTCCAGGCACACTGCAGCTGCAAAAGGCATCCCAAGGGGAGCGCAAAAGTGACGCAACTTGGCTGCCACCACTGATATTTCCATGAGACCATCCCGAACCATAGGTTGATTTTCCTTCCTAGGGTTAAGGTTTGAGTTACGCCTAGGGTAAGGGCTCTATTAACCAGAAAGCCCTGAGTTCCAAGAACACAGCAGCTGCGAAGGACTAGCCAAGAAGAGCGCAAAAGTACCACAACATGCCTGCCTCCACAGCTTTTTCCTTGGGGACATGCCTGATTCCTGGCTGATTTGCCTTTCTCGTCTTAGGGTTGGGGTTCGGCCTAGGGCTAGGATTTTTAAAAGCAGGAAGCCCTGAGTTCCAGGCACACTGGAGCTGTGAAAGGCATCCAAAAGGGAGTGCAAAAGTGCCACAACATGGCTGCTTTCACGGCTTTTTCCTTGGCAAGACGCCTAACATCAGGCTGATTTACCTTCCCAGGGTTACTGTTAGGCTTAGGCCTAGGGCTAGGATTTTTAAAACTAGGAAGCCCTTAGCTCCAGGCACACTGCAGCTGTTCAAGGCATCCCAAGGGGAGTACAAAAGTGCAACAACATGGCAGCTTTCACAGCTTTTTCCTTGGCACCATCCCTATACCTAGGCTGATTTATCTGCCTAGGGTTAGGGTTAGGGTTCAGCCTAGGGCTTGGATTTCTTTAACCAGGAAGCCCTGAGTTCCAGGCTTACTTCATCTGCCAAAGGCATCCCAAAGGGAGTGCAGAAGTGCCACAACATGGCTGCTTTCACGGCTTTTCCCTTAGGAAGAACCCTAATACCCGGCTGATTTACCTTCCTAGGGTTACTGTTAGGCTTAGGCCTAGGACTTTTAAAACCAGGAAGCCCTGGGCTCCAGGCACACTGCAGCTGCAAAAGGCATCCCAAGGGGAGCGCAAAAGTGACGCAACTTGGCTGCCACCACTGATATTTCCATGAGACCATCCCGAACCATAGGCTGATTTTCCTTCCTAGGGTTAAGGTTTGAGTTACGCCTAGGGTAAGGGCTCTATTAACCAGAAAGCCCTGAGTTCCAAGAACACAGCAGCTGCGAAGGACTAGCCAAGAAGAGCGCAAAAGTACCACAACATGCCTGCCTCCACAGCTTTTTCCTTGGGGACATGCCTAATTCCTGGCTGATTTGCCTTTCTCGTCTTAGGGTTGGGGTTCGGCCTAGGGCTAGGATTTTTAAAAGCAGGAAGCCCTGAGTTCCAGGCACACTGGAGCTGTGAAAGGCATCCAAAAGGGAGTGCAAAAGTGCCACAACATGGCTGCTTTCACGGCTTTTTCCTTGGCAGGAAGCCTAACACCAGGCTGATTTACCTTCCCAGGGTTACTGTTAGGCTTAGGCCTAGGGCTAGGATTTTTAAAACTAGGAAGCCCTTAGCTCCAGGCACACTGCAGCTGTTCAAGGCATCCCAAGGGGAGTACAAAAGTGCAACAACATGGCAGCTTTCACAGCTTTTTCCTTGGCACCATCCCTATACCTAGGCTGATTTATCTGCCTAGGGTTAGGGTTAGGGTTCAGCCTAGGGCTTGGATTTCTTTAACCAGGAAGCCCTGAGTTCCAGGCTTACTTCATCTGCCAAAGGCATCCCAAAGGGAGTGCAGAAGTGCCACAACATGGCTGCTTTCACGGCTTTTCCCTTAGGAAGAACCCTAATACCCGGCTGATTTACCTTCCTAGGGTTACTGTTAGGCTTAGGCCTAGGACTTTTAAAACCAGGAAGCCCTGGGCTCCAGGCACACTGCAGCTGCGAAAGGCATCCCAAGGGGAGCGCAAAAGTGACGCAACTTGGCTGCCACCACTGATATTTCCATGAGACCATCCCGAACCATAGGTTGATTTTCCTTCCTAGGGTTAAGGTTTGAGTTACGCCTAGGGTAAGGGCTCTATTAACCAGAAAGCCCTGAGTTCCAAGAACACAGCAGCTGCGAAGGACTAGCCAAGAAGAGCGCAAAAGTACCACAACATGCCTGCCTCCACAGCTTTTTCCTTGGGGACATGCCTAATTCCTGGCTGATTTGCCTTTCTCGTCTTAGGGTTGGGGTTCGGCCTAGGGCTAGGATTTTTAAAAGCAGGAAGCCCTGAGTTCCAGGCACACTGGAGCTGTGAAAGGCATCCAAAAGGGAGTGCAAAAGTGCCACAACATGGCTGCTTTCACGGCTTTTTCCTTGGCAAGACGCCTAACATCAGGCTGATTTACCTTCCCAGGGTTACTGTTAGGCTTAGGCCTAGGGCTAGGATTTTTAAAACTAGGAAGCCCTTAGCTCCAGGCACACTGCAGCTGTTCAAGGCATCCCAAGGGGAGTACAAAAGTGCAACAACATGGCAGCTTTCACAGCTTTTTCCTTGGCACCATCCCTATACCTAGGCTGATTTATCTGCCTAGGGTTAGGGCTAGGGTTCAGCCTAGGGCTTGAATTTTTTTAACCAGGAAGCCCTGAGTTCCAGGCTTACTTCATCTGCCAAAGGCATCCCAAAGGGAGTGCAGAAGTGCCACAACATGGCTGCTTTCACGGCTTTTCCCTTAGGAAGAACCCCAATACCCGGCTGATTTACCTTCCTAGGGTAACTGTTAGGCTTAGGCCTAAGACTTTTAAAACCAGGAAGCCCTGGGCTCCAGGCACACTGCAGCTGCAAAAGGCATCCCAAGGGGAGCGCAAAAGTGACGCAACTTGGCTGCCACCACTGATATTTCCATGAGACCATCCCGAACCATAGGCTGATTTTCCTTCCTAGGGTTAAGGTTTGAGTTACGCCTAGGGTAAGGGTTCTATTAACCAGAAAGCCCTGAGTTCCAAGAACACAGCAGCTGCGAAGGACTAGCCAAGAAGAGCGCAAAAGTACCACAACATGCCTGCCTCCACAGCTTTTTCCTTGGGGACATGCCTAATTCCTGGATGATTTGCCTTTCTCGTCTTAGGGTTGGGGTTCGGCCTAGGGCTAGGATTTTTAAAAGCAGGAAGCCCTGAGTTCCAGGCACACTGGAGCTGTGAAAGGCATCCAAAAGGGAGTGCAAAAGTGCCACAACATGGCTGCTTTCACGGCTTTTTCCTTGGCAAGACGCCTAACACCAGGCTGATTTACCTTCCCAGGGTTACTATTAGGCTTAGGCCTAGGGCTAGGATTTTTAAAACTAGGAAGCCCTGGGCTCCAGGCACACTGCAGCTGTTCAAGGCATCCCAAGGGGAGTACAAAAGTGCAACAACATGGCAGCTTTCACAGCTTTTTCCTTGGCACCATCCCTATACCTAGGCTGATTTATCTGCCTAGGGTTAGGGTTAGGGTTCAGCCTAGGGCTTGAATTTCTTTAACCAGGAAGCCCTGAGTTCCAGGCTTACTTCATCTGCCAAAGGCATCCCAAAGGGAGTGCAGAAGTGCCACAACATGGCTGCTTTCACGGCTTTTCCCTTAGGAAGAACCCTAATACCCGGCTGATTTACCTTCCTAGGGTTACTGTTAGGCTTAGGCCTAGGACTTTTAAAACCAGGAAGCCCTGGGCTCCAGGCACACTGCAGCTGCAAAAGGCATCCCAAGGGGAGCGCAAAAGTGACGCAACTTGGCTGCCACCAATGATATTTCCATGAGACCATCCCGAACCATAGGCTGATTTTCCTTCCTAGGGTTAAGGTTTGAGTTACACCTAGGGTAAGGGTCTATTAACCAGAAAGCCCTGAGTTCCAAGAACACAGCAGCTGCGAAGGACTAGCCAAGAAGAGCGCAAAAGTACCACAACATGCCTGCCTCCACAGCTTTTTCCTTGGGGACATGCCTAATTCATGGCTGATTTGCCTTTCTCGTCTTAGGGTTGGGGTTCGGCCTAGGGCTAGGATTTTTAAAAGCAGGAAGCCCTGAGTTCCAGGCACACTGGAGCTGTGAAAGGCATCCAAAAGGAAGTGCAAAAGTGCCACAACATGGCTGCTTTCACGGCTTTTCCCTTAGGAAGAACCCTAATACCCGGCTGATTTACCTTCCTCGGGTTACTGTTAGGCTTAGGCCTAGGACTTTTAAAACCAGGAAGCCCTGGGCTCCAGGCACACTGCAGCTGCGAAAGGCATCCCAAGGGGAGCGCAAAAGTGACGCAACTTGGCTGCCACCGCTGATATTTCCATGAGAGCATCCCGAACCATAGGCTGATTTTCCTTCCTAGGGTTAAGGTTTGAGTTACGCCTAGGGTAAGGGTTCTATTAACCAGAAAGCCCTGAGTTCCAAGAACACAGCAGCTGCGAAGGACTAGCCAAGAAGAGCGCAAAAGTACCACAACATGCCTGCCTCCACAGCTTTTTCCTTGGGGACATGCCTAATTCCTGGCTGATTTGCCTTTCTCGTCTTAGGGTTGGGGTTCGGCCTAGGGCTAGGATTTTTAAAAGCAGGAAGCCCTGAGTTCCAGGCACACTGGAGCTGTGAAAGGCATCCAAAAGGGAGTGCAAAAGTGCCACAACATGGCTGCTTTCACGGCTTTTTCCTTGGCAAGACGCCTAACACCAGGCTGATTTACCTTCCCAGGGTTACTGTTAGGCTTAGGCCTAGGGCTAGGATTTTTAAAACTAGGAAGCCCTTAGCTCCAGGCACACTGCAGCAGTTCAAGGCATCCCAAGGGGAGTACAAAAGTGCAACAACATGGCAGCTTTCACAGCTTTTTCCTTGGCACCATCCCTATACCTAGGCTGATTTATCTGCCTAGGGTTAGGGTTAGGGTTCAGCCTAGGGCTTGAATTTTTTTAACCAGGAAGCCCTGAGTTCCAGGCTTACTTCATCTGCCAAAGGCATCCCAAAGGGAGTGCAGAAGTGCCACAACATGGCTGCTTTCACGGCTTTTCCCTTAGGAAGAACCCTAATACCCGGCTGATTTACCTTCCTAGGGTTACTGTTAGGCTTAGGCCTAGGACTTTTAAAACCAGGAAGCCCTGGGCTCCAGGCACACTGCAGCTGCGAAAGGCATCCCAAGGGGAGCGCAAAAGTGACGCAACTTGGCTGCCACCGCTGATATTTCCATGAGAGCATCCCGAACCATAGGCTGATTTTCCTTCCTAGGGTTAAGGTTTGAGTTACGCCTAGGGTAAGGGTTCTATTAACCAGAAAGCCCTGAGTTCCAAGAACACAGCAGCTGCGAAGGACTAGCCAAGAAGAGCGCAAAAGTACCACAACATGCCTGCCTCCACAGCTTTTTCCTTGGGGACATGCCTGATTCCTGGCTGATTTGCCTTTCTCGTCTTAGGGTTGGGGTTCGGCCTAGGGCTAGGATTTTTAAAAGCAGGAAGCCCTGAGTTCCAGGCACACTGGAGCTGTGAAAGGCATCCAAAAGGGAGTGCAAAAGTGCCACAACATGGCTGCTTTCACGGCTTTTTCCTTGGCAAGACGCCTAACACCAGGCTGATTTACCTTCCCAGGGTTACTGTTAGGCTTAGGCCTAGGGCTAGGATTTTTAAAACTAGGAAGCCCTTAGCTCCAGGCACACTGCAGCAGTTCAAGGCATCCCAAGGGGAGTACAAAAGTGCAACAACATGGCAGCTTTCACAGCTTTTTCCTTGGCACCATCCCTATACCTAGGCTGATTTATCTGCCTAGGGTTAGGGTTAGGGTTCAGCCTAGGGCTTGAATTTTTTTAACCAGGAAGCCCTGAGTTCCAGGCTTACTTCATCTGCCAAAGGCATCCCAAAGGGAGTGCAGAAGTGCCACAACATGGCTGCTTTCACGGCTTTTCCCTTAGGAAGAACCCTAATACCCGGCTGATTTACCTTCCTAGGGTTACTGTTAGGCTTAGTCCTAGGACTTTTAAAACCAGGAAGCCCTGGGCTCCAGGCACACTGCAGCTGCAAAAGGCATCCCAAGGGGAGCGCAAAAGTGACGCAACTTGGCTGCCACCACTGATATTTCCATGAGACCATCCCGAACCATAGGCTGATTTTCCTTCCTAGGCTTAAGGTTTGAGTTACGCCTAGGGTAAGGGTTCTATTAACCAGAAAGCCCTGAGTTCCAAGAACACAGCAGCTGCGAAGGACTAGCCAAGAAGAGCGCAAAAGTACCACAACATGCCTGCCTCCACAGCTTTTTCCTTGGGGACATGCCTAATTCATGGCTGATTTGCCTTTCTCGTCTTAGGGTTGGGGTTCGGCCTAGGGCTAGGATTTTTAAAAGCAGGAAGCCCTGAGTTCCAGGCACACTGGAGCTGTGAAAGGCATCCAAAAGGGAGTGCAAAAGTGCCACAACATGGCTGCTTTCACGGCTTTTTCCTTGGCAAGAAGCCTAACATCAGGCTGATTTACTTTCCCAGGGTTACTGTTAGGCTTAGGCCTAGGGCTAGGATTTTTGAAACTAGGAAGCCCTGGGCTCCAGGCACACTGCAGCTGTTCAAGGCATCCTAAGGGGAGTACAAAAGTGCAACAACATGGCAGCTTTCACAGCTTTTTCCTTGGCACCATCCCTATACCTAGGCTGATTTATCTGCCTAGGGTTAGGGTTAGGGTTCAGCCTAGGGCTTGGATTTCTTTAACCAGGAAGCCCTGAGTTCCAGGCTTACTTCATCTGCCAAAGGCATCCCAAAGGGAGTGCAGAAGTGCCACAACATGGCTGCTTTCACGGCTTTTCCCTTAGGAAGAACCCAAATACCCGGCTGATTTACCTTCCTAGGGTTACTGTTAGGCTTAGGCCTAGGACTTTTAAAACCAGGAAGCCCTGGGCTCCAGGCACACTGCAGCTGCAAAAGGCATCCCAAGGGGAGCGCAAAAGTGACGCAACTTGGCTGCCACCACTGATATTTCCATGAGACCATCCCGAACCATAGGCTGATTTTCCTTCCTAGGGTTAAGGTTTGAGTTACGCCTAGGGTAAGGGTCTATTAACCAGAAAGCCCTGAGTTCCAAGAACACAGCAGCTGCGAAGGACTAGCCAAGAAGAGCGCAAAAGTACCACAACATGCCTGCCTCCACAGCTTTTTCCTTGGGGACATGCCTAATTCCTGGCTGATTTGCCTTTCTCGTCTTAGGCTTGCGGTTAGGCCTAGGGATAGGATTTTTAAAAGCAGGAAGCCCTGAGTTCCAGGCACACTGGAGCTGTGAAAGGCATCCAAAAGGGAGTGCAAAAGTGCCACAACATGGCTGCTTTCACGGCTTTTCCCTTAGGAAGAACCCTAATACCCGGCTGATTTACCTTCCTAGGGTTACTGTTAGGCTTAGGCCTAGGACTTTTAAGACCAGGAAGCCCATGGCTCCAGGCACACTGCAGCTGTTCAAGGCATCCCAAGGGGAGTACAAAAGTGCAACAACATGGCAGCTTTCACAGCTTTTTCCTTGGCACCATCCCTATACCTAGGCTGATTTATCTGCCTAGGGTTAGGGTTAGGGTTCAGCCTAGGGCTTGAATTTTTTTAACCAGGAAGCCCTGAGTTCCAGGCTTACTTCATCTGCCAAAGGCATCCCAAAGGGAGTGCAGAAGTGCCACAACATGGCTGCTTTCACGGCTTTTCCCTTAGGAAGAACCCTAATACCCGGCTGATTTACCTTCCTAGGGTTACTGTTAGGCTTAGGCCTAGGACTTTTAAAACCAGGAAGCCCTGGGCTCCAGGCACACTGCAGCTGCAAAAGGCATCCCAAGGGGAGCGCAAAAGTGACGCAACTTGGCTGCCACCACTGATATTTCCATGAGACCATCCCGAACCATAGGTTGATTTTCCTTCCTAGGGTTAAGGTTTGAGTTACGCCTAGGGTAAGGGCTCTATTAACCAGAAAGCCCGGAGTTCCAAGAACACAGCAGCTGCGAAGGACTAGCCAAGAAGAGCGCAAAAGTACCACAACATGCCTGCCTCCACAGCTTTTTCCTTGGGGACATGCCTAATTCCTGGCTGATTTGCCTTTCTCGTCTTAGTGTTGGGGTTCGGCCTAGGGCTAGGATTTTTAAAAGCAGGAAGCCCTGAGTTCCAGGCACACTGCAGCTGTGAAAGGCATCCAAAAGGGAGTGCAAAAGTGCCACAACATGGCTGCTTTCACGGCTTTTTCCTTGGCAAGAAGCCTAACATCAGGCTGATTAACTTTCCCAGGGTTACTGTTAGGCTTAGGCCTAGGGCTAGGATTTTTGAAACTAGGAAGCCCTTAGCTCCAGGCACACTGCAGCTGTTCAAGGCATCCCAAGGGGAGTACAAAAGTGCAACAACATGGCAGCTTTCACAGCTTTTTCCTTGGCACCATCCCTATACCTAGGCTGATTTATCTGCCTAGGGTTAGGGTTAGGGTTCAGCCTAGGGCTTGAATTTCTTTAACCAGGAAGCCCTGAGTTCCAGGCTTACTTCATCTGCCAAAGGCATCCCAAAGGGAGTGCAGAAGTGCCACAACATGGCTGCTTTCACGGCTTTTCCCTTAGGAAGAACCCTAATACCCGGCTGATTTACCTTCCTAGGGTTACTGTTAGGCTTAGGCCTAGGACTTTTAAAACCAGGAAGCCCTGGGCTCCAGGCACACTGCAGCTGCAAAAGGCATCCCAAGGGGAGCGCAAAAGTGACGCAACTTGGCTGCCACCACTGATATTTCCATGAGACCATCCCGAACCATAGGCTGATTTTCCTTCCTAGGGTTAAGGTTTGAGTTACGCCTAGGGTAAGGGCTCTATTAACCAGAAAGCCCTGAGTTCCAAGAACACAGCAGCTGCGAAGGACTAGCCAAGAAGAGCGCAAAAGTACCACAACATGCCTGCCTCCACAGCTTTTTCCTTGGGGACATGCCTAATTCATGGCTGATTTGCCTTTCTCGTCTTAGGGTTGGGGTTCGGCCTAGGGCTAGGATTTTTAAAAGCAGGAAGCCCTGAGTTCCAGGCACACTGGAGCTGTGAAAGGCATCCAAAAGGGAGTGCAAAAGTGCCACAACATGGCTGCTTTCACGGCTTTTTCCTTGGCAAGAAGCCTAACATCAGGCTGATTTACTTTCCCAGGGTTACTGTTAGGCTTAGGCCTAGGGCTAGGATTTTTGAAACTAGGAAGCCCTTAGCTCCAGGCACACTGCAGCTGTTCAAGGCATCCTAAGGGGAGTACAAAAGTGCAACAACATGGCAGCTTTCACAGCTTTTTCCTTGGCACCATCCCTATACCTAGGCTGATTTATCTGCCTAGGGTTAGGGTTAGGGTTCAGCCTAGGGCTTGGATTTCTTTAACCAGTAAGCCATGAGTTCCAGGCTTACTTCATCTGCCAAAGGCATCCCAAAGGGAGTGCAAAAGTGCCACAACATGGCTGCTTTCACGGCTTTTTCCTTAGGAAGAACCCAAATACCCGGCTGATTTACCTTCCTAGGGTTACTGTTTCGCTTAGGCCTAGGACTTTTAAAACCAGGAAGCCCTGGGCTCCAGGCACACTGCAGCTGCGAAAGGCATCCCAAGGGGAGCGCAAAAGTGACGCAACTTGGCTGCCACCACTGATATTTCCATGAGACCATCCCGAACCATAGGTTGATTTTCCTTCCTAGGGTTAAGGTTTGAGTTAAGCCTAGGGTAAGGGCTCTATTAACCAGAAAGCCCTGAGTTCCAAGAACACAGCAGCTGCGAAGGACTAGCCAAGAAGAGCACAAAAGTACCACAACATGCCTGCCTCCACAGCTTTTTCCTTGGGGACATGCCTAATTCCTGGCTGATTTGCCTTTCTCGTCTTAGGGTTGGGGTTCGGCCTAGGGCTAGGATTTTTAAAAGCAGGAAGCCCTGAGTTCCAGGCACACTGGAGCTGTGAAAGGCATCCAAAAGGGAGTGCAAAAGTGCCACAACATGGCTGCTTTCACGGCTTTTCCCTTAGGAAGAACCCTAATACCCGGCTGATTTACCTTCCTAGGGTTACTGTTAGGCTTAGGCCTAGGACTTTTAAAACCAGGAAGCCCTGGGCTCCAGGCACACTGTAGCTGCGAAAGGCATCCCAAGGGGAGCGCAAAAGTGACGCAACTTGGCTGCCACCACTGATATTTCCATGAGAGCATCCCGAACCATAGGCTGATTTTCCTTCCTAGGGTTAAGGTTTGAGTTACGCCTAGGGTAAGGGTTCTATTAACCAGAAAGCCCTGAGTTCCAAGAACACAGCAGCTGCGAAGGACTAGCCAAGAAGAGCGCAAAAGTACCACAACATGCCTGCCTCCACAGCTTTTTCCTTGGGGACATGCCTAATTCCTGGCTGATTTGCCTTTCTCGTCTTAGGGTTGGGGTTCGGCCTAGGGCTAGGATTTTTAAAATCAGGAAGCCCTGAGTTCCAGGCACACTGGAGCTGTGAAAGGCATCCAAAAGGGAGTGCAAAAGTGCCACAACATGGCTGCTTTCACGGCTTTTTCCTTGGCAAGATGCCTAACACCAGGCTGATTTACCTTCCCAGGGTTACTGTTAGGCTTAGGCCTAGGGCTAGTATTTTTAAAACTAGGAAGCCCTTAGCTCCAGGCACACTGCAGCTGTTCAAGGCATCCCAAGGGGAGTACAAAAGTGCAACAACATGGCAGCTTTCACAGCTTTTTCCTTGGCACCATCCCTATACCTAGGCTGATTTATCTGCCTAGGGTTAGGGTTAGGGTTCAGCCTAGGGCTTGAATTTTTTTAACCAGGAAGCCCTGAGTTCCAGGCTTACTTCATCTGCCAAAGGCATCCCAAAGGGAGTGCAGAAGTGCCACAACATGGCTGCTTTCACGGCTTTTCCCTTAGGAAGAACCCTAATACCTGGCTGATTTACCTTCCTAGGGTTACTGTTAGGCTTAGGCCTAGGACTTTTAAAACCAGGAAGCCCTGGGCTCCAGGCACACTGCAGCTGCGAAAGGCATCCCAAGGGGAGCGCAAAAGTGACGCAATTTGGCTGCCACCACTGATATTTCCATGAGACCATCCCGAACCATAGGTTGATTTTCCTTCCTAGGGTTAAGGTTTGAGTTACGCCTAGGGTAAGGGCTCTATTAACCAGAAAGCCCTGAGTTCCAAGAACACAGCAGCTGCGAAGGACTAGCCAAGAAGAGCGCAAAAGTACCACAACATGCCTGCCTCCACAGCTTTTTCCTTGGGGACATGCCTAATTCCTGGCTGATTTGCCTTTCTCGTCTTAGGGTTGGGGTTCGGCCTAGGGCTAGGATTTTTAAAAGCAGGAAGCCCTGAGTTCCAGGCACACTGGAGCTGTGAAAGGCATCCAAAAGGGAGTGCAAAAGTGCCACAACATGGCTGCTTTCACGGCTTTTCCCTTAGGAAGAACCCTAATACCCGGCTGATTTACCTTCCTAGGGTTACTGTTAGGCTTAGGCCTAGGACTTTTAAAACCAGGAAGCCCTGGGCTCCAGGCACACTGCAGCTGCGAAAGGCATCCCAAGGGGAGCACAAAAGTTACGCAACTTGGCTGCCACCACTGATATTTCCATGAGAGCATCCCGAACCATAGGCTGATTTTCCTTCCTAGGGTTAAGGTTTGAGTTACGCCTAGGGTAAGGGTTCTATTAACCAGAAAGCCCTGAGTTCCAAGAACACAGCAGCTGCGAAGGACTAGCCAAGAAGAGCGCAAAAGTACCACAACATGCCTGCCTCCACAGCTTTTTCCTTGGGGACATGCCTAATTCCTGGCTGATTTGCCTTTCTCGTCTTAGTGTTGGGGTTCGGCCTAGGGCTAGGATTTTTAAAATCAGGAAGCCCTGAGTTCCAGGCACACTGGAGCTGTGAAAGGCATCCAAAAGGGAGTGCAAAAGTGCCACAACATGGCTGCTTTCACGGCTTTTTCCTTGGCAAGAAACCTAACATCAGGCTGATTTACTTTCCCAGGGTTACTGTTAGGCTTAGGCCTAGGGCTAGGATTTTTGAAACTAGGAAGCCCTTAGCTCCAGGCACACTGCAGCTGTTCAAGGCATCCCAAGGGGTGTACAAAAGTGCAACAACATGGCAGCTTTCACAGCTTTTTCCTTGGCACCATCCCTATACCTAGGCTGATTTATCTGCCTCGGGTTAGGGTTAGGGTTCAGCCTAGGGCTTGGATTTCTTTAACCAGGAAGCCCTGAGTTCCAGGCTTACTTCATCTGCCAAAGGCATCCCAAAGGGAGTGCAGAAGTGCCACAACATGGCTGCTTTCACGGCTTTTCCCTTAGGAAGAACCCTAATACCTGGCTGATTTACCTTCCTAGGGTTACTGTTAGGCTTAGGCCTAGGACTTTTAAAACCAGGAAGCCCTGGGCTCCAGGCACACTGCAGCTGCGAAAGGCATCCCAAGGGGAGCGCAAAAGTGACGCAATTTGGCTGCCACCACTGATATTTCCATGAGACCATCCCGAACCATAGGTTGATTTTCCTTCCTAGGGTTAAGGTTTGAGTTACGCCTAGGGTAAGGGCTCTATTAACCAGAAAGCCCTGAGTTCCAAGAACACAGCAGCTGCGAAGGACTAGCCAAGAAGAGCGCAAAAGTACCACAACATGCCTGCCTCCACAGCTTTTTCCTTGGGGACATGCCTAATTCCTGGCTGATTTGCCTTTCTCGTCTTAGGGTTGGGGTTCGGCCTAGGGCTAGGATTTTTAAAAGCAGGAAGCCCTGAGTTCCAGGCACACTGGAGCTGTGAAAGGCATCCAAAAGGGAGTGCAAAAGTGCCACAACATGGCTGCTTTCACGGCTTTTCCCTTAGGAAGAACCCTAATACCCGGCTGATTTACCTTCCTAGGGTTACTGTTAGGCTTAGGCCTAGGACTTTTAAAACCAGGAAGCCCTGGGCTCCAGGCACACTGCAGCTGCGAAAGGCATCCCAAGGGGAGCGCAAAAGTGACGCAACTTGGCTGCCACCACTGATATTTCCATGAGACCATCCCGAACCATAGGCTGATTTTCCTTCCTAGGGTTAAGGTTTGAGTTACGCCTAGGGTAAGGGTTCTATTAACCAGAAAGCCCTGAGTTCCAAGAACACAGCAGCTGCGAAGGACTAGCCAAGAAGAGCGCAAAAGTACCACAACATGCCTGCCTCCACAGCTTTTTCCTTGGGGACATGCCTAATTCCTGGCTGATTTGCCTTTCTCGTCTTAGGGTTGGGGTTCGGCCTAGGGCTAGGATTTTTAAAAGCAGGAAGCCCTGAGTTCCAGGCACACTGGAGCTGTGAAAGGCATCCAAAAGGGAGTGCAAAAGTGCCACAACATGGCTGCTTTCACGGCTTTTTCCTTGGCAAGAAACCTAACATCAGGCTGATTTACTTTCCCAGGGTTACTGTTAGGCTTAGGCCTAGGGCTAGGATTTTTGAAACTAGGAAGCCCTTAGCTCCAGGCACACTGCAGCTGTTCAAGGCATCCCAAGGGGTGTACAAAAGTGCAACAACATGGCAGCTTTCACAGCTTTTTCCTTGGCACCATCCCTATACCTAGGCTGATTTATCTGCCTAGGGTTAGGGTTAGGGTTCAGCCTAGGGCTTGGATTTCTTTAACCAGGAAGCCCTGAGTTCCAGGCTTACTTCATCTGCCAAAGGCATCCCAAAGGGAGTGCAGAAGTGCCACAACATGGCTGCTTTCACGGCTTTTCCCTTAGGAAGAACCCTAATACCCGGCTGATTTACCTTCCTAGGGTTACTGTTAGGCTTAGGCCTAGGACTTTTAAAACCAGGAAGCCCTGGGCTCCAGGCACACTGCAGCTGCAAAAGGCATCCCAAGGGGAGCGCAAAAGTGACGCAACTTGGCTGCCACCACTGATATTTCCATGAGACCATCCCGAACCATAGGCTGATTTTCCTTCCTAGGGTTAAGGTTAGAGTTACGCCTAGGGTTAGGGTCTATTAACCAGAAAGCCCTGAGTTCCAAGAACACAGCAGCTGCGAAGGACTAGCCAAGAAGAGCGCAAAAGTACCACAACATGCCTGCCTCCACAGCTTTTTCCTTGGGGACATGCCTAATTCCTGGCTGATTTGCCTTTCTCGTCTTAGGGTTGGGCTTCGGCCTAGGGCTAGGATTTTAAAAGCAGGAAGCCCTGAGTTCCAGGCACACTAGAGCTGTGAAAGGCATCCAAAAGGGAGTGCAAAAGTGCCACAACATGGCTGCTTTCACGGCTTTTTCCTTGGCAAGACGCCTAACACCAGGCTGATTAACCTTCCCAGGGTTACTGTTAGGCTTAGGCCAAGGGCTAGGATTTTTAAAACTAGGAAGCCCTTAGCTCCAGGCACACTGCAGCTGTTCAAGGCATCCCAAGGGGAGTACAAAAGTGCAACAACATGGCAGCTTTCACAGCTTTTTCCTTGGCACCATCCCTATACCTAGGCTGATTTATCTGCCTAGGGTTAGGGTTAGAGTTCAGCCTAGGGCTTGGATTTCTTTAACCAGGAAGCCCTGAGTTCCAGGCTTACTTCATCTGCCAAAGGCATCCCAAAGGGAGTGCAGAAGTGCCACAACATGGCTGCTTTCACGGCTTTTCCCTTAGGAAGAACCCTAATACCCGGCTGATTTACCTTCCTAGGGTTACTGTTAGGCTTAGGCCTAGGACTTTTAAAACCAGGAAGCCCTGGGCTCCAGGCACACTGCAGCTGCAAAAGGCATCCCAAGGGGAGCGCAAAAGTGACGCAACTTGGCTGCCACCACTGATATTTCCATGAGACCATCCCGAACCATAGGCTGATTTTCCTTCCTAGGGTTAAGGTTTGAGTTACGCCTAGGGTAAGGGCTCTATTAACCAGAAAGCCCTGAGTTCCAAGAACACAGCAGCTGCGAAGGACTAGCCAAGAAGAGCGCAAAAGTACCACAACATGCCTGCCTCCACAGCTTTTTCCTTGGGGACATACCTAATTCCTGGCTGATTTGCCTTTCTAGTCTTAGGGTTGGGGTTCGGCCTAGGGCTAGGATTTTTAAAAGCAGGAAGCCCTGAGTTCCAGGCACACTGGAGCTGTGAAAGGCATCCAAAAGGGAGTGCAAAAGTGCCACAACATGGCAGCTTTCACAGCTTTTTCCTTGGCACCATCCCTATACCTAGGCTGATTTATCTGCCTAGGGTTAGGGTTAGGGTTCAGCCTAGGGCTTGGATTTTTTTAACCAGGAAGCCCTGAGTTCCAGGCTTATTTCATCTGCCAAAGGCATCCCAAAGGGAGTGCAGAAGTGCCACAACATGGCTGCTTTCACGGCTTTTCCCTTAGGAAGAACCCTAATACCCGGCTGATTTACCTTCCTAGGGTTACTGTTAGGCTTAGGCCTAGGACTTTTAAAACCAGGAAGCCCTGGGCTCCAGGCACACTGCAGCTGCAAAAGGCATCCCAAGGGGAGCGCAAAAGTGACGCAACTTGGCTGCCACCACTGATATTTCCATGAGACCATCCCGAACCATAGGCTGATTTTCCTTCCTAGGGTTAAGGTTTGAGTTACGCCTAGGGTAAGGGTTCTATTAACCAGAAAGCCCTGAGTTCCAAGAACACAGCAGCTGCGAAGGACTAGCCAAGAAGAGCGCAAAAGTACCACAACATGCCTGCCTCCACAGCTTTTTCCTTGGGGACATGCCTAATTCCTGGCTGATTTGCCTTTCTCGTCTTAGGGTTGGGGTTCGGCCTAGGGCTAGGATTTTTAAAAGCAGGAAGCCCTGAGTTCCAGGCACACTGGAGCTGTGAAAGGCATCCAAAAGGGAGTGCAAAAGTGCCACAACATGGCTGCTTTCACGGCTTTTTCCTTGGCAAGACGCCTAACACCAGGCTGACTTACTTTCCCAGGGTTACTGTTAGGCTTAGGCCTAGGGCTAGGATTTTTGAAACTAGGAAGCCCTTAGCTCCAGGCACACTGCAGCTGTTCAAGGCATCCCAAGGGGAGTACAAAAGTGCAACAACATGGCAGCTTTCACAGCTTTTTCCTTGGCACCATCCCTATACCTAGGCTGATTTATCTGCCTAGGGTTAGGGTTAGGGTTCAGCCTAGGGCTTGGATTTCCTTAACCAGGAAGCCCTGAGTTCCAGGCTTACTTCATCTGCCAAAGGCATCCCAAAGGGAGTGCAGAAGTGCCACAACATGGCTGCTTTCACGGCTTTTCCCTTAGGAAGAACCCTAATACCCGGCTGATTTACCTTCCTAGGGTTACTGTTAGGCTTAGGCCTAGGACTTTTAAAACCAGGAAGCCCTGGGCTCCAGGCACACTGCAGCTGCAAAAGGCATCCCAAGGGGAGCGCAAAAGTGACACAACTTGGCTGCCACCACTGATATTTCCATGAGACCATCCCGAACCATAGGCTGATTTTCCTTCCTAGGGTTAAGGTTTGAGTTACGCCTAGGGTAAGGGTTCTATTAACCAGAAAGCCCTGAGTTCCAAGAACACAGCAGCTGCGAAGGACTAGCCAAGAAGAGCGCAAAAGTACCACAACATGCCTGCCTCCACAGCTTTTTCCTTGGGGACATGCCTAATTCCTGGCTGATTTGCCTTTCTCGTCTTAGGGTTGGGGTTCGGCCTAGGGCTAGGATTTTTAAAAGCAGGAAGCCCTGAGTTCCAGGCACACTGGAGCTGTGAAAGGCATCCAAAAGGGAGTGCAAAAGTGCCACAACATGGCTGCTTTCACGGCTTTTTCCTTGGCAAGACGCCTAACACCAGGCTGATTTACCTTCCCAGGGTTACTGTTAGGCTTAGGCCTAGGGCTAGGATTTTTAAAACTAGGAAGCCCTTAGCTCCAGGCACACTGCAGCTGTTCAAGGCATCCCAAGGGGAGTACAAAAGTGCAACAACATGGCAGCTTTCACAGCTTTTTCCTTGGCACCATCCCTATACCTAGGCTGATTTATCTGCCTAGGGTTAGGGTTAGGGTTCAGCCTAGGGCTTGAATTTTTTTAACCAGGAAGCCCTGAGTTCCAGGCTTACTTCATCTGCCAAAGGCATCCCAAAGGGAGTGCAGAAGTGCCACAACATGGCTGCTTTCACGGCTTTTCCCTTAGGAAGAACCCTAATACCCGGCTGATTTACCTTCCTAGGGTTACTGTTAGGCTTAGGCCTAGGACTTTTAAAACCAGGAAGCCCTGGGCTCCAGGCACACTGCAGCTGCAAAAGGCATCCCAAGGGGAGCGCAAAAGTGACGCAACTTGGCTGCCACCACTGATATTTCCATGAGACCATCCCGAACCATAGGCTGATTTTCCTTCCTAGGGTTAAGGTTTGAGTTACGCCTAGGGTAAGGGTTCTATTAACCAGAAAGCCCTGAGTTCCAAGAACACAGCAGCTCCAAAGGACTAGCCAAGAAGAGCGCAAAAGTACCACAACATGCCTGCCTCCACAGCTTTTTCCTTGGGGACATGCCTAATTCCTGGCTGATTTGCCTTTCTCGTCTTAGGGTTGGGGTTCGGCCTAGGGCTAGGATTTTTAAAAGCAGGAAGCCCTGAGTTCCAGGCACACTGGAGCTGTGAAAGGCATCCAAAAGGGAGTGCAAAAGTGCCACAACATGGCTGCTTTCACGGCTTTTTCCTTGGCAAGAAGCCTAACACCAGGCTGACATACTTTCCCAGGGTTACTGTTAGGCTTAGGCCTAGGGCTAGGATTTTTGAAACTAGGAAGCCCTGGGCTCCAGGCACACTGCAGCTGTTCAAGGCATCCCAAGGGGAGTACAAAAGTGCAACAACATGGCAGCTTTCACAGCTTTTTCCTTGGCACCATCCCTATACCTAGGCTGATTTATCTGCCTAGGGTTAGGGTTAGGGTTCAGCCTAGGGCTTGGATTTCTTTAACCAGGAAGCCCTGAGTTCCAGGCTTACTTCATCTGCCAAAGGCATCCCAAAGGGAGTGCAGAAGTGCCACAACATGGCTGCTTTCACGGCTTTTCCCTTAGGAAGAACCCTAATACCCGGCTGATTTACCTTCCTAGGGTTACTGTTAGGCTTAGGCCTAGGACTTTTAAAACCAGGAAGCCCTGGGCTCCAGGCACACTGCAGCTGCAAAAGGCATCCCAAGGGGAGCGCAAAAGTGACGCAACTTGGCTGCCACCACTGATATTTCCATGAGACCATCCCGAACCATAGGCTGATTTTCCTTCCTAGGGTTAAGGTTTGAGTTACGCCTAGGGTAAGGGTTCTATTAACCAGAAAGCCCTGAGTTCCAAGAACACAGCAGCTGCGAAGGACTAGCCAAGAAGAGCGCAAAAGTACCACAACATGCCTGCCTCCACAGCTTTTTCCTTGGGGACATGCCTAATTCCTGGCTGATTTGCCTTTCTCGTCTTAGGGTTGGGGTTCGGCCTAGGGCTAGGATTTTTAAAAGCAGGAAGCCCTGAGTTCCAGGCACACTGGAGCTGTGAAAGGCATCCAAAAGGGAGTGCAAAAGTGCCACAACATGGCTGCTTTCACGGCTTTTTCCTTGGCAAGACGCCTAACACCAGGCTGATTTACCTTCCCAGGGTTACTGTTAGGCTTAGGCCTAGGGCTAGGATTTTTGAAACTAGGAAGCCCTTAGCTCCAGGCACACTGCAGCTGTTCAAGGCATCCCAAGGGGAGTACAAAAGTGCAACAACATGGCAGCTTTCACAGCTTTTTCCTTGGCACCATCCCTATACCTAGGCTGATTTATCTGCCTAGGGTTAGGGTTAGGGTTCAGCCTAGGGCTTGGATTTCCTTAACCAGGAAGCCCTGAGTTCCAGGCTTACTTCATCTGCCAAAGGCATCCCAAAGGGAGTGCAGAAGTGCCACAACATGGCTGCTTTCACGGCTTTTCCCTTAGGAAGAACCCTAATACCCGGCTGATTTACCTTCCTAGGGTTACTGTTAGGCTTAGGCCAAGGACTTTTAAAACCAGGAAGCCCTGGGCTCCAGGCACACTGCAGCTGCAAAAGGCATCCCAAGGGGAGCGCAAAAGTGACGCAACTTGGCTGCCACCACTGATATTTCCATGAGACCATCCCGAACCATAGGCTGATTTTCCTTCCTAGGGTTAAGGTTTGAGTTACGCCTAGGGTAAGGGCTCTATTAACCAGAAAGCCCTGAGTTCCAAGAACACAGCAGCTGCGAAGGACTAGCCAAGAAGAGCGCAAAAGTACCACAACATGCCTGCCTCCACAGCTTTTTCCTTGGGGACATGCCTAATTCCTGGCTGATTTGCCTTTCTCGTCTTAGGGTTGGGGTTCGGCCTAGGGCTAGGATTTTTAAAAGCAGGAAGCCCTGAGTTCCAGGCACACTGGAGCTGTGAAAGGCATCCAAAAGGGAGTGCAAAAGTGCCACAACATGGCTGCTTTCACGGCTTTTTCCTTGGCAAGAAGCCTAACACCAGGCTGATTTACCTTCCCAGGGTTACTGTTAGGCTTAGGCCTAGGGCTAGGATTTTTAAAACTAGGAAGCCCTTAGCTCCAGGCACACTGCAGCTGTTCAAGGCATCCCAAGGGGAGTACAAAAGTGCAACAACATGGCAGCTTTCACAGCTTTTTCCTTGGCACCATCCCTATACCTAGGCTGATTTATCTGCCTAGGGTTAGGGTTAGGGTTCAGCCTAGGGCTTGGATTTCTTTAACCAGGAAGCCCTGAGTTCCAGGCTTACTTCATCTGCCAAAGGCATCCCAAAGGGAGTGCAGAAGTGCCACAACATGGCTGCTTTCACGGCTTTTCCCTTAGGAAGAACCCTAATACCCGGCTGATTTACCTTCCTAGGGTTACTGTTAGGCTTAGGCCTAGGACTTTTAAAACCAGGAAGCCCTGGGCTCCAGGCACACTGCAGCTGCAAAAGGCATCCCAAGGGGAGCGCAAAAGTGACGCAACTTGGCTGCCACCACTGATATTTCCATGAGACCATCCCGAACCATAGGTTGATTTTCCTTCCTAGGGTTAAGGTTTGAGTTACGCCTAGGGTAAGGGCTCTATTAACCAGAAAGCCCTGAGTTCCAAGAACACAGCAGCTGCGAAGGACTAGCCAAGAAGAGCGCAAAAGTACCACAACATGCCTGCCTCCACAGCTTTTTCCTTGGGGACATGACTAATTCCTGGCTGATTTGCCTTTCTCGTCTTAGGGTTGGGGTTCGGCCTAGGGCTAGGATTTTTAAAAGCAGGAAGCCCTGAGTTCCAGGCACACTGGAGCTGTGAAAGGCATCCAAAAGGGAGTGCAAAAGTGCCACAACATGGCTGCTTTCACGGCTTTTTCCTTGGCAAGACGCCTAACATCAGGCTGATTTACCTTCCCAGGGTTACTGTTAGGCTTAGGCCTAGGGCTAGGATTTTTAAAACTAGGAAGCCCTTAGCTCCAGGCACACTGCAGCTGTTCAAGGCATCCTAAGGGGAGTACAAAAGTGCAACAACATGGCAGCTTTCACAGCTTTTTCCTTGGCACCATCCCTATACCTAGGCTGATTTATCTGCCTAGGGTTAGGGTTAGGGTTCAGCCTAGGGCTTGAATTTTTTTAACCAGGAAGCCCTGAGTTCCAGGCTTACTTCATCTGCCAAAGGCATCCCAAAGGGAGTGCAGAAGTGCCACAACATGGCTGCTTTCACGGCTTTTCCCTTAGGAAGAACCCTAATACCCGGCTGATTTACCTTCCTAGGGTTACTGTTAGGCTTAGGCCTAGGACTTTTAAAACCAGGAAGCCCTGGGCTCCAGGCACACTGCAGCTGCAAAAGGCATCCCAAGGGGAGCGCAAAAGTGACGCAACTTGGCTGCCACCACTGATATTTCCATGAGACCATCCCGAACCATAGGTTGATTTTCCTTCCTAGGGTTAAGGTTTGAGTTACGCCTAGGGTAAGGGCTCTATTAACCAGAAAGCCCTGAGTTCCAAGAACACAGCAGCTGCGAAGGACTAGCCAAGAAGAGCACAAAAGTACCACAACATGCCTGCCTCCACAGCTTTTTCCTTGGGGACATGCCTAATTCCTGGCTGATTTGCCTTTCTCGTCTTAGGGTTGGGGTTCGGCCTAGGGCTAGGATTTTTAAAATCAGGAAGCCCTGAGTTCCAGGCACACTGGAGCTGTGAAAGGCATCCAAAAGGGAGTGCAAAAGTGCCACAACATGGCTGCTTTCACGGCTTTTTCCTTGGCAAGATGCCTAACATCAGGCTGATTTACCTTCCCAGGGTTACTGTTAGGCTTAGGCCTAGGGCTAGGATTTTTAAAACTAGGAAGCCCTTAGCTCCAGGCACACTGCAGCTGTTCAAGGCATCCCAAGGGGAGTACAAAAGTGCAACAACATGGCAGCTTTCACAGCTTTTTCCTTGGCACCATCCCTATACCTAGGCTGATTTATCTGCCTAGGGTTAGGGTTAGGGTTCAGCCTAGGGCTTGAATTTTTTTAACCAGGAAGCCCTGAGTTCCAGGCTTACTTCATCTGCCAAAGGCATCCCAAAGGGAGTGCAGAAGTGCCACAACATGGCTGCTTTCACGGCTTTTCCCTTAGGAAGAACCCTAATACCCGGCTGATTTACCTTCCTAGGGTTACTGTTAGGCTTAGGCCTAGGACTTTTAAAACCAGGAAGCCCTGGGCTCCAGGCACACTGCAGCTGCGAAAGGCATCCCAAGGGGAGCGCAAAAGTGACGCAACTTGGCTGCCACCGCTGATATTTCCATGAGAGCATCCCGAACCATAGGCTGATTTTCCTTCCTAGGGTTAAGGTTTGAGTTACGCCTAGGGTAAGGGTTCTATTAACCAGAAAGCCCTGAGTTCCAAGAACACAGCAGCTGCGAAGGACTAGCCAAGAAGAGCGCAAAAGTACCACAACATGCCTGCCTCCACAGCTTTTTCCTTGGGGACATGCCTAATTCCTGGCTGATTTGCCTTTCTCGTCTTAGGGTTGGGGTTCGGCCTAGGGCTAGGATTTTTAAAAGCAGGAAGCCCTGAGTTCCAGGCACACTGGAGCTGTGAAAGGCATCCAAAAGGGAGTGCAAAAGTGCCACAACATGGCTGCTTTCACGGCTTTTTCCTTGGCAAGACGCCTAACACCAGGCTGATTTACCTTCCCAGGGTTACTGTTAGGCTTAGGCCTAGGGCTAGGATTTTTAAAACTAGGAAGCCCTTAGCTCCAGGCACACTGCAGCAGTTCAAGGCATCCCAAGGGGAGTACAAAAGTGCAACAACATGGCAGCTTTCACAGCTTTTTCCTTGGCACCATCCCTATACCTAGGCTGATTTATCTGCCTAGGGTTAGGGTTAGGGTTCAGCCTAGGGCTTGAATTTTTTTAACCAGGAAGCCCTGAGTTCCAGGCTTACTTCATCTGCCAAAGGCATCCCAAAGGGAGTGCAGAAGTGCCACAACATGGCTGCTTTCACGGCTTTTCCCTTAGGAAGAACCCTAATACCCGTCTGATTTACCTTCCTAGGGTTACTGTTAGGCTTAGTCCTAGGACTTTTAAAACCAGGAAGCCCTGGGCTCCAGGTACACTGCAGCTGCAAAAGGCATCCCAAGGGGAGCGCAAAAGTGACGCAACTTGGCTGCCACCGCTGATATTTCCATGAGACCATCCCGAACCATAGGCTGATTTTCCTTCCTAGGGTTAAGGTTTGAGTTACGCCTAGGGTTAGTGTTCTATTAACCAGAAAGCCCTGAGTTCCAAGAACACAGCAGCTGCGAAGGACTAGCCAAGAAGAGCGCAAAAGTACCACAACATGCCTGCCTCCACAGCTTTTTCCTTGGGGACATGCCTAATTCCTGGCTGATTTGCCTTTCTCGTCTTAGGGTTGGGGTTCGGCCTAGGGCTAGGATTTTTAAAAGCAGGAAGCCCTGAGTTCCAGGCACACTGGAGCTGTGAAAGGCATCCAAAAGGGAGTGCAAAAGTGCCACAACATGGCTGCTTTCACGGCTTTTTCCTTGGCAAGAGGCCTAACACCAGGCTGATTTACCTTCCCAGGGTTACTGTTAGGCTTAGGCCTAGGGCTAGGATTTTTAAAACTAGGAAGCCCTTAGCTCCAGGCACACTGCAGCTGTTCAAGGCATCCCAAGGGGAGTACAAAAGTGCAACAACATGGCAGCTTTCACAGCTTTTTCCTTGGCACCATCCCTATACCTAGGCTGATTTATCTGCCTAGGGTTAGGGTTAGGGTTCAGCCTAGGGCTTGAATTTCTTTAACCAGGAAGCCCTGAGTTCCAGGCTTACTTCATCTGCCAAAGGCATCCCAAAGGGAGTGCAGAAGTGCCACAACATGGCTGCTTTCACGGCTTTTCCCTTAGGAAGAACCCTAATACCCGGCTGATTTACCTTCCTAGGGTTACTGTTAGGCTTAGGCCTAGGACTTTTAAAACCAGGAAGCCCTGGGCTCCAGGCACACTGCAGCTGCAAAAGGCATCCCAAGGGGAGCGCAAAAGTGACGCAACTTGGCTGCCACCACTGATATTTCCATGAGACCATCCCGAACCATAGGCTGATTTTCCTTCCTAGGCTTAAGGTTTGAGTTACGCCTAGGGTAAGGGTTCTATTAACCAGAAAGCCCTGAGTTCCAAGAACACAGCAGCTGCGAAGGACTAGCCAAGAAGAGCGCAAAAGTACCACAACATGCCTGCCTCCACAGCTTTTTCCTTGGGGACATGCCTAATTCATGGCTGATTTGCCTTTCTCGTCTTAGGGTTGGGGTTCGGCCTAGGGCTAGGATTTTTAAAAGCAGGAAGCCCTGAGTTCCAGGCACACTGGAGCTGTGAAAGGCATCCAAAAGGGAGTGCAAAAGTGCCACAACATGGCTGCTTTCACGGCTTTTTCCTTGGCAAGAAGCCTAACATCAGGCTGATTTACTTTCCCAGGGTTACTGTTAGGCTTAGGCCTAGGGCTAGGATTTTTGAAACTAGGAAGCCCTGGGCTCCAGGCACACTGCAGCTGTTCAAGGCATCCTAAGGGGAGTACAAAAGTGCAACAACATGGCAGCTTTCACAGCTTTTTCCTTGGCACCATCCCTATACCTAGGCTGATTTATCTGCCTAGGGTTAGGGTTAGGGTTCAGCCTAGGGCTTGGATTTCTTTAACCAGGAAGCCCTGAGTTCCAGGCTTACTTCATCTGCCAAAGGCATCCCAAAGGGAGTGCAGAAGTGCCACAACATGGCTGCTTTCACGGCTTTTCCCTTAGGAAGAACCCAAATACCCGGCTGATTTACCTTCCTAGGGTTACTGTTAGGCTTAGGCCTAGGACTTTTAAAACCAGGAAGCCCTGGGCTCCAGGCACACTGCAGCTGCAAAAGGCATCCCAAGGGGAGCGCAAAAGTGACGCAACTTGGCTGCCACCACTGATATTTCCATGAGACCATCCCGAACCATAGGCTGATTTTCCTTCCTAGGGTTAAGGTTTGAGTTACGCCTAGGGTAAGGGTTCTATTAACCAGAAAGCCCTGAGTTCCAAGAACACAGCAGCTGCGAAGGACTAGCCAAGAAGAGCGCAAAAGTACCACAACATGCCTGCCTCCACAGCTTTTTCCTTGGGGACATGCCTAATTCCTGGCTGATTTGCCTTTCTCGTCTTAGGCTTGCGGTTAGGCCTAGGGATAGGATTTTTAAAAGCAGGAAGCCCTGAGTTCCAGGCACACTGGAGCTGTGAAAGGCATCCAAAAGGGAGTGCAAAAGTGCCACAACATGGCTGCTTTCACGGCTTTTCCCTTAGGAAGAACCCTAATACCCGGCTGATTTACCTTCCTAGGGTTACTGTTAGGCTTAGGCCTAGGACTTTTAAGACCAGGAAGCCCATGGCTCCAGGCACACTGCAGCTGTTCAAGGCATCCCAAGGGGAGTACAAAAGTGCAACAACATGGCAGCTTTCACAGCTTTTTCCTTGGCACCATCCCTATACCTAGGCTGATTTATCTGCCTAGGGTTAGGGTTAGGGTTCAGCCTAGGGCTTGAATTTTTTTAACCAGGAAGCCCTGAGTTCCAGGCTTACTTCATCTGCCAAAGGCATCCCAAAGGGAGTGCAGAAGTGCCACAACATGGCTGCTTTCACGGCTTTTCCCTTAGGAAGAACCCTAATACCCGGCTGATTTACCTTCCTAGGGTTACTGTTAGGCTTAGGCCTAGGACTTTTAAAACCAGGAAGCCCTGGGCTCCAGGCACACTGCAGCTGCAAAAGGCATCCCAAGGGGAGCGCAAAAGTGACGCAACTTGGCTGCCACCACTGATATTTCCATGAGACCATCCCGAACCATAGGTTGATTTTCCTTCCTAGGGTTAAGGTTTGAGTTACGCCTAGGGTAAGGGTCTATTAACCAGAAAGCCCGGAGTTCCAAGAACACAGCAGCTGCGAAGGACTAGCCAAGAAGAGCGCAAAAGTACCACAACATGCCTGCCTCCACAGCTTTTTCCTTGGGGACATGCCTAATTCCTGGCTGATTTGCCTTTCTCGTCTTAGTGTTGGGGTTCGGCCTAGGGCTAGGATTTTTAAAAGCAGGAAGCCCTGAGTTCCAGGCACACTGCAGCTGTGAAAGGCATCCAAAAGGGAGTGCAAAAGTGCCACAACATGGCTGCTTTCACGGCTTTTTCCTTGGCAAGAAGCCTAACATCAGGCTGATTAACTTTCCCAGGGTTACTGTTAGGCTTAGGCCTAGGGCTAGGATTTTTGAAACTAGGAAGCCCTTAGCTCCAGGCACACTGCAGCTGTTCAAGGCATCCCAAGGGGAGTACAAAAGTGCAACAACATGGCAGCTTTCACAGCTTTTTCCTTGGCACCATCCCTATACCTAGGCTGATTTATCTGCCTAGGGTTAGGGTTAGGGTTCAGCCTAGGGCTTGAATTTCTTTAACCAGGAAGCCCTGAGTTCCAGGCTTACTTCATCTGCCAAAGGCATCCCAAAGGGAGTGCAGAAGTGCCACAACATGGCTGCTTTCACGGCTTTTCCCTTAGGAAGAACCCTAATACCCGGCTGATTTACCTTCCTAGGGTTACTGTTAGGCTTAGGCCTAGGACTTTTAAAACCAGGAAGCCCTGGGCTCCAGGCACACTGCAGCTGCAAAAGGCATCCCAAGGGGAGCGCAAAAGTGACGCAACTTGGCTGCCACCACTGATATTTCCATGAGACCATCCCGAACCATAGGCTGATTTTCCTTCCTAGGGTTAAGGTTTGAGTTACGCCTAGGGTAAGGGCTCTATTAACCAGAAAGCCCTGAGTTCCAAGAACACAGCAGCTGCGAAGGACTAGCCAAGAAGAGCGCAAAAGTACCACAACATGCCTGCCTCCACAGCTTTTTCCTTGGGGACATGCCTAATTCATGGCTGATTTGCCTTTCTCGTCTTAGGGTTGGGGTTCGGCCTAGGGCTAGGATTTTTAAAAGCAGGAAGCCCTGAGTTCCAGGCACACTGGAGCTGTGAAAGGCATCCAAAAGGGAGTGCAAAAGTGCCACAACATGGCTGCTTTCACGGCTTTTTCCTTGGCAAGAAGCCTAACATCAGGCTGATTTACTTTCCCAGGGTTACTGTTAGGCTTAGGCCTAGGGCTAGGATTTTTGAAACTAGGAAGCCCTTAGCTCCAGGCACACTGCAGCTGTTCAAGGCATCCTAAGGGGAGTACAAAAGTGCAACAACATGGCAGCTTTCACAGCTTTTTCCTTGGCACCATCCCTATACCTAGGCTGATTTATCTGCCTAGGGTTAGGGTTAGGGTTCAGCCTAGGGCTTGGATTTCTTTAACCAGTAAGCCATGAGTTCCAGGCTTACTTCATCTGCCAAAGGCATCCCAAAGGGAGTGCAAAAGTGCCACAACATGGCTGCTTTCACGGCTTTTTCCTTAGGAAGAACCCAAATACCCGGCTGATTTACCTTCCTAGGGTTACTGTTTCGCTTAGGCCTAGGACTTTTAAAACCAGGAAGCCCTGGGCTCCAGGCACACTGCAGCTGCAAAAGGCATCCCAAGGGGAGCGCAAAAGTGACGCAACTTGGCTGCCACCACTGATATTTCCATGAGACCATCCCGAACCATAGGTTGATTTTCCTTCCTAGGGTTAAGGTTTGAGTTACGCCTAGGGTAAGGGCTCTATTAACCAGAAAGCCCTGAGTTCCAAGAACACAGCAGCTGCGAAGGACTAGCCAAGAAGAGCACAAAAGTACCACAACATGCCTGCCTCCACAGCTTTTTCCTTGGGGACATGCCTAATTCCTGGCTGATTTGCCTTTCTCGTCTTAGGGTTGGGGTTCGGCCTAGGGCTAGGATTTTTAAAATCAGGAAGCCCTGAGTTCCAGGCACACTGGAGCTGTGAAAGGCATCCAAAAGGGAGTGCAAAAGTGCCACAACATGGCTGCTTTCACGGCTTTTTCCTTGGCAAGATGCCTAACATCAGGCTGATTTACCTTCCCAGGGTTACTGTTAGGCTTAGGCCTAGGGCTAGGATTTTTAAAACTAGGAAGCCCTTAGCTCCAGGCACACTGCAGCTGTTCAAGGCATCCCAAGGGGAGTACAAAAGTGCAACAACATGGCAGCTTTCACAGCTTTTTCCTTGGCACCATCCCTATACCTAGGCTGATTTATCTGCCTAGGGTTAGGGTTAGGGTTCAGCCTAGGGCTTGAATTTTTTTAACCAGGAAGCCCTGAGTTCCAGGCTTACTTCATCTGCCAAAGGCATCCCAAAGGGAGTGCAGAAGTGCCACAACATGGCTGCTTTCACGGCTTTTCCCTTAGGAAGAACCCTAATACCCGGCTGATTTACCTTCCTAGGGTTACTGTTAGGCTTAGGCCTAGGACTTTTAAAACCAGGAAGCCCTGGGCTCCAGGCACACTGCAGCTGCGAAAGGCATCCCAAGGGGAGCGCAAAAGTGACGCAACTTGGCTGCCACCGCTGATATTTCCATGAGAGCATCCCGAACCATAGGCTGATTTTCCTTCCTAGGGTTAAGGTTTGAGTTACGCCTAGGGTAAGGGTTCTATTAACCAGAAAGCCCTGAGTTCCAAGAACACAGCAGCTGCGAAGGACTAGCCAAGAAGAGCGCAAAAGTACCACAACATGCCTGCCTCCACAGCTTTTTCCTTGGGGACATGCCTAATTCCTGGCTGATTTGCCTTTCTCGTCTTAGGGTTGGGGTTCGGCCTAGGGCTAGGATTTTTAAAAGCAGGAAGCCCTGAGTTCCAGGCACACTGGAGCTGTGAAAGGCATCCAAAAGGGAGTGCAAAAGTGCCACAACATGGCTGCTTTCACGGCTTTTTCCTTGGCAAGACGCCTAACACCAGGCTGATTTACCTTCCCAGGGTTACTGTTAGGCTTAGGCCTAGGGCTAGGATTTTTAAAACTAGGAAGCCCTTAGCTCCAGGCACACTGCAGCAGTTCAAGGCATCCCAAGGGGAGTACAAAAGTGCAACAACATGGCAGCTTTCACAGCTTTTTCCTTGGCACCATCCCTATACCTAGGCTGATTTATCTGCCTAGGGTTAGGGTTAGGGTTCAGCCTAGGGCTTGAATTTTTTTAACCAGGAAGCCCTGAGTTCCAGGCTTACTTCATCTGCCAAAGGCATCCCAAAGGGAGTGCAGAAGTGCCACAACATGGCTGCTTTCACGGCTTTTCCCTTAGGAAGAACCCTAATACCCGTCTGATTTACCTTCCTAGGGTTACTGTTAGGCTTAGTCCTAGGACTTTTAAAACCAGGAAGCCCTGGGCTCCAGGTACACTGCAGCTGCAAAAGGCATCCCAAGGGGAGCGCAAAAGTGACGCAACTTGGCTGCCACCGCTGATATTTCCATGAGACCATCCCGAACCATAGGCTGATTTTCCTTCCTAGGGTTAAGGTTTGAGTTACGCCTAGGGTTAGTGTTCTATTAACCAGAAAGCCCTGAGTTCCAAGAACACAGCAGCTGCGAAGGACTAGCCAAGAAGAGCGCAAAAGTACCACAACATGCCTGCCTCCACAGCTTTTTCCTTGGGGACATGCCTAATTCCTGGCTGATTTGCCTTTCTCGTCTTAGGGTTGGGGTTCGGCCTAGGGCTAGGATTTTTAAAAGCAGGAAGCCCTGAGTTCCAGGCACACTGGAGCTGTGAAAGGCATCCAAAAGGGAGTGCAAAAGTGCCACAACATGGCTGCTTTCACGGCTTTTTCCTTGGCAAGAGGCCTAACACCAGGCTGATTTACCTTCCCAGGGTTACTGTTAGGCTTAGGCCTAGGGCTAGGATTTTTAAAACTAGGAAGCCCTTAGCTCCAGGCACACTGCAGCTGTTCAAGGCATCCCAAGGGGAGTACAAAAGTGCAACAACATGGCAGCTTTCACAGCTTTTTCCTTGGCACCATCCCTATACCTAGGCTGATTTATCTGCCTAGGGTTAGGGTTAGGGTTCAGCCTAGGGCTTGAATTTCTTTAACCAGGAAGCCCTGAGTTCCAGGCTTACTTCATCTGCCAAAGGCATCCCAAAGGGAGTGCAGAAGTGCCACAACATGGCTGCTTTCACGGCTTTTCCCTTAGGAAGAACCCTAATACCCGGCTGATTTACCTTCCTAGGGTTACTGTTAGGCTTAGGCCTAGGACTTTTAAAACCAGGAAGCCCTGGGCTCCAGGCACACTGCAGCTGCAAAAGGCATCCCAAGGGGAGCGCAAAAGTGACGCAACTTGGCTGCCACCACTGATATTTCCATGAGACCATCCCGAACCATAGGCTGATTTTCCTTCCTAGGCTTAAGGTTTGAGTTACGCCTAGGGTAAGGGTTCTATTAACCAGAAAGCCCTGAGTTCCAAGAACACAGCAGCTGCGAAGGACTAGCCAAGAAGAGCGCAAAAGTACCACAACATGCCTGCCTCCACAGCTTTTTCCTTGGGGACATGCCTAATTCATGGCTGATTTGCCTTTCTCGTCTTAGGGTTGGGGTTCGGCCTAGGGCTAGGATTTTTAAAAGCAGGAAGCCCTGAGTTCCAGGCACACTGGAGCTGTGAAAGGCATCCAAAAGGGAGTGCAAAAGTGCCACAACATGGCTGCTTTCACGGCTTTTTCCTTGGCAAGAAGCCTAACATCAGGCTGATTTACTTTCCCAGGGTTACTGTTAGGCTTAGGCCTAGGGCTAGGATTTTTGAAACTAGGAAGCCCTGGGCTCCAGGCACACTGCAGCTGTTCAAGGCATCCTAAGGGGAGTACAAAAGTGCAACAACATGGCAGCTTTCACAGCTTTTTCCTTGGCACCATCCCTATACCTAGGCTGATTTATCTGCCTAGGGTTAGGGTTAGGGTTCAGCCTAGGGCTTGGATTTCTTTAACCAGGAAGCCCTGAGTTCCAGGCTTACTTCATCTGCCAAAGGCATCCCAAAGGGAGTGCAGAAGTGCCACAACATGGCTGCTTTCACGGCTTTTCCCTTAGGAAGAACCCAAATACCCGGCTGATTTACCTTCCTAGGGTTACTGTTAGGCTTAGGCCTAGGACTTTTAAAACCAGGAAGCCCTGGGCTCCAGGCACACTGCAGCTGCAAAAGGCATCCCAAGGGGAGCGCAAAAGTGACGCAACTTGGCTGCCACCACTGATATTTCCATGAGACCATCCCGAACCATAGGCTGATTTTCCTTCCTAGGGTTAAGGTTTGAGTTACGCCTAGGGTAAGGGTTCTATTAACCAGAAAGCCCTGAGTTCCAAGAACACAGCAGCTGCGAAGGACTAGCCAAGAAGAGCGCAAAAGTACCACAACATGCCTGCCTCCACAGCTTTTTCCTTGGGGACATGCCTAATTCCTGGCTGATTTGCCTTTCTCGTCTTAGGCTTGCGGTTAGGCCTAGGGATAGGATTTTTAAAAGCAGGAAGCCCTGAGTTCCAGGCACACTGGAGCTGTGAAAGGCATCCAAAAGGGAGTGCAAAAGTGCCACAACATGGCTGCTTTCACGGCTTTTCCCTTAGGAAGAACCCTAATACCCGGCTGATTTACCTTCCTAGGGTTACTGTTAGGCTTAGGCCTAGGACTTTTAAGACCAGGAAGCCCATGGCTCCAGGCACACTGCAGCTGTTCAAGGCATCCCAAGGGGAGTACAAAAGTGCAACAACATGGCAGCTTTCACAGCTTTTTCCTTGGCACCATCCCTATACCTAGGCTGATTTATCTGCCTAGGGTTAGGGTTAGGGTTCAGCCTAGGGCTTGAATTTTTTTAACCAGGAAGCCCTGAGTTCCAGGCTTACTTCATCTGCCAAAGGCATCCCAAAGGGAGTGCAGAAGTGCCACAACATGGCTGCTTTCACGGCTTTTCCCTTAGGAAGAACCCTAATACCCGGCTGATTTACCTTCCTAGGGTTACTGTTAGGCTTAGGCCTAGGACTTTTAAAACCAGGAAGCCCTGGGCTCCAGGCACACTGCAGCTGCAAAAGGCATCCCAAGGGGAGCGCAAAAGTGACGCAACTTGGCTGCCACCACTGATATTTCCATGAGACCATCCCGAACCATAGGTTGATTTTCCTTCCTAGGGTTAAGGTTTGAGTTACGCCTAGGGTAAGGGTCTATTAACCAGAAAGCCCGGAGTTCCAAGAACACAGCAGCTGCGAAGGACTAGCCAAGAAGAGCGCAAAAGTACCACAACATGCCTGCCTCCACAGCTTTTTCCTTGGGGACATGCCTAATTCCTGGCTGATTTGCCTTTCTCGTCTTAGTGTTGGGGTTCGGCCTAGGGCTAGGATTTTTAAAAGCAGGAAGCCCTGAGTTCCAGGCACACTGCAGCTGTGAAAGGCATCCAAAAGGGAGTGCAAAAGTGCCACAACATGGCTGCTTTCACGGCTTTTTCCTTGGCAAGAAGCCTAACATCAGGCTGATTAACTTTCCCAGGGTTACTGTTAGGCTTAGGCCTAGGGCTAGGATTTTTGAAACTAGGAAGCCCTTAGCTCCAGGCACACTGCAGCTGTTCAAGGCATCCCAAGGGGAGTACAAAAGTGCAACAACATGGCAGCTTTCACAGCTTTTTCCTTGGCACCATCCCTATACCTAGGCTGATTTATCTGCCTAGGGTTAGGGTTAGGGTTCAGCCTAGGGCTTGAATTTCTTTAACCAGGAAGCCCTGAGTTCCAGGCTTACTTCATCTGCCAAAGGCATCCCAAAGGGAGTGCAGAAGTGCCACAACATGGCTGCTTTCACGGCTTTTCCCTTAGGAAGAACCCTAATACCCGGCTGATTTACCTTCCTAGGGTTACTGTTAGGCTTAGGCCTAGGACTTTTAAAACCAGGAAGCCCTGGGCTCCAGGCACACTGCAGCTGCAAAAGGCATCCCAAGGGGAGCGCAAAAGTGACGCAACTTGGCTGCCACCACTGATATTTCCATGAGACCATCCCGAACCATAGGCTGATTTTCCTTCCTAGGGTTAAGGTTTGAGTTACGCCTAGGGTAAGGGCTCTATTAACCAGAAAGCCCTGAGTTCCAAGAACACAGCAGCTGCGAAGGACTAGCCAAGAAGAGCGCAAAAGTACCACAACATGCCTGCCTCCACAGCTTTTTCCTTGGGGACATGCCTAATTCATGGCTGATTTGCCTTTCTCGTCTTAGGGTTGGGGTTCGGCCTAGGGCTAGGATTTTTAAAAGCAGGAAGCCCTGAGTTCCAGGCACACTGGAGCTGTGAAAGGCATCCAAAAGGGAGTGCAAAAGTGCCACAACATGGCTGCTTTCACGGCTTTTTCCTTGGCAAGAAGCCTAACATCAGGCTGATTTACTTTCCCAGGGTTACTGTTAGGCTTAGGCCTAGGGCTAGGATTTTTGAAACTAGGAAGCCCTTAGCTCCAGGCACACTGCAGCTGTTCAAGGCATCCTAAGGGGAGTACAAAAGTGCAACAACATGGCAGCTTTCACAGCTTTTTCCTTGGCACCATCCCTATACCTAGGCTGATTTATCTGCCTAGGGTTAGGGTTAGGGTTCAGCCTAGGGCTTGGATTTCTTTAACCAGTAAGCCATGAGTTCCAGGCTTACTTCATCTGCCAAAGGCATCCCAAAGGGAGTGCAAAAGTGCCACAACATGGCTGCTTTCACGGCTTTTTCCTTAGGAAGAACCCAAATACCCGGCTGATTTACCTTCCTAGGGTTACTGTTTCGCTTAGGCCTAGGACTTTTAAAACCAGGAAGCCCTGGGCTCCAGGCACACTGCAGCTGCGAAAGGCATCCCAAGGGGAGCGCAAAAGTGACGCAACTTGGCTGCCACCACTGATATTTCCATGAGACCATCCCGAACCATAGGTTGATTTTCCTTCCTAGGGTTAAGGTTTGAGTTAAGCCTAGGGTAAGGGCTCTATTAACCAGAAAGCCCTGAGTTCCAAGAACACAGCAGCTGCGAAGGACTAGCCAAGAAGAGCACAAAAGTACCACAACATGCCTGCCTCCACAGCTTTTTCCTTGGGGACATGCCTAATTCCTGGCTGATTTGCCTTTCTCGTCTTAGGGTTGGGGTTCGGCCTAGGGCTAGGATTTTTAAAAGCAGGAAGCCCTGAGTTCCAGGCACACTGGAGCTGTGAAAGGCATCCAAAAGGGAGTGCAAAAGTGCCACAACATGGCTGCTTTCACGGCTTTTCCCTTAGGAAGAACCCTAATACCCGGCTGATTTACCTTCCTAGGGTTACTGTTAGGCTTAGGCCTAGGACTTTTAAAACCAGGAAGCCCTGGGCTCCAGGCACACTGTAGCTGCGAAAGGCATCCCAAGGGGAGCGCAAAAGTGACGCAACTTGGCTGCCACCACTGATATTTCCATGAGAGCATCCCGAACCATAGGCTGATTTTCCTTCCTAGGGTTAAGGTTTGAGTTACGCCTAGGGTAAGGGTTCTATTAACCAGAAAGCCCTGAGTTCCAAGAACACAGCAGCTGCGAAGGACTAGCCAAGAAGAGCGCAAAAGTACCACAACATGCCTGCCTCCACAGCTTTTTCCTTGGGGACATGCCTAATTCCTGGCTGATTTGCCTTTCTCGTCTTAGGGTTGGGGTTCGGCCTAGGGCTAGGATTTTTAAAATCAGGAAGCCCTGAGTTCCAGGCACACTGGAGCTGTGAAAGGCATCCAAAAGGGAGTGCAAAAGTGCCACAACATGGCTGCTTTCACGGCTTTTTCCTTGGCAAGATGCCTAACACCAGGCTGATTTACCTTCCCAGGGTTACTGTTAGGCTTAGGCCTAGGGCTAGTATTTTTAAAACTAGGAAGCCCTTAGCTCCAGGCACACTGCAGCTGTTCAAGGCATCCCAAGGGGAGTACAAAAGTGCAACAACATGGCAGCTTTCACAGCTTTTTCCTTGGCACCATCCCTATACCTAGGCTGATTTATCTGCCTAGGGTTAGGGTTAGGGTTCAGCCTAGGGCTTGAATTTTTTTAACCAGGAAGCCCTGAGTTCCAGGCTTACTTCATCTGCCAAAGGCATCCCAAAGGGAGTGCAGAAGTGCCACAACATGGCTGCTTTCACGGCTTTTCCCTTAGGAAGAACCCTAATACCTGGCTGATTTACCTTCCTAGGGTTACTGTTAGGCTTAGGCCTAGGACTTTTAAAACCAGGAAGCCCTGGGCTCCAGGCACACTGCAGCTGCGAAAGGCATCCCAAGGGGAGCGCAAAAGTGACGCAATTTGGCTGCCACCACTGATATTTCCATGAGACCATCCCGAACCATAGGTTGATTTTCCTTCCTAGGGTTAAGGTTTGAGTTACGCCTAGGGTAAGGGCTCTATTAACCAGAAAGCCCTGAGTTCCAAGAACACAGCAGCTGCGAAGGACTAGCCAAGAAGAGCGCAAAAGTACCACAACATGCCTGCCTCCACAGCTTTTTCCTTGGGGACATGCCTAATTCCTGGCTGATTTGCCTTTCTCGTCTTAGGGTTGGGGTTCGGCCTAGGGCTAGGATTTTTAAAAGCAGGAAGCCCTGAGTTCCAGGCACACTGGAGCTGTGAAAGGCATCCAAAAGGGAGTGCAAAAGTGCCACAACATGGCTGCTTTCACGGCTTTTCCCTTAGGAAGAACCCTAATACCCGGCTGATTTACCTTCCTAGGGTTACTGTTAGGCTTAGGCCTAGGACTTTTAAAACCAGGAAGCCCTGGGCTCCAGGCACACTGCAGCTGCGAAAGGCATCCCAAGGGGAGCACAAAAGTTACGCAACTTGGCTGCCACCACTGATATTTCCATGAGAGCATCCCGAACCATAGGCTGATTTTCCTTCCTAGGGTTAAGGTTTGAGTTACGCCTAGGGTAAGGGTTCTATTAACCAGAAAGCCCTGAGTTCCAAGAACACAGCAGCTGCGAAGGACTAGCCAAGAAGAGCGCAAAAGTACCACAACATGCCTGCCTCCACAGCTTTTTCCTTGGGGACATGCCTAATTCCTGGCTGATTTGCCTTTCTCGTCTTAGTGTTGGGGTTCGGCCTAGGGCTAGGATTTTTAAAATCAGGAAGCCCTGAGTTCCAGGCACACTGGAGCTGTGAAAGGCATCCAAAAGGGAGTGCAAAAGTGCCACAACATGGCTGCTTTCACGGCTTTTTCCTTGGCAAGAAACCTAACATCAGGCTGATTTACTTTCCCAGGGTTACTGTTAGGCTTAGGCCTAGGGCTAGGATTTTTGAAACTAGGAAGCCCTTAGCTCCAGGCACACTGCAGCTGTTCAAGGCATCCCAAGGGGTGTACAAAAGTGCAACAACATGGCAGCTTTCACAGCTTTTTCCTTGGCACCATCCCTATACCTAGGCTGATTTATCTGCCTCGGGTTAGGGTTAGGGTTCAGCCTAGGGCTTGGATTTCTTTAACCAGGAAGCCCTGAGTTCCAGGCTTACTTCATCTGCCAAAGGCATCCCAAAGGGAGTGCAGAAGTGCCACAACATGGCTGCTTTCACGGCTTTTCCCTTAGGAAGAACCCTAATACCTGGCTGATTTACCTTCCTAGGGTTACTGTTAGGCTTAGGCCTAGGACTTTTAAAACCAGGAAGCCCTGGGCTCCAGGCACACTGCAGCTGCGAAAGGCATCCCAAGGGGAGCGCAAAAGTGACGCAATTTGGCTGCCACCACTGATATTTCCATGAGACCATCCCGAACCATAGGTTGATTTTCCTTCCTAGGATTAAGGTTTGAGTTACGCCTAGGGTAAGGGCTCTATTAACCAGAAAGCCCTGAGTTCCAAGAACACAGCAGCTGCGAAGGACTAGCCAAGAAGAGCGCAAAAGTACCACAACATGCCTGCCTCCACAGCTTTTTCCTTGGGGACATGCCTAATTCCTGGCTGATTTGCCTTTCTCGTCTTAGGGTTGGGGTTCGGCCTAGGGCTAGGATTTTTAAAAGCAGGAAGCCCTGAGTTCCAGGCACACTGGAGCTGTGAAAGGCATCCAAAAGGGAGTGCAAAAGTGCCACAACATGGCTGCTTTCACGGCTTTTCCCTTAGGAAGAACCCTAATACCCGGCTGATTTACCTTCCTAGGGTTACTGTTAGGCTTAGGCCTAGGACTTTTAAAACCAGGAAGCCCTGGGCTCCAGGCACACTGCAGCTGCAAAAGGCATCCCAAGGGGAGCGCAAAAGTGACGCAACTTGGCTGCCACCACTGATATTTCCATGAGACCATCCCGAACCATAGGCTGATTTTCCTTCCTAGGGTTAAGGTTTGAGTTACGCCTAGGGTAAGGGTTCTATTAACCAGAAAGCCCTGAGTTCCAAGAACACAGCAGCTGCGAAGGACTAGCCAAGAAGAGCGCAAAAGTACCACAACATGCCTGCCTCCACAGCTTTTTCCTTGGGGACATGCCTAATTCCTGGCTGATTTGCCTTTCTCGTCTTAGGGTTGGGGTTCGGCCTAGGGCTAGGATTTTTAAAAGCAGGAAGCCCTGAGTTCCAGGCACACTGGAGCTGTGAAAGGCATCCAAAAGGGAGTGCAAAAGTGCCACAACATGGCTGCTTTCACGGCTTTTTCCTTGGCAAGAAACCTAACATCAGGCTGATTTACTTTCCCAGGGTTACTGTTAGGCTTAGGCCTAGGGCTAGGATTTTTGAAACTAGGAAGCCCTTAGCTCCAGGCACACTGCAGCTGTTCAAGGCATCCCAAGGGGTGTACAAAAGTGCAACAACATGGCAGCTTTCACAGCTTTTTCCTTGGCACCATCCCTATACCTAGGCTGATTTATCTGCCTAGGGTTAGGGTTAGGGTTCAGCCTAGGGCTTGGATTTCTTTAACCAGGAAGCCCTGAGTTCCAGGCTTACTTCATCTGCCAAAGGCATCCCAAAGGGAGTGCAGAAGTGCCACAACATGGCTGCTTTCACGGCTTTTCCCTTAGGAAGAACCCTAATACCCGGCTGATTTACCTTCCTAGGGTTACTGTTAGGCTTAGGCCTAGGACTTTTAAAACCAGGAAGCCCTGGGCTCCAGGCACACTGCAGCTGCAAAAGGCATCCCAAGGGGAGCGCAAAAGTGACGCAACTTGGCTGCCACCACTGATATTTCCATGAGACCATCCCGAACCATAGGCTGATTTTCCTTCCTAGGGTTAAGGTTTGAGTTACGCCTAGGGTAAGGGCTCTATTAACCAGAAAGCCCTGAGTTCCAAGAACACAGCAGCTGCGAAGGACTAGCCAAGAAGAGCGCAAAAGTACCACAACATGCCTGCCTCCACAGCTTTTTCCTTGGGGACATGCCTAATTCCTGGCTGATTTGCCTTTCTCGTCTTAGGGTTGGGGTTCGGCCTAGGGCTAGGATTTTTAAAAGCAGGAAGCCCTGAGTTCCAGGCACACTGGAGCTGTGAAAGGCATCCAAAAGGGAGTGCAAAAGTGCCACAACATGGCTGCTTTCAAGGCTTTTTCCTTGGCAATAAGCCTAACATCAGGCTGATTTACTTTCCCAGGGTTACTGTTAGGCTTAGGCCTAGGGCTAGGATTTTTGAAACTAGGAAGCCCTTAGCTCCAGGCACACTGCAGCTGTTCAAGGCATCCCAAGGGGAGTACAAAAGTGCAACAACATGGCAGCTTTCACAGCTTTTTCCTTGGCACCATCCCTATACCTAGGCTGATTTATCTGCCTAGGGTTAGGGTTAGGGTTCAGCCTAGGGCTTGAATTTTTTTAACCAGGAAGCCCTGAGTTCCAGGCTTACTTCATCTGCCAAAGGCATCCCAAAGGGAGTGCAGAAGTGCCACAACATGGCTGCTTTCACGGCTTTTCCCTTAGGAAGAACCCTAATACCCGGCTGATTTACCTTCCTAGGGTTACTGTTAGGCTTAGGCCTAGGACTTTTAAAACCAGGAAGCCCTGGGCTCCAGGCACACTGCAGCTGCAAAAGGCATCCCAAGGGGAGCGCAAAAGTGACGCAACTTGGCTGCCACCACTGATATTTCCATGAGACCATCCCGAACCATAGGCTGATTTTCCTTCCTAGGGTTAAGGTTAGAGTTACGCCTAGGGTTAGGGTCTATTAACCAGAAAGCCCTGAGTTCCAAGAACACAGCAGCTGCGAAGGACTAGCCAAGAAGAGCGCAAAAGTACCACAACATGCCTGCCTCCACAGCTTTTTCCTTGGGGACATGCCTAATTCCTGGCTGATTTGCCTTTCTCGTCTTAGGGTTGGGCTTCGGCCTAGGGCTAGGATTTTAAAAGCAGGAAGCCCTGAGTTCCAGGCACACTAGAGCTGTGAAAGGCATCCAAAAGGGAGTGCAAAAGTGCCACAACATGGCTGCTTTCACGGCTTTTTCCTTGGCAAGACGCCTAACACCAGGCTGATTAACCTTCCCAGGGTTACTGTTAGGCTTAGGCCAAGGGCTAGGATTTTTAAAACTAGGAAGCCCTTAGCTCCAGGCACACTGCAGCTGTTCAAGGCATCCCAAGGGGAGTACAAAAGTGCAACAACATGGCAGCTTTCACAGCTTTTTCCTTGGCACCATCCCTATACCTAGGCTGATTTATCTGCCTAGGGTTAGGGTTAGAGTTCAGCCTAGGGCTTGGATTTCTTTAACCAGGAAGCCCTGAGTTCCAGGCTTACTTCATCTGCCAAAGGCATCCCAAAGGGAGTGCAGAAGTGCCACAACATGGCTGCTTTCACGGCTTTTCCCTTAGGAAGAACCCTAATACCCGGCTGATTTACCTTCCTAGGGTTACTGTTAGGCTTAGGCCTAGGACTTTTAAAACCAGGAAGCCCTGGGCTCCAGGCACACTGCAGCTGCAAAAGGCATCCCAAGGGGAGCGCAAAAGTGACGCAACTTGGCTGCCACCACTGATATTTCCATGAGACCATCCCGAACCATAGGCTGATTTTCCTTCCTAGGGTTAAGGTTTGAGTTACGCCTAGGGTAAGGGCTCTATTAACCAGAAAGCCCTGAGTTCCAAGAACACAGCAGCTGCGAAGGACTAGCCAAGAAGAGCGCAAAAGTACCACAACATGCCTGCCTCCACAGCTTTTTCCTTGGGGACATACCTAATTCCTGGCTGATTTGCCTTTCTAGTCTTAGGGTTGGGGTTCGGCCTAGGGCTAGGATTTTTAAAAGCAGGAAGCCCTGAGTTCCAGGCACACTGGAGCTGTGAAAGGCATCCAAAAGGGAGTGCAAAAGTGCCACAACATGGCAGCTTTCACAGCTTTTTCCTTGGCACCATCCCTATACCTAGGCTGATTTATCTGCCTAGGGTTAGGGTTAGGGTTCAGCCTAGGGCTTGGATTTTTTTAACCAGGAAGCCCTGAGTTCCAGGCTTATTTCATCTGCCAAAGGCATCCCAAAGGGAGTGCAGAAGTGCCACAACATGGCTGCTTTCACGGCTTTTCCCTTAGGAAGAACCCTAATACCCGGCTGATTTACCTTCCTAGGGTTACTGTTAGGCTTAGGCCTAGGACTTTTAAAACCAGGAAGCCCTGGGCTCCAGGCACACTGCAGCTGCAAAAGGCATCCCAAGGGGAGCGCAAAAGTGACGCAACTTGGCTGCCACCACTGATATTTCCATGAGACCATCCCGAACCATAGGCTGATTTTCCTTCCTAGGGTTAAGGTTTGAGTTACGCCTAGGGTAAGGGTTCTATTAACCAGAAAGCCCTGAGTTCCAAGAACACAGCAGCTGCGAAGGACTAGCCAAGAAGAGCGCAAAAGTACCACAACATGCCTGCCTCCACAGCTTTTTCCTTGGGGACATGCCTAATTCCTGGCTGATTTGCCTTTCTCGTCTTAGGGTTGGGGTTCGGCCTAGGGCTAGGATTTTTAAAAGCAGGAAGCCCTGAGTTCCAGGCACACTGGAGCTGTGAAAGGCATCCAAAAGGGAGTGCAAAAGTGCCACAACATGGCTGCTTTCACGGCTTTTTCCTTGGCAAGACGCCTAACACCAGGCTGACTTACTTTCCCAGGGTTACTGTTAGGCTTAGGCCTAGGGCTAGGATTTTTGAAACTAGGAAGCCCTTAGCTCCAGGCACACTGCAGCTGTTCAAGGCATCCCAAGGGGAGTACAAAAGTGCAACAACATGGCAGCTTTCACAGCTTTTTCCTTGGCACCATCCCTATACCTAGGCTGATTTATCTGCCTAGGGTTAGGGTTAGGGTTCAGCCTAGGGCTTGGATTTCCTTAACCAGGAAGCCCTGAGTTCCAGGCTTACTTCATCTGCCAAAGGCATCCCAAAGGGAGTGCAGAAGTGCCACAACATGGCTGCTTTCACGGCTTTTCCCTTAGGAAGAACCCTAATACCCGGCTGATTTACCTTCCTAGGGTTACTGTTAGGCTTAGGCCTAGGACTTTTAAAACCAGGAAGCCCTGGGCTCCAGGCACACTGCAGCTGCAAAAGGCATCCCAAGGGGAGCGCAAAAGTGACGCAACTTGGCTGCCACCACTGATATTTCCATGAGACCATCCCGAACCATAGGCTGATTTTCCTTCCTAGGGTTAAGGTTTGAGTTACGCCTAGGGTAAGGGTTCTATTAACCAGAAAGCCCTGAGTTCCAAGAACACAGCAGCTGCGAAGGACTAGCCAAGAAGAGCGCAAAAGTACCACAACATGCCTGCCTCCACAGCTTTTTCCTTGGGGACATGCCTAATTCCTGGCTGATTTGCCTTTCTCGTCTTAGGGTTGGGGTTCGGCCTAGGGCTAGGATTTTTAAAAGCAGGAAGCCCTGAGTTCCAGGCACACTGGAGCTGTGAAAGGCATCCAAAAGGGAGTGCAAAAGTGCCACAACATGGCTGCTTTCACGGCTTTTTCCTTGGCAAGACGCCTAACACCAGGCTGATTTACCTTCCCAGGGTTACTGTTAGGCTTAGGCCTAGGGCTAGGATTTTTAAAACTAGGAAGCCCTTAGCTCCAGGCACACTGCAGCTGTTCAAGGCATCCCAAGGGGAGTACAAAAGTGCAACAACATGGCAGCTTTCACAGCTTTTTCCTTGGCACCATCCCTATACCTAGGCTGATTTATCTGCCTAGGGTTAGGGTTAGGGTTCAGCCTAGGGCTTGAATTTTTTTAACCAGGAAGCCCTGAGTTCCAGGCTTACTTCATCTGCCAAAGGCATCCCAAAGGGAGTGCAGAAGTGCCACAACATGGCTGCTTTCACGGCTTTTCCCTTAGGAAGAACCCTAATACCCGGCTGATTTACCTTCCTAGGGTTACTGTTAGGCTTAGGCCTAGGACTTTTAAAACCAGGAAGCCCTGGGCTCCAGGCACACTGCAGCTGCAAAAGGCATCCCAAGGGGAGCGCAAAAGTGACGCAACTTGGCTGCCACCACTGATATTTCCATGAGACCATCCCGAACCATAGGCTGATTTTCCTTCCTAGGGTTAAGGTTTGAGTTACGCCTAGGGTAAGGGTTCTATTAACCAGAAAGCCCTGAGTTCCAAGAACACAGCAGCTCCAAAGGACTAGCCAAGAAGAGCGCAAAAGTACCACAACATGCCTGCCTCCACAGCTTTTTCCTTGGGGACATGCCTAATTCCTGGCTGATTTGCCTTTCTCGTCTTAGGGTTGGGGTTCGGCCTAGGGCTAGGATTTTTAAAATCAGGAAGCCCTGAGTTCCAGGCACACTGGAGCTGTGAAAGGCATCCAAAAGGGAGTGCAAAAGTGCCACAACATGGCTGCTTTCACGGCTTTTTCCTTGGCAAGAAGCCTAACACCAGGCTGACATACTTTCCCAGGGTTACTGTTAGGCTTAGGCCTAGGGCTAGGATTTTTGAAACTAGGAAGCCCTGGGCTCCAGGCACACTGCAGCTGTTCAAGGCATCCCAAGGGGAGTACAAAAGTGCAACAACATGGCAGCTTTCACAGCTTTTTCCTTGGCACCATCCCTATACCTAGGCTGATTTATCTGCCTAGGGTTAGGGTTAGGGTTCAGCCTAGGGCTTGGATTTCTTTAACCAGGAAGCCCTGAGTTCCAGGCTTACTTCATCTGCCAAAGGCATCCCAAAGGGAGTGCAGAAGTGCCACAACATGGCTGCTTTCACGGCTTTTCCCTTAGGAAGAACCCTAATACCCGGCTGATTTACCTTCCTAGGGTTACTGTTAGGCTTAGGCCTAGGACTTTTAAAACCAGGAAGCCCTGGGCTCCAGGCACACTGCAGCTGCAAAAGGCATCCCAAGGGGAGCGCAAAAGTGACGCAACTTGGCTGCCACCACTGATATTTCCATGAGACCATCCCGAACCATAGGCTGATTTTCCTTCCTAGGGTTAAGGTTTGAGTTACGCCTAGGGTAAGGGTTCTATTAACCAGAAAGCCCTGAGTTCCAAGAACACAGCAGCTGCGAAGGACTAGCCAAGAAGAGCGCAAAAGTACCACAACATGCCTGCCTCCACAGCTTTTTCCTTGGGGACATGCCTAATTCCTGGCTGATTTGCCTTTCTCGTCTTAGGGTTGGGGTTCGGCCTAGGGCTAGGATTTTTAAAAGCAGGAAGCCCTGAGTTCCAGGCACACTGGAGCTGTGAAAGGCATCCAAAAGGGAGTGCAAAAGTGCCACAACATGGCTGCTTTCACGGCTTTTTCCTTGGCAAGACGCCTAACACCAGGCTGATTTACCTTCCCAGGGTTACTGTTAGGCTTAGGCCTAGGGCTAGGATTTTTGAAACTAGGAAGCCCTTAGCTCCAGGCACACTGCAGCTGTTCAAGGCATCCCAAGGGGAGTACAAAAGTGCAACAACATGGCAGCTTTCACAGCTTTTTCCTTGGCACCATCCCTATACCTAGGCTGATTTATCTGCCTAGGGTTAGGGTTAGGGTTCAGCCTAGGGCTTGGATTTCCTTAACCAGGAAGCCCTGAGTTCCAGGCTTACTTCATCTGCCAAAGGCATCCCAAAGGGAGTGCAGAAGTGCCACAACATGGCTGCTTTCACGGCTTTTCCCTTAGGAAGAACCCTAATACCCGGCTGATTTACCTTCCTAGGGTTACTGTTAGGCTTAGGCCAAGGACTTTTAAAACCAGGAAGCCCTGGGCTCCAGGCACACTGCAGCTGCAAAAGGCATCCCAAGGGGAGCGCAAAAGTGACGCAACTTGGCTGCCACCACTGATATTTCCATGAGACCATCCCGAACCATAGGCTGATTTTCCTTCCTAGGGTTAAGGTTTGAGTTACGCCTAGGGTAAGGGCTCTATTAACCAGAAAGCCCTGAGTTCCAAGAACACAGCAGCTGCGAAGGACTAGCCAAGAAGAGCGCAAAAGTACCACAACATGCCTGCCTCCACAGCTTTTTCCTTGGGGACATGCCTAATTCCTGGCTGATTTGCCTTTCTCGTCTTAGGGTTGGGGTTCGGCCTAGGGCTAGGATTTTTAAAAGCAGGAAGCCCTGAGTTCCAGGCACACTGGAGCTGTGAAAGGCATCCAAAAGGGAGTGCAAAAGTGCCACAACATGGCTGCTTTCACGGCTTTTTCCTTGGCAAGAAGCCTAACACCAGGCTGATTTACCTTCCCAGGGTTACTGTTAGGCTTAGGCCTAGGGCTAGGATTTTTAAAACTAGGAAGCCCTTAGCTCCAGGCACACTGCAGCTGTTCAAGGCATCCCAAGGGGAGTACAAAAGTGCAACAACATGGCAGCTTTCACAGCTTTTTCCTTGGCACCATCCCTATACCTAGGCTGATTTATCTGCCTAGGGTTAGGGTTAGGGTTCAGCCTAGGGCTTGGATTTCTTTAACCAGGAAGCCCTGAGTTCCAGGCTTACTTCATCTGCCAAAGGCATCCCAAAGGGAGTGCAGAAGTGCCACAACATGGCTGCTTTCACGGCTTTTCCCTTAGGAAGAACCCTAATACCCGGCTGATTTACCTTCCTAGGGTTACTGTTAGGCTTAGGCCTAGGACTTTTAAAACCAGGAAGCCCTGGGCTCCAGGCACACTGCAGCTGCAAAAGGCATCCCAAGGGGAGCGCAAAAGTGACGCAACTTGGCTGCCACCACTGATATTTCCATGAGACCATCCCGAACCATAGGCTGATTTTCCTTCCTAGGGTTAAGGTTTGAGTTACGCCTAGGGTAAGGCCTCTATTAACCAGAAAGCCCTGAGTTCCAAGAACACAGCAGCTGCGAAGGACTAGCCAAGAAGAGCGCAAAAGTACCACAACATGCCTGCCTCCACAGCTTTTTCCTTGGGGACATGCCTAATTCCTGGCTGATTTGCCTTTCTCGTCTTAGGGTTGGGGTTCGGCCTAGGGCTAGGATTTTTAAAAGCAGGAAGCCCTGAGTTCCAGGCACACTGGAGCTGTGAAAGGCATCCAAAAGGGAGTGCAAAAGTGCCACAACATGGCTGCTTTCACGGCTTTTTCCTTGGCAAGACGCCTAACATCAGGCTGATTTACCTTCCCAGGGTTACTGTTAGGCTTAGGCCTAGGGCTAGGATTTTTAAAACTAGGAAGCCCTTAGCTCCAGGCACACTGCAGCTGTTCAAGGCATCCCAAGGGGAGTACAAAAGTGCAACAACATGGCAGCTTTCACAGCTTTTTCCTTGGCACCATCCCTATACCTAGGCTGATTTATCTGCCTAGGGTTAGGGTTAGGGTTCAGCCTAGGGCTTGAATTTTTTTAACCAGGAAGCCCTGAGTTCCAGGCTTACTTCATCTGCCAAAGGCATCCCAAAGGGAGTGCAGAAGTGCCACAACATGGCTGCTTTCACGGCTTTTCCCTTAGGAAGAACCCTAATACCCGGCTGATTTACCTTCCTAGGGTTACTGTTAGGCTTAGGCCTAGGACTTTTAAAACCAGGAAGCCCTGGGCTCCAGGCACACTGCAGCTGCAAAAGGCATCCCAAGGGGAGCGCAAAAGTGACGCAACTTGGCTGCCACCACTGATATTTCCATGAGACCATCCCGAACCATAGGTTGATTTTCCTTCCTAGGGTTAAGGTTTGAGTTACGCCTAGGGTAAGGGCTCTATTAACCAGAAAGCCCTGAGTTCCAAGAACACAGCAGCTGCGAAGGACTAGCCAAGAAGAGCGCAAAAGTACCACAACATGCCTGCCTCCACAGCTTTTTCCTTGGGGACATGACTAATTCCTGGCTGATTTGCCTTTCTCGTCTTAGGGTTGGGGTTCGGCCTAGGGCTAGGATTTTTAAAAGCAGGAAGCCCTGAGTTCCAGGCACACTGGAGCTGTGAAAGGCATCCAAAAGGGAGTGCAAAAGTGCCACAACATGGCTGCTTTCACGGCTTTTTCCTTGGCAAGACGCCTAACATCAGGCTGATTTACCTTCCCAGGGTTACTGTTAGGCTTAGGCCTAGGGCTAGGATTTTTAAAACTAGGAAGCCCTTAGCTCCAGGCACACTGCAGCTGTTCAAGGCATCCTAAGGGGAGTACAAAAGTGCAACAACATGGCAGCTTTCACAGCTTTTTCCTTGGCACCATCCCTATACCTAGGCTGATTTATCTGCCTAGGGTTAGGGTTAGGGTTCAGCCTAGGGCTTGAATTTTTTTAACCAGGAAGCCCTGAGTTCCAGGCTTACTTCATCTGCCAAAGGCATCCCAAAGGGAGTGCAGAAGTGCCACAACATGGCTGCTTTCACGGCTTTTCCCTTAGGAAGAACCCTAATACCCGGCTGATTTACCTTCCTAGGGTTACTGTTAGGCTTAGGCCTAGGACTTTTAAAACCAGGAAGCCCTGGGCTCCAGGCACACTGCAGCTGCAAAAGGCATCCCAAGGGGAGCGCAAAAGTGACGCAACTTGGCTGCCACCACTGATATTTCCATGAGACCATCCCGAACCATAGGTTGATTTTCCTTCCTAGGGTTAAGGTTTGAGTTACGCCTAGGGTAAGGGCTCTATTAACCAGAAAGCCCTGAGTTCCAAGAACACAGCAGCTGCGAAGGACTAGCCAAGAAGAGCACAAAAGTACCACAACATGCCTGCCTCCACAGCTTTTTCCTTGGGGACATGCCTAATTCCTGGCTGATTTGCCTTTCTCGTCTTAGGGTTGGGGTTCGGCCTAGGGCTAGGATTTTTAAAATCAGGAAGCCCTGAGTTCCAGGCACACTGGAGCTGTGAAAGGCATCCAAAAGGGAGTGCAAAAGTGCCACAACATGGCTGCTTTCACGGCTTTTTCCTTGGCAAGATGCCTAACATCAGGCTGATTTACCTTCCCAGGGTTACTGTTAGGCTTAGGCCTAGGGCTAGGATTTTTAAAACTAGGAAGCCCTTAGCTCCAGGCACACTGCAGCTGTTCAAGGCATCCCAAGGGGAGTACAAAAGTGCAACAACATGGCAGCTTTCACAGCTTTTTCCTTGGCACCATCCCTATACCTAGGCTGATTTATCTGCCTAGGGTTAGGGTTAGGGTTCAGCCTAGGGCTTGAATTTTTTTAACCAGGAAGCCCTGAGTTCCAGGCTTACTTCATCTGCCAAAGGCATCCCAAAGGGAGTGCAGAAGTGCCACAACATGGCTGCTTTCACGGCTTTTCCCTTAGGAAGAACCCTAATACCCGGCTGATTTACCTTCCTAGGGTTACTGTTAGGCTTAGGCCTAAGACTTTTAAAACCAGGAAGCCCTGGGCTCCAGGCACACTGCAGCTGCAAAAGGCATCCCAAGGGGAGCGCAAAAGTGACGCAACTTGGCTGCCACCACTGATATTTCCATGAGACCATCCCGAACCATAGGCTGATTTTCCTTCCTAGGGTTAAGGTTTGAGTTACGCCTAGGGTAAGGGCTCTATTAACCAGAAAGCCCTGAGTTCCAAGAACACAGCAGCTGCGAAGGACTAGCCAAGAAGAGCGCAAAAGTACCACAACATGCCTGCCTCCACAGCTTTTTCCTTGGGGACATGCCTAATTCCTGGCTGATTTGCCTTTCTCGTCTTAGGGTTGGGGTTCGGCCTAGGGCTAGGATTTTTAAAATCAGGAAGCCCTGAGTTCCAGGCACACTGGAGCTGTGAAAGGCATCCAAAAGGGAGTGCAAAAGTGCCACAACATGGCTGCTTTCACGGCTTTTTCCTTGGCAAGACGCCTAACATCAGGCTGATTTACCTTCCCAGGGTTACTGTTAGGCTTAGGCCTAGGGCTAGGATTTTTAAAACTAGGAAGCCCTTAGCTCCAGGCACACTGCAGCTGTTCAAGGCATCCCAAGGGGAGTACAAAAGTGCAACAACATGGCAGCTTTCACAGCTTTTTCCTTGGCACCATCCCTATACCTAGGCTGATTTATCTGCCTAGGGTTAGGGTTAGGGTTCAGCCTAGGGCTTGGATTTCTTTAACCAGGAAGCCCTGAGTTCCAGGCTTACTTCATCTGCCAAAGGCATCCCAAAGGGAGTGCAGAAGTGCCACAACATGGCTGCTTTCACGGCTTTTCCCTTAGGAAGAACCCTAATACCCGGCTGATTTACCTTCCTAGGGTTACTGTTAGGCTTAGGCCTAGGACTTTTAAAACCAGGAAGCCCTGGGCTCCAGGCACACTGCAGCTGCAAAAGGCATCCCAAGGGGAGCGCAAAAGTGACGCAACTTGGCTGCCACCACTGATATTTCCATGAGACCATCCCGAACCATAGGTTGATTCTCCTTCCTAGGGTTAAGGTTTGAGTTACACCTAGGGTAAGGGCTCTATTAACCAGAAAGCCCTGAGTTCCAAGAACACAGCAGCTGCGAAGGACTAGCCAAGAAGAGCACAAAAGTACCACAACATGCCTGCCTCCACAGCTTTTTCCTTGGGGACATGCCTAATTCCTGGCTGATTTGCCTTTCTCGTCTTAGGGTTGGGGTTCGGCCTAGGGCTAGGATTTTTAAAATCAGGAAGCCCTGAGTTCCAGGCACACTGGAGCTGTGAAAGGCATCCAAAAGGGAGTGCAAAAGTGCCACAACATGGCTGCTTTCACGGCTTTTTCCTTGGCAAGAAGCCTAACATCAGGCTGATTTACCTTCCCAGGGTTACTGTTAGGCTTAGGCCTAGGGCTAGGATTTTTAAAACTAGGAAGCCCTTAGCTCCAGGCACACTGCAGCTGTTCAAGGCATCCCAAGGGGAGTACAAAAGTGCAACAACATGGCAGCTTTCACAGCTTTTTCCTTGGCACCATCCCTATACCTAGGCTGATTTATCTGCCTAGGGTTAGTGTTAGGGTTCAGCCTAGGGCTTGGATTTCTTTAACCAGGAAGCCCTGAGTTCCAGGCTTACTTCATCTGCCAAAGGCATCCCAAAGGGAGTGCAGAAGTGCCACAACATGGCTGCTTTCACGGCTTTTCCCTTAGGAAGAACCCTAATACCCGGCTGATTTACCTTCCTAGGGTTACTGTTAGGCTTAGGCCTAGGACTTTTAAAACCAGGAAGCCCTGGGCTCCAGGCACACTGCAGCTGCAAAAGGCATCCCAAGGGGAGCGCAAAAGTGACGCAACTTGGCTGCCACCACTGATATTTCCATGAGACCATCCCGAACCATAGGCTGATTTTCCTTCCTAGGGTTAAGGTTTGAGTTACGCCTAGGGTAAGGGCTCTATTAACCAGAAAGCCCTGAGTTCCAAGAACACAGCAGCTGCGAAGGACTAGCCAAGAAGAGCGCAAAAGTACCACAACATGCCTGCCTCCACAGCTTTTTCCTTGGGGACATGCCTGATTCCTGGCTGATTTGCCTTTCTCGTCTTAGGGTTGGGGTTCGGCCTAGGGCTAGGATTTTTAAAAGCAGGAAGCCCTGAGTTCCAGGCACACTGGAGCTGTGAAAGGCATCCAAAAGGGAGTGCAAAAGTGCCACAACATGGCTGCTTTCACGGCTTTTTCCTTGGCAAGACGCCTAACATCAGGCTGATTTACCTTCCCAGGGTTACTGTTAGGCTTAGGCCTAGGGCTAGGATTTTTAAAACTAGGAAGCCCTTAGCTCCAGGCACACTGCAGCTGTTCAAGGCATCCCAAGGGGAGTACAAAAGTGCAACAACATGGCAGCTTTCACAGCTTTTTCCTTGGCACCATCCCTATACCTAGGCTGATTTATCTGCCTAGGGTTAGGGTTAGGGTTCAGCCTAGGGCTTGAATTTTTTTAACCAGGAAGCCCTGAGTTCCAGGCTTACTTCATCTGCCAAAGGCATCCCAAAGGGAGTGCAGAAGTGCCACAACATGGCTGCTTTCACGGCTTTTCCCTTAGGAAGAACCCTAATACCCGGCTGATTTACCTTCCTAGGGTTACTGTTAGGCTTAGGCCTAGGACTTTTAAAACCAGGAAGCCCTGGGCTCCAGGCACACTGCAGCTGCAAAAGGCATCCCAAGGGGAGCGCAAAAGTGACGCAACTTGGCTGCCACCACTGATATTTCCATGAGACCATCCCGAACCATAGGTTGATTTTCCTTCCTAGGGTTAAGGTTTGAGTTACGCCTAGGGTAAGGGCTCTATTAACCAGAAAGCCCTGAGTTCCAAGAACACAGCAGCTGCGAAGGACTAGCCAAGAAGAGCGCAAAAGTACCACAACATGCCTGCCTCCACAGCTTTTTCCTTGGGGACATGCCTGATTCCTGGCTGATTTGCCTTTCTCGTCTTAGGGTTGGGGTTCGGCCTAGGGCTAGGATTTTTAAAAGCAGGAAGCCCTGAGTTCCAGGCACACTGGAGCTGTGAAAGGCATCCAAAAGGGAGTGCAAAAGTGCCACAACATGGCTGCTTTCACGGCTTTTTCCTTGGCAAGACGCCTAACATCAGGCTGATTTACCTTCCCAGGGTTACTGTTAGGCTTAGGCCTAGGGCTAGGATTTTTAAAACTAGGAAGCCCTTAGCTCCAGGCACACTGCAGCTGTTCAAGGCATCCCAAGGGGAGTACAAAAGTGCAACAACATGGCAGCTTTCACAGCTTTTTCCTTGGCACCATCCCTATACCTAGGCTGATTTATCTGCCTAGGGTTAGGGTTAGGGTTCAGCCTAGGGCTTGGATTTCTTTAACCAGGAAGCCCTGAGTTCCAGGCTTACTTCATCTGCCAAAGGCATCCCAAAGGGAGTGCAGAAGTGCCACAACATGGCTGCTTTCACGGCTTTTCCCTTAGGAAGAACCCTAATACCCGGCTGATTTACCTTCCTAGGGTTACTGTTAGGCTTAGGCCTAGGACTTTTAAAACCAGGAAGCCCTGGGCTCCAGGCACACTGCAGCTGCAAAAGGCATCCCAAGGGGAGCGCAAAAGTGACGCAACTTGGCTGCCACCACTGATATTTCCATGAGACCATCCCGAACCATAGGCTGATTTTCCTTCCTAGGGTTAAGGTTTGAGTTACGCCTAGGGTAAGGGCTCTATTAACCAGAAAGCCCTGAGTTCCAAGAACACAGCAGCTGCGAAGGACTAGCCAAGAAGAGCGCAAAAGTACCACAACATGCCTGCCTCCACAGCTTTTTCCTTGGGGACATGCCTAATTCCTGGCTGATTTGCCTTTCTCGTCTTAGGGTTGGGGTTCGGCCTAGGGCTAGGATTTTTAAAAGCAGGAAGCCCTGAGTTCCAGGCACACTGGAGCTGTGAAAGGCATCCAAAAGGGAGTGCAAAAGTGCCACAACATGGCTGCTTTCACGGCTTTTTCCTTGGCAGGAAGCCTAACACCAGGCTGATTTACCTTCCCAGGGTTACTGTTAGGCTTAGGCCTAGGGCTAGGATTTTTGAAACTAGGAAGCCCTTAGCTCCAGGCACACTGCAGCTGTTCAAGGCATCCCAAGGGGAGTACAAAAGTGCAACAACATGGCAGCTTTCACAGCTTTTTCCTTGGCACCATCCCTATACCTAGGCTGATTTATCTGCCTAGGGTTAGGGCTAGGGTTCAGCCTAGGGCTTGAATTTTTTTAACCAGGAAGCCCTGAGTTCCAGGCTTACTTCATCTGCCAAAGGCATCCCAAAGGGAGTGCAGAAGTGCCACAACATGGCTGCTTTCACGGCTTTTCCCTTAGGAAGAACCCCAATACCCGGCTGATTTACCTTCCTAGGGTTACTGTTAGGCTTAGGCCTAAGACTTTTAAAACCAGGAAGCCCTGGGCTCCAGGCACACTGCAGCTGCAAAAGGCATCCCAAGGGGAGCGCAAAAGTGACGCAACTTGGCTGCCACCACTGATATTTCCATGAGACCATCCCGAACCATAGGTTGATTTTCCTTCCTAGGGTTAAGGTTTGAGTTACACCTAGGGTAAGGGTTCTATTAACCAGAAAGCCCTGAGTTCCAAGAACACAGCAGCTGCGAAGGACTAGCCAAGAAGAGCGCAAAAGTACCACAACATGCCTGCCTCCACAGCTTTTTCCTTGGGGACATGCCTAATTCCTGGCTGATTTGCCTTTCTCGTCTTAGGGTTGGGGTTCGGCCTAGGGCTAGGATTTTTAAAATCAGGAAGCCCTGAGTTCCAGGCACACTGGAGCTGTGAAAGGCATCCAAAAGGGAGTGCAAAAGTGCCACAACATGGCTGCTTTCACGGCTTTTTCCTTGGCAAGAAGCCTAACATCAGGCTGATTTACCTTCCCAGGGTTACTGTTAGGCTTAGGCCTAGGGCTAGGATTTTTAAAACTAGGAAGCCCTTAGCTCCAGGCACACTGCAGCTGTTCAAGGCATCCCAAGGGGAGTACAAAAGTGCAACAACATGGCAGCTTTCACAGCTTTTTCCTTGGCACCATCCCTATACCTAGGCTGATTTATCTGCCTAGGGTTAGGGTTAGGGTTCAGCCTAGGGCTTGGATTTCTTTAACCAGGAAGCCCTGAGTTCCAGGCTTACTTCATCTGCCAAAGGCATCCCAAAGGGAGTGCAGAAGTGCCACAACATGGCTGCTTTCACGGCTTTTCCCTTAGGAAGAACCCTAATACCCGGCTGATTTACCTTCCTAGGGTTACTGTTAGGCTTAGGCCTAGGACTTTTAAAACCAGGAAGCCCTGGGCTCCAGGCACACTGCAGCTGCAAAAGGCATCCCAAGGGGAGCGCAAAAGTGACGCAACTTGGCTGCCACCACTGATATTTCCATGAGACCATCCCGAACCATAGGCTGATTTTCCTTCCTAGGGTTAAGGTTTGAGTTACGCCTAGGGTAAGGGCTCTATTAACCAGAAAGCCCTGAGTTCCAAGAACACAGCAGCTGCGAAGGACTAGCCAAGAAGAGCGCAAAAGTACCACAACATGCCTGCCTCCACAGCTTTTTCCTTGGGGACATGCCTGATTCCTGGCTGATTTGCCTTTCTCGTCTTAGGGTTGGGGTTCGGCCTAGGGCTAGGATTTTTAAAAGCAGGAAGCCCTGAGTTCCAGGCACACTGGAGCTGTGAAAGGCATCCAAAAGGGAGTGCAAAAGTGCCACAACATGGCTGCTTTCACGGCTTTTTCCTTGGCAGGAAGCCTAACACCAGGCTGATTTACCTTCCCAGGGTTACTGTTAGGCTTAGGCCTAGGGCTAGGATTTTTAAAACTAGGAAGCCCTTAGCTCCAGGCACACTGCAGCTGTTCAAGGCATCCCAAGGGGAGTACAAAAGTGCAACAACATGGCAGCTTTCACAGCTTTTTCCTTGGCACCATCCCTATACCTAGGCTGATTTATCTGCCTAGGGTTAGGGTTAGGGTTCAGCCTAGGGCTTGGATTTCTTTAACCAGGAAGCCCTGAGTTCCAGGCTTACTTCATCTGCCAAAGGCATCCCAAAGGGAGTGCAGAAGTGCCACAACATGGCTGCTTTCACGGCTTTTCCCTTAGGAAGAACCCTAATACCCGGCTGATTTACCTTCCTAGGGTTACTGTTAGGCTTAGGCCTAGGACTTTTAAAACCAGGAAGCCCTGGGCTCCAGGCACACTGCAGCTGCGAAAGGCATCCCAAGGGGAGCGCAAAAGTGACGCAACTTGGCTGCCACCACTGATATTTCCATGAGACCATCCCGAACCATAGGTTGATTTTCCTTCCTAGGGTTAAGGTTTGAGTTACGCCTAGGGTAAGGGTTCTATTAACCAGAAAGCCCTGAGTTCCAAGAACACAGCAGCTGCGAAGGACTAGCCAAGAAGAGCGCAAAAGTACCACAACATGCCTGCCTCCACAGCTTTTTCCTTGGGGACATGCCTAATTCCTGGCTGATTTGCCTTTCTCGTCTTAGGGTTGGGGTTCGGCCTAGGGCTAGGATTTTTAAAAGCAGGAAGCCCTGAGTTCCAGGCACACTGGAGCTGTGAAAGGCATCCAAAAGGGAGTGCAAAAGTGCCACAACATGGCTGCTTTCACGGCTTTTTCCTTGGCAAGACGCCTAACATCAGGCTGATTTACCTTCCCAGGGTTACTGTTAGGCTTAGGCCTAGGGCTAGGATTTTTAAAACTAGGAAGCCCTTAGCTCCAGGCACACTGCAGCTGTTCAAGGCATCCCAAGGGGAGTACAAAAGTGCAACAACATGGCAGCTTTCACAGCTTTTTCCTTGGCACCATCCCTATACCTAGGCTGATTTATCTGCCTAGGGTTAGGGCTAGGGTTCAGCCTAGGGCTTGAATTTTTTTAACCAGGAAGCCCTGAGTTCCAGGCTTACTTCATCTGCCAAAGGCATCCCAAAGGGAGTGCAGAAGTGCCACAACATGGCTGCTTTCACGGCTTTTCCCTTAGGAAGAACCCTAATACCCGGCTGATTTACCTTCCTAGGGTTACTGTTAGGCTTAGGCCTAGGACTTTTAAAACCAGGAAGCCCTGGGCTCCAGGCACACTGCAGCTGCAAAAGGCATCCCAAGGGGAGCGCAAAAGTGACGCAACTTGGCTGCCACCACTGATATTTCCATGAGACCATCCCGAACCATAGGTTGATTTTCCTTCCTAGGGTTAAGGTTTGAGTTACGCCTAGGGTAAGGGCTCTATTAACCAGAAAGCCCTGAGTTCCAAGAACACAGCAGCTGCGAAGGACTAGCCAAGAAGAGCGCAAAAGTACCACAACATACCTGCCTCCACAGCTTTTTCCTTGGGGACATGCCTAATTCCTGGCTGATTTGCCTTTCTCGTCTTAGGGTTGGGGTTCGGCCTAGGGCTAGGATTTTTAAAAGCAGGAAGCCCTGAGTTCCAGGCACACTGGAGCTGTGAAAGGCATCCAAAAGGGAGTGCAAAAGTGCCACAACATGGCTGCTTTCACGGCTTTTTCCTTGGCAAGAAGCCTAACACCAGGCTGACATACTTTCCCAGGGTTACTGTTAGGCTTAGGCCTAGGGCTAGGATTTTTGAAACTAGGAAGCCCTGGGCTCCAGGCACACTGCAGCTGTTCAAGGCATCCCAAGGGGAGTACAAAAGTGCAACAACATGGCAGCTTTCACAGCTTTTTCCTTGGCACCATCCCTATACCTAGGCTGATTTATCTGCCTAGGGTTAGGGTTAGGCTTCAGCCTAGGGCTTGGATTTCTTTAACCAGGAAGCCCTGAGTTCCAGGCTTACTTCATCTGCCAAAGGCATCCCAAAGGGAGTGCAGAAGTGCCACAACATGGCTGCTTTCACGGCTTTTCCCTTAGGAAGAACCCTAATACCCGGCTGATTTACCTTCCTAGGGTTACTGTTAGGCTTAGGCCTAGGACTTTTAAAACCAGGGAGCCGTGGGCTCCAGGCACACTGCAGCTGCGAAAGGCATCCCAAGGGGAGCGCAAAAGTGACGCAACTTGGCTGCCACCACTGATATTTCCATGAGACCATCCCGAACCATAGGTTGATTTTCCTTCCTAGGGTTAAGGTTTGAGTTACGCCTAGGGTAAGGGCTCTATTAACCAGAAAGCCCTGAGTTCCAAGAACACAGCAGCTGCGAAGGACTAGCCAAGAAGAGCACAAAAGTAGCACAACATGCCTGCCTCCACAGCTTTTTCCTTGGGGACATGCCTAATTCCTGGCTGATTTGCCTTTCTCGTCTTAGGGTTGGGGTTCGGCCTAGGGCTAGGATTTTTAAAAGCAGGAAGCCCTGAGTTCCAGGCACACTGGAGCTGTGAAAGGCATCCAAAAGGGAGTGCAAAAGTGCCACAACATGGCTGCTTTCACGGCTTTTTCCTTGGCAAGAAGCCTAACATCAGGCTCATTTACCTTCCCAGGGTTACTGTTAGGCTTTGGCCTAGGGCTAGGATTTTTGAAACTAGGAAGCCCTTAGCTCCAGGCACACTGCAGCTGTTCAAGGCATCCCAAGGGGAGTACAAAAGTGCAACAACATGGCAGCTTTCACAGCTTTTTCCTTGGCACCATCCCTATACCTAGGCTGATTTATCTGCCTAGGGTTAGGGTTAGGGTTCAGCCTAGGGCTTGGATTTCTTTAACCAGGAAGCCCTGAGTTCCAGGCTTACTTCATCTGCCAAAGGCATCCCAAAGGGAGTGCAGAAGTGCCACAACATGGCTGCTTTCACGGCTTTTCCCTTAGGAAGAACCCTAATACCCGGCTGATTTACCTTCCTAGGGTTACTGTTAGGCTTAGGCCTAGGACTTTTAAAACCAGGAAGCCCTGGGCTCCAGGCACACTGCAGCTGCAAAAGGCATCCCAAGGGGAGCGCAAAAGTGACGCAACTTGGCTGCCACCACTGATATTTCCATGAGACCATCCCGAACCATAGGTTGATTTTCCTTCCTAGGGTTAAGGTTTGAGTTACGCCTAGGGTAAGGGTTCTATTAACCAGAAAGCCCTGAGTTCCAAGAACACAGCAGCTGCGAAGGACTAGCCAAGAAGAGCGCAAAAGTACCACAACATGCCTGCCTCCACAGCTTTTTCCTTGGGGACATGCCTAATTCGTGGCTGATTTGCCTTTCTCGTCTTAGGGTTGGGGTTCGGCCTAGGGCTAGGATTTTTAAAAGCAGGAAGCCCTGAGTTCCAGGCACACTGGAGCTGTGAAAGGCATCCAAAAGGGAGTGCAAAAGTGCCACAACATGGCTGCTTTCACGGCTTTTTCCTTGGCAAGACGCCTAACATCAGGCTGATTTACCTTCCCAGGGTTACTCTTAGGCTTAGGCCTAGGGCTAGGATTTTTAAAACTAGGAAGCCCTTATCTCCAGGCACACTGCAGCTGTTCAAGGCATCCCAAGGGGAGTACAAAAGTGCAACAACATGGCAGCTTTCACAGCTTTTTCCTTGGCACCATCCCTATACCTAGGCTGATTTATCTGCCTAGGGTTAGGGCTAGGGTTCAGCCTAGGGCTTGAATTTTTTTAACCAGGAAGCCCTGAGTTCCAGGCTTACTTCATCTGCCAAAGGCATCCCAAAGGGAGTGCAGAAGTGCCACAACATGGCTGCTTTCACGGCTTTTCCCTTAGGAAGTACCCTAATACCCGGCTGATTTACCTTCCTAGGGTTACTGTTAGGCTTAGGCCTAGGACTTTTAAAACCAGGAAGCCCTGGGCTCCAGGCACACTGCAGCTGCAAAAGGCATCCCAAGGGGAGCGCAAAAGTGACGCAACTTGGCTGCCACCACTGATATTTCCATGAGACCATCCCGAACCATAGGTTGATTTTCCTTCCTAGGGTTAAGGTTTGAGTTACGCCTAGGGTAAGGGCTCTATTAACCAGAAAGCCCTGAGTTCCAAGAACACAGCAGCTGCGAAGGACTAGCCAAGAAGAGCGCAAAAGTACCACAACATGCCTGCCTCCACAGCTTTTTCCTTGGGGACATGCCTAATTCCTGGCTGATTTGCCTTTCTCGTCTTAGGGTTGGGGTTCGGCCTAGGGCTAGGATTTTTAAAAGCAGGAAGCCCTGAGTTCCAGGCACACTGCAGCTGTGAAAGGCATCCAAAAGGGAGTGCAAAAGTGCCACAACATGGCTGCTTTCACGGCTTTTTCCTTGGCAAGAAGCCTAACACCAGGCTGACATACTTTCCCAGGGTTACTGTTAGGCTTAGGCCTAGGGCTAGGATTTTTGAAACTAGGAAGCCCTGGGCTCCAGGCACACTGCAGCTGTTCAAGGCATCCCAAGGGGAGTACAAAAGTGCAACAACATGGCAGCTTTCACAGCTTTTTCCTTGGCACCATCCCTATACCTAGGCTGATTTATCTGCCTAGGGTTAGGGTTAGGGTTCAGCCTAGGGCTTGGATTTCTTTAACCAGGAAGCCCTGAGTTCCAGGCTTACTTCATCTGCCAAAGGCATCCCAAAGGGAGTGCAGAAGTGCCACAACATGGCTGCTTTCACGGCTTTTCCCTTAGGAAGAACCCTAATACCCGGCTGATTTACCTTCCTAGGGTTACTGTTAGGCTTAGGCCTAGGACTTTTAAAACCAGGAAGCCCTGGGCTCCAGGCACACTGCAGCTGCGAAAGGCATCCCAAGGGGAGCGCAAAAGTGACGCAACTTGGCTGCCACCACTGATATTTCCATGAGACCATCCCGAACCATAGGTTGATTTTCCTTCCTAGGGTTAAGGTTTGAGTTACGCCTAGGGTAAGGGCTCTATTAACCAGAAAGCCCTGAGTTCCAAGAACACAGCAGCTGCGAAGGACTAGCCAAGAAGAGCGCAAAAGTACCACAACATGCCTGCCTCCACAGCTTTTTCCTTGGGGACATGCCTAATTCCTGGCTGATTTGCCTTTCTCGTCTTAGGGTTGGGGTTCGGCCTAGGGCTAGGACTTTTAAAAGCAGGAAGCCCTGAGTTCCAGGCACACTGCAGCTGTGAAAGGCATCCAAAAGGGAGTGCAAAAGTGCCACAACATGGCTGCTTTCACGGCTTTTTCCTTGGCAAGATGCCTTACATCAGGCTCATTTACCTTCCCAGGGTTACTGTTAGGCTTTGGCCTAGGGCTAGGATTTTTGAAACTAGGAAGCCCTTAGCTCCAGGCACACTGCAGCTGTTCAAGGCATCCCAAGGGGAGTACAAAAGTGCAACAACATGGCAGCTTTCACAGCTTTTTCCTTGGCACCATCCCTATACCTAGGCTGATTTATCTGCCTAGGGTTAGGGTTAGGGTTCAGCCTAGGGCTTGGATTTCTTTAACCAGGAAGCCCTGAGTTCCAGGCTTACTTCATCTGCCAAAGGCATCCCAAAGGGAGTGCAGAAGTGCCACAACATGGCTGCTTTCACGGCTTTTCCCTTAGGAAGAACCCTAATACCCGGCTGATTTACCTTCCTAGGGTTACTGTTAGGCTTAGGCCTAGGACTTTTAAAACCAGGAAGCCCTGGGCTCCAGGCACACTGCAGCTGCAAAAGGCATCCCAAGGGGAGCGCAAAAGTGACGCAACTTGGCTGCCACCACTGATATTTCCATGAGACCATCCCGAACCATAGGCTGATTTTCCTTCCTAGGGTTAAGGTTTGAGTTACGCCTAGGGTAAGGGTTCTATTAACCAGAAAGCCCTGAGTTCCAAGAACACAGCAGCTGCGAAGGACTAGCCAAGAAGAGCGCAAAAGTACCACAACATGCCTGCCTCCACAGCTTTTTCCTTGGGGACATGCCTAATTCCTGGCGGATTTGCCTTTCTCGTCTTAGGGTTGGGGTTCGGCCTAGGGCTAGGATTTTTAAAAGCAGGAAGCCCTGAGTTCCAGGCACACTGGAGCTGTGAAAGGCATCCAAAAGGGAGTGCAAAAGTGCCACAACATGGCTGCTTTCACGGCTTTTTCCTTGGCAAGACGCCTAACATCAGGCTGATTTACCTTCCCAGGGTTACTGTTAGGCTTAGGCCTAGGGCTAGGATTTTTAAAACTAGGAAGCCCTTATCTCCAGGCACACTGCAGCTGTTCAAGGCATCCCAAGGGGAGTACAAAAGTGCAACAACATGGCAGCTTTCACAGCTTTTTCCTTGGCACCATCCCTATACCTAGGCTGATTTATCTGCCTAGGGTTAGGGCTAGGGTTCAGCCTAGGGCTTGAATTTTTTTAACCAGGAAGCCCTGAGTTCCAGGCTTACTTCATCTGCCAAAGGCATCCCAAAGGGAGTGCAGAAGTGCCACAACATGGCTGCTTTCACGGCTTTTCCCTTAGGAAGAACCCTAATACCCGGCTGATTTACCTTCCTAGGGTTACTGTTAGGCTTAGGCCTAGGACTTTTAAAACCAGGAAGCCCTGGGCTCCAGGCACACTGCAGCTGCAAAAGGCATCCCAAGGGGAGCGCAAAAGTGACGCAACTTGGCTGCCACCACTGATATTTCCATGAGACCATCCCGAACCATAGGTTGATTTTCCTTCCTAGGGTTAAGGTTTGAGTTACGCCTAGGGTAAGGGCTCTATTAACCAGAAAGCCCTGAGTTCCAAGAACACAGCAGCTGCGAAGGACTAGCCAAGAAGAGCGCAAAAGTACCACAACATACCTGCCTCCACAGCTTTTTCCTTGGGGACATGCCTAATTCCTGGCTGATTTGCCTTTCTCGTCTTAGGGTTGGGGTTCGGCCTAGGGCTAGGATTTTTAAAAGCAGGAAGCCCTGAGTTCCAGGCACACTGCAGCTGTGAAAGGCATCCAAAAGGGAGTGCAAAAGTGCCACAACATGGCTGCTTTCACGGCTTTTTCCTTGGCAAGAAGCCTAACACCAGGCTGACATACTTTCCCAGGGTTACTGTTAGGCTTAGGCCTAGGGCTAGGATTTTTGAAACTAGGAAGCCCTGGGCTCCAGGCACACTGCAGCTGTTCAAGGCATCCCAAGGGGAGTACAAAAGTGCAACAACATGGCAGCTTTCACAGCTTTTTCCTTGGCACCATCCCTATACCTAGGCTGATTTATCTGCCTAGGGTTAGGGTTAGGGTTCAGCCTAGGGCTTGGATTTCTTTAACCAGGAAGCCCTGAGTTCCAGGCTTACTTCATCTGCCAAAGGCATCCCAAAGGGAGTGCAGAAGTGCCACAACATGGCTGCTTTCACGGCTTTTCCCTTAGGAAGAACCCTAATACCCGGCTGATTTACCTTCCTAGGGTTACTGTTAGGCTTAGGCCTAGGACTTTTAAAACCAGGAAGCCGTGGGCTCCAGGCACACTGCAGCTGCGAAAGGCATCCCAAGGGGAGCGCAAAAGTGACGCAACTTGGCTGCCACCACTGATATTTCCATGAGACCATCCCGAACCATAGGTTGATTTTCCTTCCTAGGGTTAAGGTTTGAGTTACGCCTAGGGTAAGGGCTCTATTAACCAGAAAGCCCTGAGTTCCAAGAACACAGCAGCTGCGAAGGACTAGCCAAGAAGAGCACAAAAGTACCACAACATGCCTGCCTCCACAGCTTTTTCCTTGGGGACATGCCTAATTCCTGGCTGATTTGCCTTTCTCGTCTTAGGGTTGGGGTTCGGCCTAGGGCTAGGATTTTTAAAAGCAGGAAGCCCTGAGTTCCAGGCACACTGCAGCTGTGAAAGGCATCCAAAAGGGAGTGCAAAAGTGCCACAACATGGCTGCTTTCACGGCTTTTTCCTTGGCAAGATGCCTAACATCAGGCTGATTTACCTTCCCAGGGTTACTGTTAGGCTTTGGCCTAGGGCTAGGATTTTTGAAACTAGGAAGCCCTTAGCTCCAGGCACACTGCAGCTGTTCAAGGCATCCCAAGGGGAGTACAAAAGTGCAACAACATGGCAGCTTTCACAGCTTTTTCCTTGGCACCGTCCCTATACTTAGGCTGATTTATCTGCCTAGGGTTAGGGTTAGGCTTCAGCCTAGGGCTTGGATTTCTTTAACCAGGAAGCCCTGAGTTCCAGGCTTACTTCATCTGCCAAAGGCATCCCAAAGGGAGTGCAGAAGTGCCACAACATGGCTGCTTTCACGGCTTTTCCCTTAGGAAGAACCCTAATACCCGGCTGATTTACCTTCCTAGGGTTACTGTTAGGCTTAGGCCTAGGACTTTTAAAACCAGGAAGCCCTGGGCTCCAGGCACACTGCAGCTGCAAAAGGCATCCCAAGGGGAGCGCAAAAGTGACGCAACTTGGCTGCCACCACTGATATTTCCATGAGACCATCCCGAACCATAGGCTGATTTTCCTTCCTAGGGTTAAGGTTTGAGTTACGCCTAGGGTAAGGGTTCTATTAACCAGAAAGCCCTGAGTTCCAAGAACACAGCAGCTGCGAAGGACTAGCCAAGAAGAGCGCAAAAGTACCACAACATGCCTGCCTCCACAGCTTTTTCCTTGGGGACATGCCTAATTCCTGGCTGATTTGCCTTTCTCGTCTTAGGGTTGGGGTTCGGCCTAGGGCTAGGATTTTTAAAAGCAGGAAGCCCTGAGTTCCAGGCACACTGGAGCTGTGAAAGGCATCCAAAAGGGAGTGCAAAAGTGCCACAACATGGCTGCTTTCACGGCTTTTTCCTTGGCAAGAAGCCTAACACCAGGCTGACATACTTTCCCAGGGTTACTGTTAGGCTTAGGCCTAGGGCTAGGATTTTTGAAACTAGGAAGCCCTGGGCTCCAGGCACACTGCAGCTGTTCAAGGCATCCCAAGGGGAGTACAAAAGTGCAACAACATGGCAGCTTTCACAGCTTTTTCCTTGGCACCATCCCTATACCTAGGCTGATTTATCTGCCTAGGGTTAGGGTTAGGGTTCAGCCTAGGGCTTGGATTTCTTTAACCAGGAAGCCCTGAGTTCCAGGCTTACTTCATCTGCCAAAGGCATCCCAAAGGGAGTGCAGAAGTGCCACAACATGGCTGCTTTCACGGCTTTTCCCTTAGGAAGAACCCTAATACCCGGCTGATTTACCTTCCTAGGGTTACTGTTAGGCTTAGGCCTAGGACTTTTAAAACCAGGAAGCCGTGGGCTCCAGGCACACTGCAGCTGCGAAAGGCATCCCAAGGGGAGCGCAAAAGTGACGCAACTTGGCTGCCACCACTGATATTTCCATGAGACCATCCCGAACCATAGGTTGATTTTCCTTCCTAGGGTTAAGGTTTGAGTTACGCCTAGGGTAAGGGCTCTATTAACCAGAAAGCCCTGAGTTCCAAGAACACAGCAGCTGCGAAGGACTAGCCAAGAAGAGCACAAAAGTACCACAACATGCCTGCCTCCACAGCTTTTTCCTTGGGGACATGCCTAATTCCTGGCTGATTTGCCTTTCTCGTCTTAGGGTTGGGGTTCGGCCTAGGGCTAGGATTTTTAAAAGCAGGAAGCCCTGAGTTCCAGGCACACTGCAGCTGTGAAAGGCATCCAAAAGGGAGTGCAAAAGTGCCACAACATGGCTGCTTTCACGGCTTTTTCCTTGGCAAGATGCCTAACATCAGGCTGATTTACCTTCCCAGGGTTACTGTTAGGCTTTGGCCTAGGGCTAGGATTTTTGAAACTAGGAAGCCCTTAGCTCCAGGCACACTGCAGCTGTTCAAGGCATCCCAAGGGGAGTACAAAAGTGCAACAACATGGCAGCTTTCACAGCTTTTTCCTTGGCACCGTCCCTATACCTAGGCTGATTTATCTGCCTAGGGTTAGGGTTAGGCTTCAGCCTAGGGCTTGGATTTCTTTAACCAGGAAGCCCTGAGTTCCAGGCTTACTTCATCTGCCAAAGGCATCCCAAAGGGAGTGCAGAAGTGCCACAACATGGCTGCTTTCACGGCTTTTCCCTTAGGAAGAACCCTAATACCCGGCTGATTTACCTTCCTAGGGTTACTGTTAGGCTTAGGCCTAGGACTTTTAAAACCAGGAAGCCCTGGGCTCCAGGCACACTGCAGCTGCAAAAGGCATCCCAAGGGGAGCGCAAAAGTGACGCAACTTGGCTGCCACCACTGATATTTCCATGAGACCATCCCGAACCATAGGCTGATTTTCCTTCCTAGGGTTAAGGTTTGAGTTACGCCTAGGGTAAGGGTTCTATTAACCAGAAAGCCCTGAGTTCCAAGAACACAGCAGCTGCGAAGGACTAGCCAAGAAGAGCGCAAAAGTACCACAACATGCCTGCCTCCACAGCTTTTTCCTTGGGGACATGCCTAATTCCTGGCGGATTTGCCTTTCTCGTCTTAGGGTTGGGGTTCGGCCTAGGGCTAGGATTTTTAAAAGCAGGAAGCCCTGAGTTCCAGGCACACTGGAGCTGTGAAAGGCATCCAAAAGGGAGTGCAAAAGTGCCACAACATGGCTGCTTTCACGGCTTTTTCCTTGGCAAGACGCCTAACATCAGGCTGATTTACCTTCCCAGGGTTACTGTTAGGCTTAGGCCTAGGGCTAGGATTTTTAAAACTAGGAAGCCCTTATCTCCAGGCACACTGCAGCTGTTCAAGGCATCCCAAGGGGAGTACAAAAGTGCAACAACATGGCAGCTTTCACAGCTTTTTCCTTGGCACCATCCCTATACCTAGGCTGATTTATCTGCCTAGGGTTAGGGCTAGGGTTCAGCCTAGGGCTTGAATTTTTTTAACCAGGAAGCCCTGAGTTCCAGGCTTACTTCATCTGCCAAAGGCATCCCAAAGGGAGTGCAGAAGTGCCACAACATGGCTGCTTTCACGGCTTTTCCCTTAGGAAGAACCCTAATACCCGGCTGATTTACCTTCCTAGGGTTACTGTTAGGCTTAGGCCTAGGACTTTTAAAACCAGGAAGCCCTGGGCTCCAGGCACACTGCAGCTGCAAAAGGCATCCCAAGGGGAGCGCAAAAGTGACGCAACTTGGCTGCCACCACTGATATTTCCATGAGACCATCCCGAACCATAGGTTGATTTTCCTTCCTAGGGTTAAGGTTTGAGTTACGCCTAGGGTAAGGGCTCTATTAACCAGAAAGCCCTGAGTTCCAAGAACACAGCAGCTGCGAAGGACTAGCCAAGAAGAGCGCAAAAGTACCACAACATACCTGCCTCCACAGCTTTTTCCTTGGGGACATGCCTAATTCCTGGCTGATTTGCCTTTCTCGTCTTAGGGTTGGGGTTCGGCCTAGGGCTAGGATTTTTAAAAGCAGGAAGCCCTGAGTTCCAGGCACACTGCAGCTGTGAAAGGCATCCAAAAGGGAGTGCAAAAGTGCCACAACATGGCTGCTTTCACGGCTTTTTCCTTGGCAAGAAGCCTAACACCAGGCTGACATACTTTCCCAGGGTTACTGTTAGGCTTAGGCCTAGGGCTAGGATTTTTGAAACTAGGAAGCCCTGGGCTCCAGGCACACTGCAGCTGTTCAAGGCATCCCAAGGGGAGTACAAAAGTGCAACAACATGGCAGCTTTCACAGCTTTTTCCTTGGCACCATCCCTATACCTAGGCTGATTTATCTGCCTAGGGTTAGGGTTAGGGTTCAGCCTAGGGCTTGGATTTCTTTAACCAGGAAGCCCTGAGTTCCAGGCTTACTTCATCTGCCAAAGGCATCCCAAAGGGAGTGCAGAAGTGCCACAACATGGCTGCTTTCACGGCTTTTCCCTTAGGAAGAACCCTAATACCCGGCTGATTTACCTTCCTAGGGTTACTGTTAGGCTTAGGCCTAGGACTTTTAAAACCAGGAAGCCCTGGGCTCCAGGCACACTGCAGCTGCGAAAGGCATCCCAAGGGGAGCGCAAAAGTGACGCAACTTGGCTGCCACCACTGATATTTCCATGAGACCATCCCGAACCATAGGTTGATTTTCCTTCCTAGGGTTAAGGTTTGAGTTACGCCTAGGGTAAGGGCTCTATTAACCAGAAAGCCCTGAGTTCCAAGAACACAGCAGCTGCGAAGGACTAGCCAAGAAGAGCACAAAAGTACCACAACATGCCTGCCTCCACAGCTTTTTCCTTGGGGACATGCCTAATTCCTGGCTGATTTGCCTTTCTCGTCTTAGGGTTGGGGTTCGGCCTAGGGCTAGGATTTTTAAAAGCAGGAAGCCCTGAGTTCCAGGCACACTGCAGCTGTGAAAGGCATCCAAAAGGGAGTGCAAAAGTGCCACAACATGGCTGCTTTCACGGCTTTTTCCTTGGCAAGATGCCTAACATCAGGCTGATTTACCTTCCCAGGGTTACTGTTAGGCTTTGGCCTAGGGCTAGGATTTTTGAAACTAGGAAGCCCTTAGCTCCAGGCACACTGCAGCTGTTCAAGGCATCCCAAGGGGAGTACAAAAGTGCAACAACATGGCAGCTTTCACAGCTTTTTCCTTGGCACCGTCCCTATACCTAGGCTGATTTATCTGCCTAGGGTTAGGGTTAGGCTTCAGCCTAGGGCTTGGATTTCTTTAACCAGGAAGCCCTGAGTTCCAGGCTTACTTCATCTGCCAAAGGCATCCCAAAGGGAGTGCAGAAGTGCCACAACATGGCTGCTTTCACGGCTTTTCCCTTAGGAAGAACCCTAATACCCGGCTGATTTACCTTCCTAGGGTTACTGTTAGGCTTAGGCCTAGGACTTTTAAAACCAGGAAACCCTGGGCTCCAGGCACACTGCAGCTGCAAAAGGCATCCCAAGGGGAGCGCAAAAGTGACGCAACTTGGCTGCCACCACTGATATTTCCATGAGACCATCCCGAACCATAGGTTGATTTTCCTTCCTAGGGTTAAGGTTTGAGTTACGCCTAGGGTAAGGGCTCTATTAACCAGAAAGCCCTGAGTTCCAAGAACACAGCAGCTGCGAAGGACTAGCCAAGAAGAGCGCAAAAGTACCACAACATGCCTGCCTCCACAGCTTTTTCCTTGGGGACATGCCTAATTCCTGGCTGATTTGCCTTTCTCGTCTTAGGGTTGGGGTTCGGCCTATGGCTAGGATTTTTAAAAGCAGGAAGCCCTGAGTTCCAGGCACACTGGAGCTGTGAAAGGCATCCAAAAGGGAGTGCAAAAGTGCCACAACATGGCTGCTTTCACGGCTTTTTCCTTGGCAAGAAGCCTAACACCAGGCTGATTTACTTTCCCAGGGTTACTGTTAGGCTTAGGCCTAGGGCTAGGATTTTTGAAACTAGGAAGCCCTGGGCTCCAGGCACACTGCAGCTGTTCAAGGCATCCCAAGGGGAGTACAAAAGTGCAACAACATGGCAGCTTTCACAGCTTTTTCCTTGGCACCATCCCTATACCTAGGCTGATTTATCTGCCTAGGCTTAGGGTTAGGGCTCAGCCAAGGGGAAGGATTTTTTTAACCAGGAAGCCCTGAGTTCCAGGCTTACTGCATCTGCCAAAGGCATCCCAAAGGGAGCGCAGAAGGTCCACAACATGGCTGCTTTCACAGCTTTTTCCTTAGGAAGAACCCTAATACCCGGCTGATTTACCTTCCTAGGGTTACTGTTAGGCTTAGGCCTAGGACTTTTAAAACCAGGAAGCCCTGTGCTCCAGGCACACTGCAGCTGTTAAAGGCATCCCAAGGGGAGCGCAGAAGTGCCACAACATGGCAGCTTTCACAGCTTTTTCCTTGGCACCATCCATATACCTAGGCTGATTTATCTGCCTAGGGTTAGGGTTAGGGTTCAGCCTAGGGCTTGGATTTCTTTAACCAGGAAGCCCTGAGTTCCAGGCTTACTTCATCTGCCAAAGGCATCCCAAAGGGAGTGCAGAAGTGCCACAACATGGCTGCTTTCACGGCTTTTCCCTTAGGAAGAACCCTAATACCCGGCTGATTTACCTTCCTAGGGTTACTGTTAGGCTTAGGCCTAGGACTTTTAAAACCAGGAAGCCCTGGGCTCCAGGCACACTGCAGCTGCAAAAGGCATCCCAAGGGGAGCGCAAAAGTGACGCAACTTGGCTGCCACCACTGATATTTCCATGAGACCATCCCGAACCATAGGCTGATTTTCCTTCCTAGGGTTAAGGTTTGAGTTACGCCTAGGGTAAGGGTTCTATTAACCAGAAAGCCCTGAGTTCCAAGAACACAGCAGCTGCGAAGGACTAGCCAAGAAGAGCGCAAAAGTACCACAACATGCCTGCCTCCACAGCTTTTTCCTTGGGGACATGCCTAATTCCTGGCTGATTTGCCTTTCTCGTCTTAGGGTTGGGGTTCGGCCTAGGGCTAGGATTTTTAAAAGCAGGAAGCCCTGAGTTCCAGGCACACTGCAGCTGTGAAAGGCATCCAAAAGGGAGTGCAAAAGTGCCACAACATGGCTGCTTTCACGGCTTTTTCCTTGGCAAGACGCCTAACACCAGGCTGATTTACCTTCCCAGGGTTACTGTTAGGCTTAGGCCTAGGGCTAGGATTTTTAAAACTAGGAAGCCCTGGGCTCCAGGCACACTGCAGCTGTTCAAGGCATCCCAAGGGGAGTACAAAAGTGCAACAACATGGCAGCTTTCACAGCTTTTTCCTTGGCACCATCCCTATACCTAGGCTGATTTATCTGCCTAGGGTTAGGGTTAGGGTTCAGCCTAGGGCTTGAATTTTTTTAACCAGGAAGCCCTGAGTTCCAGGCTTACTTCATCTGCCAAAGGCATCCCAAAGGGAGTGCAGAAGTGCCACAACATGGCTGCTTTCACGGCTTTTCCCTTAGGAAGAACCCTAATACCCGGCTGATTTACCTTCCTAGGGTTACTGTTAGGCTTAGGCCTAGGACTTTTAAAACCAGGAAGCCCTGGGCTCCAGGCACACTGCAGCTGCAAAAGGCATCCCAAGGGGAGCGCAAAAGTGACGCAACTTGGCTGCCACCACTGATATTTCCATGAGATCATCCCGAACCATAGGCTGATTTTCCTTCCTAGGGTTAAGGTTTGAGTTACGCCTAGGGTAAGGGCTCTATTAACCAGAAAGCCCTGAGTTCCAAGAACACAGCAGCTGCGAAGGACTAGCCAAGAAGAGCGCAAAAGTACCACAACATGCCTGCCTCCACAGCTTTTTCCTTGGGGACATGCCTAATTCCTGGCTGATTTGCCTTTCTCGTCTTAGGGTTGGGGTTCGGCCTAGGGCTAGGATTTTTAAAAACAGGAAGCCCTGAGTTCCAGGCACACTGGAGCTGTGAAAGGCATCCAAAAGGGAGTGCAAAAGTGCCACAACATGGCTGCTTTCATGGCTTTTTCCTTGGCAAGAAGCCTAACACCAGGCTGATTTACTTTCCCAGGGTTACTGTTAGGCTTAGGCCTAGGGCTAGGATTTTTGAAACTAGGAAGCCCTTAGCTCCAGGCACACTGCAGCTGTTCAAGGCATCCCAAGGGGAGTACAAAAGTGCAACAACATGGCAGCTTTCACAGCTTTTTCCTTGGCACCATCCCTATACCTAGGCTGATTTATCTGCCTAGGGTTAGGGTTAGGGTTCAGCCTAGGGCTTGGATTTCTTTAACCAGGAAGCCCTGAGTTCCAGGCTTACTTCATCTGCCAAAGGCATCCCAAAGGGGGTGCAGAAGTGCCACAACATGGCTGCTTTCACGGCTTTTCCCTTAGGAAGAACCCTAATACCCGGCTGATTTACCTTCCTAGGGTTACTGTTAGGCTTAGGCCTAGGACTTTTAAAACCAGGAAACCCTGGGCTCCAGGCACACTGCAGCTGCAAAAGGCATCCCAAGGGGAGCGCAAAAGTGACGCAACTTGGCTGCCACCACTGATATTTCCATGAGACCATCCCGAACCATAGGTTGATTTTCCTTCCTAGGGTTAAGGTTTGAGTTACGCCTAGGGTAAGGGCTCTATTAACCAGAAAGCCCTGAGTTCCAAGAACACAGCAGCTGCGAAGGACTAGCCAAGAAGAGCGCAAAAGTACCACAACATGCCTGCCTCCACAGCTTTTTCCTTGGGGACATGCCTAATTCCTGGCTGATTTGCCTTTCTCGTCTTAGGGTTGGGGTTCGGCCTATGGCTAGGATTTTTAAAAGCAGGAAGCCCTGAGTTCCAGGCACACTGGAGCTGTGAAAGGCATCCAAAAGGGAGTGCAAAAGTGCCACAACATGGCTGCTTTCACGGCTTTTTCCTTGGCAAGAAGCCTAACACCAGGCTGATTTACTTTCCCAGGGTTACTGTTAGGCTTAGGCCTAGGGCTAGGATTTTTGAAACTAGGAAGCCCTGGGCTCCAGGCACACTGCAGCTGTTCAAGGCATCCCAAGGGGAGTACAAAAGTGCAACAACATGGCAGCTTTCACAGCTTTTTCCTTGGCACCATCCCTATACCTAGGCTGATTTATCTGCCTAGGCTTAGGGTTAATGCTCAGCCAAGGGGAAGGATTTTTTTAACCAGGAAGCCCTGAGTTCCAGGCTTACTGCATCTGCCAAAGGCATCCCAAAGGGAGCGCAGAAGGTCCACAACATGGCTGCTTTCACAGCTTTTTCCTTAGGAAGAACCCTAATACCCGGCTGATTTACCTTCCTAGGGTTACTGTTAGGCTTAGGCCTAGGACTTTTAAAACCAGGAAGCCCTGTGCTCCAGGCACACTGCAGCTGTTAAAGGCATCCCAAGGGGAGCGCAGAAGTGCCACAACATGGCAGCTTTCACAGCTTTTTCCTTGGCACCATCCATATACCTAGGCTGATTTATCTGCCTAGGGTTAGGGTTAGGGTTCAGCCTAGGGCTTGGATTTCTTTAACCAGGAAGCCCTGAGTTCCAGGCTTACTTCATCTGCCAAAGGCATCCCAAAGGGAGTGCAGAAGTGCCACAACATGGCTGCTTTCACGGCTTTTCCCTTAGGAAGAACCCTAATACCCGGCTGATTTACCTTCCTAGGGTTACTGTTAGGCTTAGGCCTAGGACTTTTAAAACCAGGAAGCCCTGGGCTCCAGGCACACTGCAGCTGCAAAAGGCATCCCAAGGGGAGCGCAAAAGTGACGCAACTTGGCTGCCACCACTGATATTTCCATGAGACCATCCCGAACCATAGGCTGATTTTCCTTCCTAGGGTTAAGGTTTGAGTTACGCCTAGGGTAAGGGTTCTATTAACCAGAAAGCCCTGAGTTCCAAGAACACAGCAGCTGCGAAGGACTAGCCAAGAAGCGCGCAAAAGTACCACAACATGCCTGCCTCCACAGCTTTTTCCTTGGGGACATGCCTAATTCCTGGCTGATTTGCCTTTCTCGTCTTAGGGTTGGGGTTCGGCCTAGGGCTAGGATTTTTAAAAGCAGGAAGCCCTGAGTTCCAGGCACACTGCAGCTGTGAAAGGCATCCAAAAGGGAGTGCAAAAGTGCCACAACATGGCTGCTTTCACGGCTTTTTCCTTGGCAAGACGCCTAACACCAGGCTGATTTACCTTCCCAGGGTTACTGTTAGGCTTAGGCCTAGGGCTAGGATTTTTAAAACTAGGAAGCCCTGGGCTCCAGGCACACTGCAGCTGTTCAAGGCATCCCAAGGGGAGTACAAAAGTGCAACAACATGGCAGCTTTCACAGCTTTTTCCTTGGCACCATCCCTATA